>NC_139024.1:15755719-15906171 GCF_964662115.1 Mustela nivalis
ACATCTCACGATCCGATGTGTTTACTAAAGAGTTAATTCTCCCCTTATATTATAGCCTTGTGGGTTTAAGCAGAAGTAACTGCAAAGGAGTCAGGCATCAAACTAGGTCAGAGAACCTCTGTAGAAGCTCAAAGGCCATCTCAGAAGCCTCTTCAATCCCTGTCCACGCAGGCAAAAGTCACCTTTTCTTTTGCTTTGGTCCTATGGATTCTGTGCAATAAAGACACATCCCAACTCTGTACAATCAGGAGCCTTGAAGGCTTTTGCTCCCTCTATTTGAGGGCTACATCTAAGCCACGGATCTCCTTTTGTCTCTCCTGAATACCCAGTGTAGCAGTGCAAATGTTTGAGTTAAAAAAACGAATGTCGGTATTTACAGTGATCTTATTTTAGCCGTCCTCCAGAACTAGGTGGGGGAGAAACAAAGAAGCCCCGAGAAGAAAGCTGAAGTTAAAACGTTTAAAAATAAATTAGGATTAGCAATTGCTTTGAGTCGTCACTGGCATGAAATAAAAAGATTACTGCCAGATGTATGAAATATATCGGGCACAATAATTTAGCTCTCATCTTATTTACATTTAAGGTCAAATAAGACAATCTGTTTTGTATTACTCTGTACAAAGTAGGAGGACTAGAAAAACCATGTATTTTCTATCATCAGAAGACTTTTTTTTCCAGAAACAAATCAAAATTTTACTAACTGAATGAAACACAAGTTTTTAAGCCTTTATTGTATTCCTCCCTCCACCCCCAAATAATCAACTTATTTTCATGATCCCATATAAAACATTTTGATCTTCAAGTCTTTTGTGTGAGTATTTCAGGTCAGGGCCGATTAGGAACACTGGACCCCAGCTGACAGGAACACTGAGCGCTCCCTTGGTCATGAGCCAACAAGACTCCATGGAAACCAGTGAGTCCTAACAGATCAAAGAAGAGTTTAGTACTCAAGAATTGCCTCAAACAACCCAATAATAGAAACTGCACTCAATAAGGGTACAATTTCTCAAATGGACCATTAAATTTTATTATGGAACTCAAAATATCACCCCAAATCCAGAAATTTACAAAAGGAACTGCTGGCTTTCAAAGAAAACCATAATTCTTTCTTTCGAACTAGGCTATGGAGAGGCTGAAAATATCTGAGGGAGTCGTAAAGAACCCAATCATTTTGCATTTGGTTTAGAAGGTACTGTGATGGTTTTGTGTTTCTGTGGTAATTTTTTGGTTATGTTTTTAGGAAAGTTATGATAGGCCAGCCCGTGCTCTCTGCCTTTTCTTGGCTGGTAGAGATGGCAACACAGTTATCATTCAGGCCATGTGTTGGCACCAGGACACAGTAACGTGTGGGCACAAGAAGCTTCTAGTTCACAGACAAGCCCTCACACCCAAAAGAAATCAGCTTAAAAGAAAACCAAACAAACAGCAGGTAGACTTTTAGAATCAATCTTTGATATTCCTAGAAAGACCTATTTGGGTACAGGCATTTTAGCCACTTTTGTATATCAATCAATTTTCCAAATACCTCTGCTCTTTATGTCTCTTTAGACACACATCTCATCAATAGACAAGAGGTCGTGAAACCTTTTATACCTGCTGACTGACTGAGAAACCTTTCACAAACAGCACTCGACAACAATAAGATAGTACTTTTTCTTGTTATTGCTGGATTCAGTAACAACACTGATTCTAAGGGAGGGTCGATGCTGCTTTTCACTTCTCCATTAATTTCTGTACTTCTGAATTCACTTTCTCTAAAAGCTCCTAAGCAGAATAGAGGCTGTAGAAGAAAAACCATGTGATAGTCAGTAATTATAATGCAGGAAAGTATTTCTGCTTGAATTAGTGAAGCGTATTGCTTAGACACATCTGTTGCAAATAGGAAAAACTACATTGCTGTGAACAGGGAAAATTTTATTATTGGAGGTCGTCACTTGGTTCTGCATGTCAAATTACTCTTTCCTAAGATACTTTATAATGTTAGATTCTGTGTAGCAAACAGAAACCCATTCTGCACAAACCCCATTTTAGTGTTATATTAAGACAACATAATGCCGTCTCTTGTAAATTTGCTGAAAGCACAAAACTCAATTGAATGGAGAGTAGAACAAGCAGCCTTCCTCGTCAGAGACTGAGTGTCTGTGAGATCCTGTGTGGACGTTCTTTTAAGAAGTGATAGGGCAGCAATACAATATTTTAAAAGGCTAGTGATAAAAAAATTAGGGATATGAGAAACTTGAAATCTTAGTAGTTAGGTGACCAAAGGTGATACAAACCCAGCCTAAATATATGTTTAAATAGCTCAGTTTTTACATTATGAGATTGAAAGGGTTGGCCTTGCCAGCTCCAGGCTAATCTAGCACACTAATTTTTTTAAAAAATTCACCTTTCTTGTTGCTCATCACTTTAAATATGTGTGTGTATATGTATATGTGTGTATATATCTAAATAATATACAACACATGTGCGTGTGCATGCACACACACACACCCTTTGCGAAGAAAATAAAGAATCTGCATTTGGTCTGATGGCAACTGCGCTAAGCTAGAAGACCGGGTATCTTGATTCCAGTTCACTCTCTGATGCATACTTTCTGTCCGCGTTTGGTGGCATTGCCAACTCTCTCTGGGCCTCAGTTTTCTCATAAGTAACATGAGATACTTAGGACTAGGTCTTTTGGTGTCTAAAATTAATACCCAGCACAGCTGAAGTGAGCACAGAGTGCTAGAGACACCCTAGACTCATGGGTTATCTGGAAGTAGAGAAGAAGGATGTTTCATGAATGGGGCAAGATGACAAACAGACTCAAGTTCGCACAGGGATCCGGGATGGGAAAGTAACCAGAGATATGGCTGGACAGAGCCAGACTGTAGAAGCCCTTGAAGGGGGAACCAGTGGTAGATAGTGGTGACCTCAGCTTGCTGAGAGGAAGGCCAAGTCTACCCTGTTCCTAAACTCCCTTCTCTGGGCCACATTCCAACCTGAAATACTGGCTTACTTCAGACAACCACAACTCCACCCAAATGCAGAGAGTGGAACATCTGACCTTTCTAACACATTCTGCCTGCATCGTATTTATATAACTTGCCTCTTTTACTCAGAGTACTGCCAGGGTAAAGGTAGACTCAGGAAAAAAGATCATGCATCTCTGTTCAATGTTTTGTTGTTGTTGCTTTAAAAGAGAGCATTTCCACTGTGGAGAGAAGGGTTTCCATCAGATCATCTGTCAGATAACCATTTCCACCCCAGAGGTGGAAGCAAGGCCCTACTAACAGCAGATAGGCCCAGGGAGGCCGAGTTTAGAGATGACGAATTTCTTTGGTCATAACTGGACCTGGCCTCCAGGGTGGGGCTCCCCATGCTACCTTCACTGACTTTCCTGGCTCCACAAACCTTAAGGAATGAAGAAACACAAGCCAGAAGCAGCTAGAGGTTTCCTAGCTGAGAGAAATAGCCTCCGTTCCCTAGGGGTCTGTGCTGCTGCCTTTAAGGAACTGAAAAATACGATCCAGCAGGAAGAAGGTCCCGTGCCTAGCCTTGACATTAATTATTACATCAAATCATTAAAGCCTTGACACAGGCAGAAAAAAGTTCCATTTTCCCCCCCTACCACTTTCTCTTCCAATGACTTAATGTTGTTGGAAAAGGAGGAGAATGAGGAATTTTGTCCCCCAGGGACAGTGGCACAAAGGACCACAGTTTATTTAAGTAACTTGCAACCTACAAACAGATTGCATTCTAAATCATTCTGAGCCCAGACTTAGAGTCTGGAGTCTGGAGCACATTTTCCCACGGACATAACATTTTAAAAGATAAATAGGTAATGAAATTGCCTCCACTGGCCGATTTAACCTTGGCACTGAATAGCACAGGGAGCCTGCCCTCCTGTTTGCAACCTAGTTCCACCCAGCTGTCCAAGCCAGAAGCCTAGAAACCACTCTTGGCAGCTCAGTTATCGGTCTCCTGTCCTCAGGCCCAACAGGCCCTATGGTCTACTTCTGAGTCCTAAAGATAGAGGAACAGAGAGCAGACAGTATTTTCTAACAGAATAATTTTCACATAAAACTCCATGAGACACAGGAAACATCTCCAATTCTGCAGAGAATATAGTATGACTCTGGCACATGGTCCAAAAAACAAAGCACCAGTTGGCCCAATGTGGTTTCTGTGTGTGAGCAGTTCTGGACAGTGTGGTTGGCTGGACTGTGGGCACCTTCTAGTCATGGAGACCTCAGCAACTCAAGGCCAGAAGATGAAGACATCTTCTAACGTTGTTTATAATAGGAGACATTCTCCCCTTTCCCCAAGGTCCCACAAAATAACTTCAACTTTATAGAAGAATGGATCGTCTGCAAAGGGATAAGAGCCAGAGGTTGAGAGATTATACTCAGAACAAAGTTTTATTTAGAAAATAAGAGTGCAACAATTAAGTACAACAGCCACACTTTCATGGGCACTGTAGGTTGCTTACCCAACATCTACTCTATACTTGTCCTTTCCCAACAGCCCCTTGTTTTGTTGTGGTGTCTACTTCTTCAACTCTTCTATTCACAGTCACATGGTAAAAGGGCAGCATATCCCATACCCAGCTGTACTGGTGGATTCCAATTAATCTAAGTCAATCAGGTCATGGCATTTGTAGTAAAGTTAGTCCTCTCTGAGAAGTAAGAGGCCTCATCAGATTAGAAGAAGGGACTTGTATTCCATGGCTAGGGAGAGACCTCTCTCTTTCTCCTGGTGCAGATGGACAAGGGAATCTGCTAATCCATGTGTGTAGAGCAGCCATTTTGTGATCATTTAGGGGAACTTGCCAGAGAAAGAAGCCAAGAAAGACAGCAAGCCAAGAAAGTTTCTAAGTCACTGAGTCAATGAACCTTAAAGGACATCCTCCCACAAGAATAGTTTAGTAATTTCTTTTTGTTTTAGCACATTTGAATTGGAGTCTTCATCATAGTTGAAAATGTTTTATCTAATAAAGTGAAAAACAAATGGGGGTGAAGAACAATGTAACTAGTAAACCAGGGAAAATATGAAACCTTGGAGATAGTGAGGGGACAGAAGATGTAATAAATATGAATGAGCTTTGAATGTTAGGGAAGAAAACGCCTTACATATCTCTCGTATTTTCTCCCTGAACACACTGATCTACTAACATCAAAATTCTTGAGAAGGTAGGTCGTCAGTTTGTTATAAATCTAGAATACATAGTGCTCATCATTTCCTCTAAGTGGCTCACTTGGGAAACACATTTTCCTGAATCAAGATACCATAGTATTTAATCCATTTACTCAACAATTGCTCATACACAAGAGTGAGCAACAGTAAATAACTTGCCTTTCAGGCTAAAATCTGGTGGTAGGAGAGAGAATTAATCCTCTCGCTGCAATGTAAATGCAAACATTCGATGTTTAAATTGGTGTTCCCACAGCAGAGAAGATTTGTTTAATTGTAAGTCTGAATGAGCTGCCGAGAAGTGGTTGGAAATAATTAGAAGAAAAAAGTTTTCTTGGCTGTCTTTCAAGGTGGTCAGAAGAACGATCACGGAGGAAGAAAAATAAATTAATGTGTTCAATATCTCACAGCAGGTCAGCTGGTCATGTCAACAAACCTTCTTACCATCTGTTTTTTGTACTCGTAAGTGACCCCATGAGCATCATAATCATCTCGTTTAAGTGTTTAAAGTTTCTCAGATAGGAAAGCTCATGTTCATAAAAAATCACACAGAAATCTTTTGAAATTGTATTTTATGCCTAAGAAATACATAGTTGAGACTGGTCTCAAGGTGAACCAAGTGGTAGACCAGCTCACTGAGTTCTAGAGGAGAGAAGCCCTCCATCTCCCATGAGAATCCAGTGCTTTGCTACTCTGTCCTCAGACTCACTCAACTGTACACATACAGGCAGAACCAATTTAAAAGGGAGCACGTTCCAAAAGACTCCTGGTAAATGGTTGTTTATTTCTACAAGAAAATGCTTTCCAGGTTCTAACGGTATATATGGGTCCCAGCCATACAAAAAGCCACATAAAAGCTTTTTAACACACAATAATCCTCATTGTGGGATCCAACTGTAGGTTATCTGTGTCTTTATGAAAGAACATGCCTACAAGGCCAGGGGGTAACCCACACTGGGAAGACAAGAAACTGAAAGGAGGAGGGAAAGGCAAAGATTTCTTTATCTTCTCTCTTCTTCTTTCCTTCAACCTTGCATCACCTATGACAAGCAAATCCCCAGGGATATATTCTTCCGATAGGTATGGTTCTCCTTTCTTCTTCCATGATACGTACAGTACCCCCCATGAGGCTCAAACAGGCACCTTCCTCACCATCTGTTCACTCCTCTCTCAGCATGTAAGACCCTATCTTATTGCTCATTCCAATGCATTCCACCTAAGCCCATGCTACAGAATAAATGAGAATGCCTGGGTCTTAGAGTTTCAAAATTAAAATTGGAATAAAATGCAGATGCATAAAACTGTAAAGTGTTATACAACTGTAATGTGTTCCTGTTCTTGCTCTGATGTGTTATTGAAGCTCTCCTAATTCATTCTTATACACGATGACTCATGTCTGTATCACTACGGCTTTATAGCTCATATGCCTGTCTCTAAACTCTAATATCAAGATACATGACCTAGTACAAAATGTGGATGCCACATTCTCTAGGTGAGAAGTTCTCCTGGAGGTGAGGTGTGTCTACAAATACCGGACTTTCAGTTGTCTGTGGGAACAGTGGGGAAGAATATAGGTAACAGGAAATGGTCCTCCAAATGGCCCTAACTGCATTTCAGGAACAGCAGGGGTTAACAAGGCTCTGTCTGCTTGAGGACTTCCTAGGCATAGTTTTATGTCTAATGAGGACAAAATATACTCCCAAATATTTTTCAAATGAACTTGTGGAAAACAACCCTGGCTTAAATTGAAGACTGCTTGCATATAACATGCTGTGTATATACATAGTCTGAATCCTTATTAGTTCCCAGTCTTTCCCTAAAGAATTCTAGTCTTGCATGTTCAAATGTTCTTCAGAAATTTTGAAAAGCTTTTGGGAAAGGGCATTTTGCCAAGAGGGGGCTCTTGTTAGATCCCGATAGTGGTGCGGGCGAGCCAGTCCATGCCTCTGTTCCCTCTGAGGCTTTCTCAGCTTCGCCTCACAAGCAGCCATTGAGACCAAGGGCACAGACCAAAGGAATCACTCACCAAGCCAGGCTTCTGAGGAGATGACCCACCTCTACCCTGGGGGAGTAGTTTCCAACTCTTTACTCCACTCCTCAACCCAAGACGGCAGAAGGCCATTTCCCCAAGGAGGGCTTTTCCAAAGTATTTCACACTGTTCAATTTTACAACTTTAGACCTGGCAGACCAAGGAGACTTTTTTTTTTTTTTTTTGGTCTTAAAAAAATAAATATTTTTAAAGATTGTATTTATTTATTTGAGAGAGAGAGAATGTGAGAGCATGAGCAAGGAAGGGTTGGGAGAGGGAGAAAGAGAATCTCAATCAGACTCTACACTGAGCACAGAGCCTGATGCGGGCTCCATCCCAGGATCCCAAGATCATGACCTGAGCCGAAGCCAAGAGTTGGCCGCCCAACTGACTGAGACACCCAGGCGCCCAACCTTAAATAAATATTTCAACAAATAACTTTTTCTATGTAGGCAAAAGATCACTCAAATTAGTAATAAATATCTTGTTTGGAAATCGTCTTTGTGCAGTGGCACTGGGATGTTAGGATAGAACACGTGTCTTGTTTCAAATGATTTTTCTTTCACCAGTCCTTATGTTGTCTAGAGAGGGGCCCCCAATCCTCCAGTTAAAATGATAAAGTATGGAGTTGTAAAAGCCTGCTCTGAATTTAAGGTGATTCAGTGATGCTGAAAAGCCCATAATTAACCAAGCTGTCCCTTCAGTTTGAAAGGGCCACCAGATTTTCATCTCTAAGACTCCTCCTCAGGCATAAAGAACAGAATGGTCCTTCCACTAGACTTTCCCCAGGGAAAATCTGGTTGGTTGGGGGAGGGGAGAAAAAGTGATCTGGACTCAAGAGGGAAAGAAGAAAGGTGGAGGTGTGCCTAAGGGAAAAAAAAGATTAAGCCTGGAAAATAACATTTATGGGAAAAACTAGAATATTTTCTAATTTGGAGTTATTCCAAGAAACACAAATGACCACACATACATCCAGGTTTTAAGGGTTTAAAAGGTAGTTTTATCAGAAATATTAGATAGTAAAATGGCTTAGAGTTTTAAACTTTATCCTGAGATCGTCTTCACATTCAGAGCTACGGACAAAGAAATTTGGGTTCATCATGTAAAACAGAGGCATTGACCTGCTCTTAAATATCTCTGTATTTGAAACTAACCCAGCTTAGTGATTTCTTATGAATATATGTGAAATTTCTTAATTTTGAATAAAAAAAGTTTGTGAATAGTTACATGTCAGGGACCAGGCTATGTACCACGTGTTAAGACCTAGTTCTGCCTTTGAATGACCTCAGTCCATTAGAGCAGGAATTAAATGCCCAAGAAGGCATTTCAAGACAGATTTTTAAGATCACAAAGCAGCGTCACATAATTAAAATTGCTAAATGCATTGTTCAGAGTCTAATTGATACATATAGTAGCTTTGAGGAGCGGAAAGATAAAATCAGGTCAGAGTAATTTAAAAAGGAGAAGGAATTTTAAAAGGATAGATAAGGTCCAGATAATAGTATTACTGCTACTACCTTCCAGCTCTATTTGAGAGCCTGCCAAGCGCCAGGCTCTCACTACAGTTGGCATTGAACATGCACTCTCTAGACTCACAATGAAACTGAAGTGAGTTTATTGCCATGATTTTACAGATAAGGATAGCAAAACACTTGCTCAAGGTCTGAGGGAAGAGGTGAGCAGAGACATACCCCCAGGTCCTGTTGATCCAGAGCCCTCTGTGTTTCTTGCAGACCAACTCCCAGGAGCAGAGAGAGTTCTGGGTGGTACAAAATACATTTTTCTAGAAAGGTGACTTTTTAAGGTGAAAAAAAAAAAGGTCAGATGTTACAGAGCAAGCAACATGTCATTGTGAATTTTAGACCAGACACCTGACATAATTAACCCAGCATGTTAGGCGGGTCAGGCTGGTAGTAGAAGGAGTAGGAGGCTCGCCAGTTCAGAAAAATGAGAGAGAAAGAGAATCTGGTCCTTCTGCCCCGATGTGGCAACACAGATGCACATGGCATGGCTGGGCTGTTGGGTGGCATTTCACATTTCACAGCAGCCAAGAAGATACTGGACTTGGCCTTGTATCAGGGTATTTACAATTTGTCCTGTTTCCAAAATTCCTAAAATTTGTGACTTTGGGCAATGACTTAAATTTCTGAGAGCTTCCGTCTCCTAACATGTGAAGTCCAACTTATGATAATAACTTGCACAAGGCTAAAAGAATTAAGAAAAAAATATACACAGTTGACCCTTGAACAATGTGGGTGGTAAGGGCACTGACCCCCTCCCCAAGCTGTTAAAATTGGCTTATCACTTTCGACTACCCCCAAAACTTAACTACCAATAGCCTACTATTGCCCAGAAGCTTTATGGATAACATAAACTGTTGAATAGCACATATTTTGTACATATGTTATATACTGTATTCGTATAGTACAGCCTTCTTCAGGCTTTTTAATGCAGTTAAGTCATGGGGGCATGGATTAAAGGGTGCACGAAGCACTGAAAGAGCCAAAAAGCCCTATTCTTACAATAAGGTGAGCTAGGGAAAAGAAAATCTTATTAAGACAATCATAAGGCAAATACGTTTACAGTGGTGTCCTGTACTTATTGAAAATAACCTGCGTGTAAGTGGATCCATGTAGTTCAAACCCATGTTGTTCAAGGGTCAACTGCACTGTGTCGCGTGTGGAAAATGGCCAAGTGTTCACTTTTTTTTCCTTTATGAAGCCTGTGGCAGTGGGAAAGAAAGGACAAATAGATGGTGAGGTAAATTTTGTGAGATTTGGTGACCAAAGATATGGGGGCTTGGGGTGGGGAGTGGGGAGAAGGAGGGGAAGAAGCATTGAACATGCATTTCAAATGAAAAGCCTACACAAAAATATCTTTATTTCCTCAAGTAGGAGTTAGGAGTTAGCTTTAGGAAGGTGACTGGGAACACCCCCATTGAAAACACCCAGAGAAGAGTTAGAACTAAGGCAGAGGGCTTAGGAAGAACAAGGAAAGCAGGAAATAGGACATGGCGGTCATTTGCCCAAGAGCCTGGCTGTTCTACTACTCCATTTCTGAGGGCCTGTGAATTTGCTCAACTGTTTTTCTTTGAATGCCCATGCTTTAGAAATCAAAGGAACATATATGAAGCTATAATGTTTTAAGAAACCAGATCCCACTTTTTTTTTTGTTTTTGAGACAAAGTATATTAAAAGAAAATACTCTACTTAATGCAGGACTTCAGATCAATTGCAACTCCGTGTCTTTCAATTTTAAAACACAATAACTGCTTTAATACCCAGCTTCACTTTCAAAAGTCTTTATCATGAATGTAATCTTCCTCCAGAACAAGCTTTCCAGATGGCGTAGATGGTGGGGAAAGACATAGTGGGGAAGAACAATAAAACCCACATTTCTAGCAGGGCGTGTATCTTGGAAAACACGGCTGCGGTAGAGATGGCTGGGGTCTGGAATGAGACCGGATGAAAGGGGCGGAGGCCGAGGTGAAAGGGATGCCAGTGGCATCATGCAGTCCCCAGGAATGCGGGCCTTGATTCCCGCCAGTCATGGTGGATAATTCTGTTTTTACTGACTTCTTACGCTAGGCGAGCCTGGCCCAGTGCTTCTACAAGGTTCTCAAATTAAAAAACGAGTTGTCTGTTCCAGACACTGGATTCATTATCTCCAGCTGCTGAAAGCAGATCTGGCACTACTGAGTGCATCTGGTTCTTTTGACATTTTATGTGACAGCTTTTTCGTGCCTATTAGATGGTCCCTAGGCAAGCCCCTGGCAGGCCTGGGCTGCAGATGTTAAGAACATGAAACCTCCCATATTCTTCTGTGACCCCAGACTTCTTGGGGACCTGGCAGTCTATTTGCCTTCTAAAATACAACAGTGACCTGTACCTATCTATATAACAAGTAAATAACTTAGGAGGCTTAATATATTGAAGCAGAGCTTTGAAATATATAAAGGAAAAACTGATAGAGTTCAAAGGAAAAACCAACAACCCACTAACACAGTAAGAACTCTAGAACGGCTCTCTCGGAAAATGACAGGCTCAGGAGCAAAAAAGGGATAATCGTGATGATCTGAATAACAATGAAAACAATTTTAATTAATAACTTCATACCCAACCAACAACAAATAAGCACCATTTTCAAAGGCACAGAGCATACACAAACGAATGTTTATAAGGGAAGGACATCTCTTCAGATCACATTTCTAACCTCTTGGGTATAAAACATCTCTGATACCAGTGTTTATCACATGATGCTTCACAGAAAGATTATCTGTTAGACATGCCTTCCCTTCCCTGTCTCACTTTATAACTTCTCCAAGGGAAGAAGGCTTGTCTTCTTGCCTTGCCACTCCTTACAATGCTCATCATCTTATACGTGGCGTCTTCATACAAAGTAGGCACTCATTCATGAAATGATCACCAGGACACAGGTCCCTTTCAGTTGTAAGGTACAACTTTGGCGAAGTCACTGTATGCTACTTCCAACAATGTGTTACATAAGGAGTCTTTTAGGATCTATCAAATCTTATTAGACTGGAGGTCGTTTAATACTGAAAGATCTAAGGAAACTTTGTTCCACATTAGACTTTCAGAAGACTGAATGTCCATCTTTGCTGAACCATGGGCCAGTGGTTGGCTAAATGCTTCAAGATGCCCCACAGATTTTATGCTTGGGACATTCAGGTCACTCTGAGGGGAGAGCAGAGGTGAGGAGGGATCCCTACTGAGCACACCCAAGGTCTAGCTCAGTTACTGAATAGGCAGGTGGCGTGGACAGAGCTGTGGTGCAGGCCTTGCACTCCAGAAATGTCCCCTCTCCTAGCTCCTCCCACACAGACAGGTCACAGTTATCACTTCAGTTCATCTATATTTCTTTTTCTTTTCTTTTCTTTTTTTTTAAGATTTTATTTATTTATTTGTCAGACACAGAGAGAAAGCAAGAAAGCACAAGCAAGGGGAGCAGGAAGGGAGAAGCAGGCTCCCCGCTGAGTGGAGAGCCCCATGTGGGGCTCAATCTCAGGACCCTGGGATCATGACCTGAGCTGAAGACAGATGCTTAACTGACTGAGCCATCCAGGTGCCCTGCATCTGTATTTCTTTCTACAATGGATTTCTGTGTTTGTGTTCCCATACTTGACTTTACATCTGTATTTACCAAATTATGTTCCACAGAACAACACAATTAATAGATTTAAAAGTCCTAAGGGCAGGTGGGGGCTATGGGGAGACATTCCATGCCTCAGTAAGTTTGAGAAAGCCTGCCTGCATCCCATCCTGGTTGAAGACAGCTGATTCAGGGCAGCCTGGTAAAGGCTCTGCAGAAAAAGGAATTCATAAACGTTGCTTTAATCCCAAACTTACTTGACCACAGAGCCCTCCCACCCCCTCCTCATTTTTGACAGGAACCTATTCCCATAATTCTACAAAATCGAGGTCATACTGACCCGAGAATCCCCTAATTCTCAATGCCAGGAAGAGGAACTTGTTCCTCATTCCAAAGGTCATCCTTTCATGAGAAAACAAGTACTTTTTTTTTTAACTAATATCCTTTTTTTCTTGAGAATGTTTGGGAAGCCTCTCACACCTTCCGCCCTCTCTAATGAAAGATCTACAGTGAGAAAGTCTTCCTCCTCCACCCTCCCCTCACCCCTAAAACGGTGTCTCATCTCTATACCAGCTTAAACTACACAAACTCCTGGAGATACTTTATAAAAAATAGTTTTAAATTTTTGATTGTGGTAAAATACGCCTAACGTACAATTTCCCACCTTGACGATCTTTAAGCTTGATCTTTAAGAAGATCTTTAGTTTGGTAGTGTGAAGCACATTCACACTTTAATGCAAGCAACCTTGAGAATTCTTCAATAGAAGATATTTTTTAATGGGGGAGAGGTACCCACTCTGTGGGCAGAGTCCATCGGTATCTCTTTCCGAGTGCTGTAATTTTGTGCCATATTTTTGTAACCACTATATTTAGCGATAACACATTTAAACTTCGATTATGCATTAAAAAATCATTTTCCTGACACCGATTCAGGGGATTTTGCAATGGAAGAAACGGAAGGAGAGCATCTCAGTGGCTTTTTAAAGATCCCATACTGCATTAAGTCCCTGTCCTCCAGCAACGTGCCAAGAGTTGAGCCGGATGCGTGTATCATTAACACCGTCTAGCTCAGGACAACAAGTTCTATACTCACGATGTGAATCATTTATGCTGCAGCCACTGATGACCCTTCTATCAGCTGCCTTCCGACAAATCTATCGGCCCTGAGTAAGACACTTACCGGGCCTTGGGTACACAGTGGCAAGGACACAGGCAGGATATGGAAGGGCTAGGCAGAGCCAATCGCTCCCTGAGCATGCCTGTCTTGTACTGTTTGTAGGTCTTAGGGGTAATAAGCCCGATATTTCAATCCTAGAAAGCCTTCAGCTTCAAGACTCGACACTTCTGAGGTCCTACAGAAACCGCTACAGACCTGGGCTCGATGTGCATGCCTCCCAGGAGGGCAGGGAGAATGTTCTGATGGGATGCTGGACAGGAGAGCTGCTCCCCCAGCCGGGAAGAGCACGACCACATAGCGGGTCCCAAAGGCACCCCCACAGCATTGCTAGGTAATGGCGAGCTCGGCAGGGGAGATCTCCCATGTCAGGTCTTTGGTATCTCCACCCAAAACCACCCCACTGTCCTGGGCTTTACCCGGGGCGTGCCGCACAGCAGCTCTGCCTCCTACACTGGCATCAGAGGGCGGGTGAAACTAACGCAGAGAACGAAATGCAGAGGCAAGTTTATTCAGAAAAAAGTTACGTCCATGTGGCTGTGTGTGTGTATGCGTATATTTGGGGGGATAACTTTAAAATGTTGTCTTGACACTGAATTTCTCTCTCTCTTTGACACACACACTCATGTCACATCAACAGAAAAATAACACATTCCAGTTTCCTTGCGGTCAACAAACCCTGTGAAATAGACCCACACTCCCCTCAATCCTCTGATTTTTCAATAAACTAGGACCATCTAACCAAGTACTATGAATTAGAGTTGGTTGATTCCTTCTGTTTATAACCCTAGACTTATGCTTTCAACAGCTGGGGAGAGGAGCACCTTTCTCAAGGATTCTCTTACTCAACCAGCTTCATGTGATTAAGTGGCATCTAGTGGCATATACTGGCTTGTTAATCTCGAGAGGACAGCTCTTACCTACGGTTAGCGGGTGACGGTCTGGAGGATTACAATTTTATATTAATGTGCTATGTACATGTTTGTGTACGTGTCTAGACACTTGCCAGTCTGAGGAGTGGAGGGTTAGCAGCTCAATTAGACACCAAAGTAATTTCAGGATACTTCTGAGGTACAACATGGCTTTTCTAAAGGAGAACATTAGCTCTTTCATTCTTTGAGCAAATATTTGAGCTTCTCTTATGTCTGGCGTTTTCTAGAGTATATAGCAACGATCAAACAGACAAAGTCCTAACTGTCAGGGAGCTTATCTTTGAGTGAGTACCTAGTTTGAAAAAAGTTCTTGAGACATGCAACACACTTACTTTGAATCAACAAGTGACTTTCAGAAGATAGTCTGGACACAATCTATATAGTCAGTACTGTTGAAGGCTAACAAAAATATTTTCTTCAGAACCAGATCATGGCTTCAGACACAAACAAAACCAGATGTCATGGTATTTGAAAATGTTGTATACTCAGTAATAGAAATCAGCAACTAGGGAAGAACTAAAATTCTAGACCCCCACGGCAGCAAGGAGGCGGGGAGAGCCCTGTACTCATGAACACACACCAGAGCTCCCACCCCCGGCAAAAACGCTTGTCTGAAATGGACCAAAGAAGCCTAAGTCTTGCTTTCCCTTCCCTTATTTTTCTGTATCCTATTACAAAGCAAACAGATATCAACGGAACTCTTGAGGGAAAAATTATTTATTTTACTCTAGAAAAATGGTGCAAATAATCACAGCTACTCGACCTCACAACATGTCACTTCTTTTTTTGTAGCTAGAATGGTGTCTCTCTCTGATAACTAGACAACTCCATGGGCTCATTCACAGAGAAGACAATCATTTCTAAAAAAAATTGATAATTACTTCTCTTCCAAAGAAAAAAAAGCATTCAAATGACTGAATGTCATGTACATAGAGGGTGTCCGGCTGTGACTCAGACTTTTGTGGGCACTCTGGACCCTTCCTTAGTACAAAAGACCCAAAATTGCATTTTATGACTGCATTGTTATAAAAAAAAAACCATCAACCAGGCTGAGCCCCATTATCATATACTCACTATCATATTCACTTATCTCTTGCTTTTAAAATAAATTAAAATTAAAACACTTTTTTTTAAAATTTAAGAGTTTATTTATTTATTTGACAGAGAGAGACCATAGGTAGGCAGAGAGGCAGGCAGAGAGAGAGGGGGAAGCAGGCTCCCCATGGAGAGAGAGCCCGATGCGGGGGGCTCCATTCCAGGACCCTGAGATCATGACCTGCACCGAAGGCAGAGGCTTTAACCCACTGAGTCACCCAGGCGCTCAAAATTAAAACATTTTCATGGGCCTTTAAAAATATCACGGATCCTGGGCACTGTGCCTAACGAGTAAGTCAGCTCAGGACCACAGACTCCTAATTTTTTTTTTTTTTTTTTTTTAAGTAAGTTCCACAGCCAGCGTGGAGCCCAACACAGGGCTTGAACTCACAACTCTAAGAACAAGACCTGGCTGAAGTCAAGAGTCAGGGACAATTAACCTACTGAGCTACCCAGGTGCCATCAGGCTCTTGATTTTTAAGCTACTCAGCATTCTATCATAAGTTTAGGCGAAAGATCTTCTGGGACTTTAATGCCAGCAAAGAAGATCTGCAGCAAGAAAATCACTGTTTTTACCAGTTAACAAAATATTAATGAATTCTGAACTCTGACACAGCAAAGTCATCTTTACTCCATTAAAATACCATTTGTCCTTGTAATAACTATGAGTACATCAAGAAGAGTAATGCAGTGTATCAAATATTTATGATTCCAATAAAGCATTATTATTTTGCTAGTTAAAGGCAACAAAACTCTAACCCATGGCTACACTGATGCTTTTAATTTTTTTTTTTTAACTATTTGGTTAAAAAAAAGGCCTGGTATAAATTTTAAAGTATAAACTTATGAGTAAAAACTGATAATGTTTATGCTTAGCCAACTGAGTTTCTTCACCTTTCCTATGGTCTTAGTAAGCATTTGATATATCATCGAGCAATATTAGCTCAACATTCCACATCTTGACCAACTGCTTATCACATGGTCAGAGGATGATCAAGTATTGAGGAAAGAAGCAAAGAAAAATAATTGCCTTGACTTAAAAAAAAAAAAAAAAGCTTGTCCCTTTCTTCCTTTGCCTTTTATTATTCACTGTGGTTTTTCAAATACTACCACAATAAAATTAGATTGAGACTTTAAATCTTGAAGAAAGACTAGAAGTTAAAAGGACAAGAAGTACTTTTCTAGCCAATAAAAATACATTTAAAATATTACCTAAAAGTCCAACTCATGAATAGCTGAGGGCCAATGGGAAGAAAGGACTCCAAATTGGGTCACGCTGAGGCTTACTCTTCCTCACTTTATTTTTATTGTTCACGTATATATATATATATATATATGTTCAAAGTTTGCATTTTCTTTTATATGTCATCCTATGGTTATCATATTTGTTATTCTGGCTCACAAAATAGTTAAAAGCAAGAAAAATTTTGCCCTTGGGATACTTATTCAAAAACAACCTAACAAACCTGTTATGACTATATTAATCTTTTAACATATTTCATGATCAAGTGAAAAAAAAGAAAATAGCTCACTTTTACGGTTGAAGCCTTTCCAGTGTCTGCACTCAAGACTCCCAACGTCTGTCTTCACCTGCAGTAGAAAAACAAAAATTAACTTGCTTCTTATTACTTTTCCAGAATTATTTCAGTGGAACATGGATGACACGTCAGGGCTAATTCTCAGTGCCAGAAGGAACACTGGCTGCAAAAAGGCCAGCATTTTCTGAGGAAAATGCCACGTCTATACTACTGGTCTGTAACAGACCTATAACAATAATCATAACAATTTAAATAAAAAACAAAAACAGGATATTGTATTAGGAAAGTTACTGATGGTCAATTCTTGATTTTCCCTTTCCCTTGAAATCCACACAAAGTTCAAAAAAAGATGTGAACTTCCAATAGCACTAAAAACTAAGTCCAATGACCATGGAGCCCCTGGGTGACTCAGTCATTTGAGTGCCCAACTCTTGATTTCAGCTCAGGTTATAGTCTCAGGGTCATGGGATTGAGCCCTGAGTTGGGCTCCTCACTGATCATGGAGCCTGCTTGGGATTCTCTCTCTCTCTCTCTCTCTCTCTCTCTCTCTCCCTTTGGCCCTCTCCCATGTGTGTTCTCTCTCGTGCTCAAAAACAAAAACAAAAACAAAAACTAAGTTCAATGACCTCCCAGAAGCTGGGAAGTTCTCCTTCCTGGAGAAGAGAGAAAGCAGGAGGAGAGTGGGTGGTTCCACTCAGTCTCAACTACACTATTCCTATCCCTGAAGCCCAAGTCATCCATTGGATGAACAACTTTCTAAGGTCAAGGACACTCTATCCCGGATTCCTCTCCATGGCTGTATCCCATAATTTGTCCCCCTTTCTATCTCTGCAAAGTAGTTGGGATGGGGGTAGAAGTCCACAGGGGTGATATTTACATCTCTGGTAAAATTTGGGGTGTTTTTTTTTTTTTCTGGCCACTATTTTTTTAAATTTATTTTTTATTTATTTTCAGCATAACAGTATTCATTGTTTTGGCACCACACCCAGTGCTCCATGCAATCCGTGCCCTCTATAATACCCACCACATCGTATCCCGACCTCCCACCCCCGGCTCCTTCAAAACCCTCAGATTGTTTTTCAGAGTCCATAGTCTCTCATGGTTCATCTCCCCTTCCAATTTCCCCCAACTCCCTTCTCCTCTCTATCTCCCCATGTCCTCCATGCTATTTGTTATGCTCCACAAATAAGTGAAACCATATGATAATTGACTCTCTCTGCTTGACTTATTTCACTCAGCATAATCTCTTCCAGTCCTGTCCATGTTGCTACAAAAGTTGGGTATTCATCCTTTCTGATGGAGGCATAATACTCCATAGTGTATATGGACCACATCTTCCTTATCCATTCGTCCGTTGAAGGGCATCTTGGTTCTTTCCACAGTTTGGCGATCGTGGCCATTGCTGCTATAAACATTGGGGTACAGATGACCCTTCTTTTCACTACATCTGTATCTTTGGGGTAAATACCCAGTAGTGCAATGGCAGGGTCATAGGGAAGTTCTATTTTTAAAAAGAAGGAACCACAGACATTTCCATGTCTGTAGAGTTTTAAAGGAAAAACCAAATGTGTTTAGAAACCTATCAGCTGGCTTTGCCTGAAATCTGTCTATGAGGTATTTCACTCTGTAATGAATCAGTGACTGTTTTTTAAATATCTAAATCACAAATTCCTGTTTTTATTTCTATTTCTGCCTTTCCTGTATTATATTTATTACTGATTTCAAGCTTAACTAAATACATATTTCACTTCTTTATTCTCTCCAATTTAAAACAAAACAAAAAACCAACAAGTTACTAGTGCCACAATAAAATTGCATTTTTTTGTCCCTCATATGCAAAATAAAATTGGCTCACTTTCATATCTACTCCCACTTATTTCTCCACTTTTTATAACATGATCTAGAACTTCAGACTTAGATGGGGCTAATTATTATAGTAAAGTTTTTTAAAAATAACTTTTCAAAACTTTAGAAGTTTTCAGTCTATTTGGACTATTCTTAGAATAATTTGCATACCTTACCCCTTGTTTACCTGCTTTTAACACTTTCTACTAGTGCTACTATGTGATTATGTTTCCACTCCTTTTTATTTTGATTCATCCCTCAATCAACTGGAATATTCTTAAGTGTTTATCATGATGATATCTAGCTGAATTACTAAAGAATATATCATAGGCATGGAAGAGATTAAGAATTGAGTATATGTGGGATGCCTGGGTGGTTCAGTGAGTTGAACCTCTGCCTTTGGCTTAGGTCATGATCTCAGGGTCCTGGGATCGAGCCCCACATGGAGCCCCACACCAGGCTCTCTGCTAAGTAGGGAGCCTGCTTCCCCCTCTCTTTCTGCCTGCCTCTCTGCCTACTTGTGATTTCTCTTTCTCTCTCTCTCTTTCTGTCAAATAAATAAATAAAATCTTAAAAAAAAATAAATTGAGTATATGTAAAAATATTCTTGTGAATAATTTAACATCTCAATAGAAATAGTTTCTCAGATGCATTTAATTATTAAAACTGAACTGTAAACATAAAAGCCACAGAACTAATAAATAGGGATTAGTGTTAGGATTAAATGATTCCCAAACTACATAAAAAGCTCTGAGCACATAGAACAGGTGAGGTTCCCCTGTTTGTTTGAAGAAGCTAGTATAAGGCTGATAACCAAACCTGGTAAGACACAAAGAGAGATGAGGCTTGTTTAACCTAGATAAATAAGGCAGAAGAATACTAAATAAAATGCTCAGAAAATTTCAAGTATATTTAAATAATGACACCAGGGTGTAAATTGGGCTTATTCTAGAAACATTATACAAATAGATTCCTTGTGCTCTATCAATAAGTCATAAGAGACCAATACATATTCATATGTTCAAAGATGCTAAAACATTAGGACTAAACTCAACGCCTATATTTGATAAACTCTCTGAAACCTAGAAATCAAAAGATCATTGACCATGATTTTTAAAAAGATCTAAAAACAACAGGGACGCTGGGTAATAGTAGGTTAAGTGTCCAACTCTTGGTTTTGGTTCAGGTTATGATCTCATGGTCGTGGCACTGAGCCCCAGGCTGGGCTCTGCGCTCAGTATGGAGTCTGCTTGAGATTCTCTCTCTCTCTCTCTGCCCCTCCCCACCCTGCATGCTCTCTCTCTGAAATAAATCTTAAAAAAAAAAAATCTAAAAACGACAACATTTTTGTTTAAAAGCCAGTCATAAAATATGCTCACAGTGCAATATGAAAGGAAGGGAACAGGCCAAATCACTACCATCAGTAGGTGACAAGGTTGAATACCCAGAAAAGTCAAGAGAAATATCTAAAAAAAAGTCTAGTGGAAATAGAGAAGGTGCCATAAGATTATTTGAAACACAGTGCATAAAAAGCAATGGGTTTTTTTTTTTTGTTGTTGGTGTTCATTTGCAGCCATGACCAGTCACAAATAAATGAAAATGGAGACAAGTCTGAAAATAGATCAGATTCAGAAAAATGATGCTTACGGTAAAGAATCTACATAAAGCACATTTAAGGAAATCTTTAGGACAATGGTTTCCTCCTGAGAAATGATGAAAAGTACAAATATGCATTTTTAGGAAAGGAGAAAAGGCAGTACTTAGCCAGGAAATTCAATATGAGGCAAAACAATGTATTTATAGTTTTAGTCTGAGATGGTCGACTGCCTATATGAGAATATGAGAACAGCAAGAGACTTTTACAACCAGAGATGCTTATTTATAGGTGAATACGTGAGGGCCTCAGAGGCTGTTCTATAAATTCAAGATGGGATTTCTAGAAAAAAAAAAAAACACATTAAGAATATTTGATTATCCGGCCTTAAGTGCAAAACCCACTCAGGGCATTAGAAATAAATAGAATTTGATATTTAAAAAAAAAAAAAAAAACCCTAAAACACATCATTACACTTTCAAAGGTTGGAGAAGGATTATAAATAGCCATTGATGTTATATTTATGAAAAGAAAATGCTGATTGCACGTCACTGAATCACGCTAAAACAGGACACGTTTTATTGCTTTTGGCCACAGAACAATGCTAAACTTCTGGAATACATGCAAGGTGATGTTTAAAATAAGCTATAAAGGCAAAATACAAGTAATGTGAGTTTGAGAATAAAAATAAATAAAATGTCAGGATTGGACTTATAAAAAGGAGACAGAAGTCCAAAATAGGTCACCATGTCCTTTTAGCTACAGTGTCTAAAATTAGTTTACCTTTAATGTTAAACAGAGTGAGGAGACTAAATTTTAATGCCCTGAAATCAACTACATAATCAATTCTAGTTCATCAGAATGAATGTGAACAAAAATTGCACACAAAAGGGGCCAACTTCATTCTTTATGTGGAGGACACAATAAAAGCCCTGTTTGCTTTGCAGAACCGTAATACCCAGTGACTAGTAAAAGCAGCTTTTAATGGTCTGAGCTGGCATGGCTTAAACAAGGCACAATTTAAAGTCATGTCGGATAAAACACTGGAACTCATGATAATGACTTTGCAAAGACCCAAAGCATAAACATTTCCCCTATAATGTAAACTATTTGAAATACAGGAGCCCCAGAGATCTGTACATAAGCACAAAATTTCTTATCTTTATTTCTTCGGTGAAACACATGAACTTCACAGAAGAAACAAAGTAAGGGTAGAGATACACGTAAGGGGCTACTGGAAATCACGAGACTTTAGACCAGTGTAGACCATAATGTAGTTAATACTAGTAATGCCAACAAAGGTCAAATCTTCCAAAGTTCCTCCCATACGTATCCAGAAAGTATTCCTTTTTAGCCCCTCTCCCTAGAAAATATTTTTTGAATCAGTAACACAAATGGTCAAATGGACAAAAACAAAGTATTTCTGAAGCAATAGGCAATGGAACCATGTAAATCCAAAGGGCATCTCTGCGTTTGGACTAGAGTTCTGCTTCTGCCCCAGACCTACCTCCCTGGAGGGCCACTAACATCTGTCCATTCTGATTTGAGAAGGCAAGATAACCTGTGACTCTAGGTCCGTGCAACATAAAGCATTTTTTCTTGCTTCTACCTGCCCTGCTTTGAGCTACCTCTTATCCTTCATAGACCATAAGCAAGTAGCAACAGCTAGTGTAATTCGAGACTTCCTAAGTTGGTTGCTGGAAGTGAGTGGAATGTTCCCGAAGCCCAACATTTATCTACCCTCCTTGTAGCAACCACATTAACATTTTCTTCTCTTTTACCCCCGTCCCAGCTCTTGAGCTCTGAATGATGTTAATTAGGCTAAGTTGTTTGTCTTTATTTCATCCCTTGATTACTGTCCTTGGTTCATGAATAGGACATGGCCCAAGCAGACCAACCAGGGCCAAGGAGACCTAACCTGGGGTATTTTATGAAAATCACCAGCAAAACAGAATTTTAATTGCTTCTACCAGCCCCAGACATGGGGATTTAGAACCAGAGGTACTGCAGTCGTCCATGCTTTCTCCCACTCCATGTTAGGTTTGCGAGATTCCTCCATGTTACGTGGCTGACTTGGCAGTGCAGTTGCTTGCACTGATGAATAGTATTTCATTGCATTTCATCGGATACCTTGTGGCATATATATAGGCTTCACTGTTGGACTTTTAGACTATTTCCAATTTTTCCTCCCTCTTACAAGCGATGTTGTACATGCACCTTGGTTTCATGTTTCTACCTGGTATTTATCTGAATTGGAACTGTTGGGATATTCATTACACACATGAACATTTTTGGGTAACACCAATTTTTTTCCCCCCAGAGTAACTGTAACACTCTGCCCACAGTATATGAGAGTTCATTTTGCTTCATATTATGGCCAACACCTGATACGAAAATATTTTAATTATAGCTATTCTGGGTAGGACATTGTATTTTTGTGGTTTAAGACTGTATTTTCCCAGTTACTAATGAGGTTAAATATATTTTCATATGTATGTTTGCCATTCATATTCCCTTCACTGTGAGAAACTCGTTCATGCATTTTGTCCTTTTTACTATAGAATTATCTTTTTCTAGTGCCTTTGTTGGAGCTCTTCGTATATTCCTCAATATAAAAATTGAGTTTAAAACTGTTTTGGATTATGGCTTATCTTCAGTCTCTCTCGACAAACACAAGTTCTTAAATATGATGCTGTAATGTATATCTCTTTATGGTGCAATGATTTTTGTGTCTTGTTTCAGTACCCACAAGGACATGAAGCCATGCTATCACATTTCCAACGAAACTTTAAAATTGTATATTTCACATTTAAGTCCTTGATGCATTTGAAATTACTATGCATGCTGTGAGGCAGGGATCTACTTTCATTTTTTTTCCATATGGATAACCTATTACCCCAGTATCATTTATTAATTTATTCTTTTCACTAATTTCAAATTCGGCTCTGTCACATGTAAGGTTTCAATATAAGCAAGGGCCTGTCTCAGAACTACTGTTTAAGATTTTATTTATTTATTTGTCAGAGAGTGTGAGAGAGAGAGAGAGAGAGAGTATAAGCACACAAGGAGGCAGAGTGACGGGCAGAGGCAGAGAGAGAAGCAGGTCCCTGCTGAGCAAGGAGCCCAGTGCAGGACTTGATCCCAAGACCCTGGGATTATGACCTGAGCAGAAGACAACAGCTTAACCGACTGAGCCACCCAGGCATCCCATCAGAGCTACTGTTTTACTGGTCTAATTGTTTACCTTTACTGTCAAAATCATGTCTAAAATACTATGGATTTATAACAACATAAATAATATCTCTAAATCCTTCTACCTGATTTTTCTTCAGGATTCTTTTGGCTATTTCTGGATCTTTGTTCCATATAAATATTAGGATCAATCTAAGTTCCGCCAAAAACTTGTTGGATTTTGGTTGGGATCGCACTAGACAGACCCATATGGGAAGAATCACCATCTTTTACCTAACCTCCCTTTGTTTAGATCTTTTAAATGTATGTTTGCATAAAGTTGAAGTTCTTCCATTTTTTACAGAAAGGTCTCACCGATCTCTCATTAGATATATTTTTAGGAACCTTCTTTTTATTGTTACTGGTGAAGACACCTTTTAAAAATTGTGTTTGAAAATATACAGAAAAGTATTATTATATGTGTCTTCCTATAGAGCCAAGGTTTGGTTCTGAAATGCGATAGGTACACACATTTGTTCAGACATAAGGAAGAAAACCCAGTAGCAATGGAATTCACAGGAGAAACTGGTTGATCACGGTGGGAAGGGAATGGGGAGAATTAAAATAATCAAACATTTCAGAATAAGAATGTTAAACAATCCCATGAATTTTTCATTCATGCAGGTAATTACTTAAATACCTTAGACTTGGTTTTTAGTCATTCATTCAACAAGGGTTTAGGATCTATTACGGACAAACATATACTTCTATTCTCAAAGAGCCCTCCAAAGACAGACACCCTATAGCTTTCCTTGAAAGCTCAAGTCCATTTTTATTTCTAATTTGACATGTCTAATTGGTCATTCCTTTCTTTGGAAGAAGTACAGTGAGTCTCAACCACTTAAAAAAAATCCAAACCCTAGCATTTGGAAGTGGAGATTATGGAAAAGGGGTAAAAATCTTTCAATAGCTACTATTTATTGGTTTCCTCCCCCGTCAGTATACTGCTCCTACCTACAATTTGATTGAATTATGTCAGAGCACCTGCTACATACCAGGTGCAGGGTTATTAAGTGAGTGAAGGACAGTGTCTCCAAGAAAATCTTCCCCTATTATGAAACGGGCATGTTCCTGGGAACAACTATACACATCAAGCAATTTGAATAAGTTGAATTATTTTGAGTGGCATTTTAACAGATATATCAGGAACAATTTGTCAAAATGAAGGTTCCGCTCACTCAACCCCATGTTGTATATTAGGGTTGCATATCTTTTCAGGCATGGTATGCAGCTTCTAAATAAAATTTAGAAGTGAGTTGAACTCTTAAGTTCAGTTTTTAGTCTGTATCAATTCCTGGCACCCACAGGATCACACCTAGACAGACTAGACAGAAATGATTCAAGTTCTTTATACATTATGAAGATATAGTAGGCTGATACTGGATACTTGCCAACTCTGAGCTTGATTTCATGGTAAGTTGGCTGTGAATTTTTTTTTTTTAAAGGAAACCAAAAGCAGACAGAAAGCAAAAACCGTGCATACTAGATTTTGGTGGCCCAGACTTTAGATTCTGTCACTTCCTGGTTTTTTTTTCCCCTTTGTTTTTGAAGTGACCAACAATTGGCACACTTATTTATTGAAGGATTGTTAATTCTAATATTTGGTCAGAAACTAGGAGTTCCAGCATGTGACCCCTTCCTCCTGTTTTCCCCTATGTTCCTCTCTTTTTTTCATTCTTACAACAAAGTGGACCTCTGAATAAGGAAAGCTGGCCAAACAGAACTGGGGATCTCAACATCATTCTCTTTTATTTTTTTAGTGTTAGAGGGGACTCTGGGCAAAAACGTGAAGTAGTGAATGATTCTTGAATGAATGACCTTCATTCGAGTGCTGTGAAAGACACTAGGGTTACAAAGAGAAATACTGAGACTTTGCCTGAGATGGCGGGCATCGGAGGGATGCGTATCAGTGAACAGATTGGATGGTAACCATGTTTCAAGTGCTACTGTACAGCTATCCACACATTCCCAACTCAGTACCCTATCACCCCGGCAACCCACGCTACCCCTGAAGCACTTGGAAGGCATCCAACAGCTCAGCACCAACTGGGGACCAGGCACAGGTGCTGATGGTCCAACAGTGACTGGCACAGATTCAGTCCTTAACCTTGCAGACCTTCCAGCCAGTGGGATGAGGCCGGGTGGGGGGTGGGGGGAGGGAGGGTCATCAATTCGGCTAACATCAAAGCCCAGAGGCAGCTGCAGTTACACAGTGAGCTCTCCAAAGCATAAAAGCAATACAATTTTAATATTAAAACTTGGGCTTGGTAACACATCAGTGAAGGAATACTACAGATAAGGCAATTTCCAAAGATCTTCAAGCCCAGGCGTAAATAAGGAGGAGGAAGGTGACTAGGAAAGTTTTAAGATTTGGCAGATTCTGTATTTAATAAAATGGAGGAATCAGGGAAATGGATGAGCATTTCTAAGCAGAAAAATTGTGTAAGAAATACCTTCTGTATGGATTAGAGTCCACGAGCCTTTTTGAATCCAGATCTGTAACTGGAGCGATTGAGTTGTGTTAGCAAGCAGGGAAAATGAATGACGTTAATTAACATAGAGAAATTGCCCAAAAGGAACAGAATTCAGATGGCTGTGGTTTCTAATGCTGGAATATTTTATAAGTAAAATTGATTTTAGTATAAGGAAACAGAAGATGCCATGTTTCTTATGCAAGTTATTTAAAATCTGGTATTTGGAGAGATAGCTTTAGAAACCTGAACTGTGGTTGCCTGTTTATTTAATAGTGGAGTATAGAATATATATATTTTTTAAACCAGGCTTTTGTAAAAACACTACTTTTATTCAGGCAACCTATGGAAAAAACTGTTACATCATTTCAGAATGTTATATTTAGAAAGGTAATTTCCTTTCACTGAAGGTCTTTTTTTTTTTTTTTTTTGACCTTTCCACATCAGTCAAGAAACACAGGCTTTGACTTCAGCTTTTTTAAAAAAGTGAACTACCAAATATATCAGGGCGTTTTTATTTAACATCCATCTTGAGGATATTTCAATGAGCTTTCAGGTTCAAGGAGAGAAAAAAAGGAAACATGCATGTGGAGGGCAGACTTCCAATAAAACATTTTACAGTTCCTACCAAACAGTGACTTATTCATCTGCTTGCTCCTTGCCATTATAGCAACTAGAGCTTCCTGGAAATCTCTGGTTTTGCAAATGTGGTGTTTTTACTTCTAAAAAGAGGGGAAATGCTAAAATTGAATTGTGTAGCTCATGAGGAAAATAGATGGGTGATAACTGACATAGGCATGGAGACCTTGTCATTTTAAATCTGTACTTGAGAAAACTATTTGTCTTCTTATTAAATACGTCATGAGCGTACGTAGCGTGCACTCAGACAGTTATTTCACTGGTTTAAGAAGATTCAAACTTAGCAGGAAAGTTCTTTCAGAAATACTTCAAGGAGTCTGCACTTAACACTACGAACAGATAAATATTTCTCCAGTTTCTGCTTCGACGTATTTTTAGCCCAGCTACTTGGGTATATACAAGCTACAAGAACTGTAACAGCATGGGCCTTTGGTCACATGATATTAAACGCAGAACAAAGGGCAGGGCACTACTAGGGTACAGACCTACTAAACAGGACACACCGCCCCAATTTTCATGATGACACTGAAATACAGTAGCAATGCAAATACTGAAATGTCGTATCTACTGCCATAAAGTTAGTTAGAATTGCACTTTCCAATCTAAATGTTTAGCATCTATAGATACTTGTTTAGCATCCATTGGCTCCACTAGACCACATAACATCCCATTTTCCTTTGTGTGCAACAGCACACCAATGCCTACCACGGGGTACTTGCTCTCAAGTGATTATTAAATGAATGACAGAGTAAAATATGCTCACTGAGTATGTATGGCAAGCTGAGTTTCAAGTGGGAGCGTCCAGAGGATATATACATGTTGACAGAACAGATCTTTTACTGAAGAAGAGGTTGAAAATACAGAAATGGGGAAATTTTCTGAAGTTCCCTGAAAAGACAGGCCGAACTGGGACCTGTCTTCGGGACACAGTGTTAAATAAGGTTGGGCTCCTTTAGCTGTTATCACAAGGGACAGGCACAGGATAGTTACTTGGTTTGATGACAGGCAGTGGCCAACATGGTCTTAGGTGATTTCTGTCATTTGTCCTGGGAAGTAAAAGACCAGATCATCTTCTGAAAGTGATGAGCAAGAAAGTATATTTGGGAAGAGTAGGGAAGACGAGATGTCATTTGGAAGAGCGGGCGTGAGCTGACTATGTCTGTTAGTATCATACTTTGTGTCATCAGTCACCAGGTGATGAAACCTTAGGTAGGATGCTGGCTTGGGCATGTGTATCACAGACAGCAGGTAAGAAGGGTAGGTGGCCTCAAAGCTCTTGGTTTTGGCATCAGGACACTAGTGTCTGTACCCACGCTCTGCTAGCAATGAGTTGCTGGACTTAGAGGAATCGCTTGGTTTCTTTAGCTCCTAGGTTTTTGGCCATTGGTAAAAATCACAGGGTGGCATAAAGATCCCCAAGGTCCCTTCTTGCTCCAAAAGGGCTAAGTCTTTATAAAATAACCAGTAAATGGTCAAAAGGCTGTGTAATTAACAGAGAATAAAAATTTAGAATTTTTAGTGTCTTAGCACACAGCTTCGTAGCTTTCTGGTGTGGATTACACCATGACCTCCCCTCTGCTCTGTCTCTAATCCTACTTCCATCCTGTCATCTGTACAGAGCAATCATGTGACCTTCTGCTTCTCTGCTTCAATCCTTCCAAAGGTCCCCTCACTGCTATCTGGGTGAATCCAGATTCCTTAGTGCAGCCCAGGAAACCCCAAGTCATCACTTCTGGCATCACTCACAGCTTCCCTGAAACACAAACTGCAAAATAGATTTGAAAGGAAGAAAGAAAGAGAGAAAGAAAGTAGAGAAGGAAGGAAGGAAGGAAAGAAAGAAAGAAAAGAGAGAGAGAGGGAGGGAGGAAAGGGAAAGAAAGAGAACATTTGTTCTATTAAAGTGAAAGTAAAATAAGGGTTCTTCATCCCTTGAGCATTCCTATTCACTACTTTAGGGACGCACGTATTGTCATTTGCTATTTTAAGATCATCCAATTTAGAAACATGGAATGCAGAGATTTGGGCCAAACACTTCTCAGGAGCAACAGTAAGAATTTGTGGCTTAGTTAAAATATACTAAAGTGAATTCCTTTCACTTTTCAGGCTCAGTACAATATAAGTTAAAGCCTTCGTAAAAGGAACGGGCTTTCCAGAGGAAGTGAAGAAAGAATATAAATAACATTACCCCATTCATTAAAAGAATGGTATTCAATGATGTTTACACAAGTGGTTCTCGCCCTTTAAACTTAAATCTAAATATATTTTAAAAGCTGTATGTAAAGTGGTAATTTACTGAAGCCAAACCGCTGGGAAATTTCAAGAATGCGTACAGGTTGTATTACCCTCTCCTCAACTATGTAAAGAGCATCTTAATAGTTTCTATTCTGGTCATCTATCAACTAATTGTTACTTAAAAGAATGTTGCAACATAAAATACTATGAAAAACTGTTAGAAGCCATTAAGTTTCTATGTGAGAGGTGAAAATGTAAGCTCCTAACCACTGATTAGCTATTTTTACACAAGAGGTACCCGGCAGGGGCAGCCTCTACCCGGTCACTAAACCTCCCCATCTTCTCCTGGGCACTTGCTTTTCCTCTTGACACCCTTTTTTTTTTTTTTTTTTAAGATTTTATTTATTTATTTGACAGAGAGATCACAAGTAGGCAGAGAGGCAGGCAGAGAGAGAGAGAGAGAGGAGGAAGCAGGCTCCCTGCTGAGCAGAGAGCCCGATGTGGGCTCAGGACCCTGAGATCATGACCTGAGCCGAAGGCAGCGGCCCAACCCACTGAGCCACCCAGGCGCCCTCCTCTTGACACCCTTATCCACCTTCCTTTCAGGAATCGCACGGAAGCAGCGGTGACCCTCAGCAAGACTGAGGCAATGACCAGAAAGTTTCAAGCAAGAGCCAAGGAGTATTAAGAGAAAGGGGAGACTGCATGTGGCTGTCAGGGCCCCATAACTTTTATGTAAACGGGGTGGAGGAAGGGCAATCAGAGCAAGTCGAGGGAAGAGTCCGGAAATGGAAAGAAAGACATTCACAAGCTGCAGGAGAGCATCGGAAGGTAGGAGAGCCTCGATCGTTCCAAAAAACCAAGATCGATAACTTAGCTAGAGCTGGGGTTTGGCTGGAAAACAGTAACGTGTCCTATCTAAACATGAACAAATTAAGGAAGTATTTGATGCTGGAAAACACAAACTCTAAGCAACCCAAGAAGATCATCCGTCAAGTTCATCACTATCAAGAATAATACTTCCATAACGGTTGGAATAATACTCACAGATATTCATATTCTTTTCATGGAAAAAAGAACAAGAATGGGAAAATTTTCAGATTATGAAAAAAATAAGAGCCCAGACAGAAAACCAATGGCCTAAATGATAGAATTTTTATGGCTAAAGACTTATCCAGCAGGCTCCAAAATGTAAATCTCCAGAACATAGAGCCAAAACAGAGAGATGGAAAGTAGGAAAGATATGGAGAATTGATTGCAAGAGGTCGGAAACCCATGTGCCAGACTTCTCTTTGAAAACTGTGTAAGTATTGGTGGGGAGAACATGACCTGAGCCTGAGTGGGCTTTATCTCAAAGGTCAGCAAAAAAGATCCATGGAGAAAAGATTATTGGTGAACTACTAGATCCACAAATTCCCGAAAGCTTCAAAGAGGTAAACAGACAGATACATATGCAATCAACTAAGTAATAAGAATCAGTCCTCAGACTCATTGGCTACACTAGATTGTAGGTATCCAAAGGGCAATGCCTTCAAAGCAGAAGAACTATCATTTTGAATCTAGACTGAAATTATCAATCACGTGTGAAGGCGAAATCAGACATTTTCAAACGTGCAGTAACAGAGCTTACCATCCGTGCATATTCTATATAAAAAGTTACTCTGAGGAATAGTCTACCCAGTGAAGATGGGAATCTAAAGGAGAGAACAACGTGGGATTTTAAAAACTGGAGTCGAATATAAACCCAAAGTAGAGGAACGTATACATGAAGCTGTTGGAAAACTCTTCAAGCAGCAAAAATTGTGATCCGGAGTGGAATTTTATTCCCTATGGATCGGTATATTACTTGGGTAATATTACTTGGCTCCCCAGTGAATAATATTGGTCTGTTGGCTTTCGATTGTTAGAAACAACCCATAGACAAAATAAACATTCATGGTTACGCTGCGACAATAAGTATAACAGAAGTATTAAACCTCATTCTGTAAAAAATTATAGTCTAATGTCCAGGGAGGTTCTAGGTAGGGGCCGACCCTCCCGGCACTGAGGAGGGTTCTTGGGCATGGGACATGCAGTGCTGCAACTGGGCAAGTCCCGGGTAAGCCAGGGAGCGTTTGTCACCATAATCATAGTGGAGAAGGAGTGAATGAGAGATACAAATAGCCCCATTTTTCAGAGCCAAGGCTCCATGAAGGCTTTAGAAAAGAAGTTGGTGACAAACAGGATCAATATAGCAACTGTTAGCAGGGGGTGAACTTGAAAATGAGGTTTTTATGCTTGATTCCAACCCCTTCCGAATGATACAGATTTTTAAAACAATACATCCATTTAGAGTCGAAGAAGTCAAGTCTTACTCATGAGGTGTCTAACTTCTAACAAAGAGAATATTTCAAAATGAGCAAAACCTAAGGCTCTGCACATGGGAGCTAACTAGAAATTCTGGTTAAACAAAAGATTTTTATCCCATCTCCGATAGGAAAGCAAGAGTATCCACAAAACTGAGGATAGGAAGACCAGTTCCCTTGTCCAGAAGCAGTGCCTGTCCTCTCGTGAAGGATGGATGGTCACAGGGAAGGGCAGGAGGAGGAAGTCTTCAGTGAACCGGAACAAGGGGCTGAGTGAGCCGAGTTAATCATGTCACAGGACATTAGAAAGCACATGCCATTACAGCTGCTGGCGGGGGGTGGTAATCCCTCGAGCCTGGTCCCTCCACCTAAAAGATGCTCGAAAGACATTCTGCTTCCTCTCTAGAGGTATGACTATTTATGATGTCATATTTTACACTAACTTAAGGAAAAAAAGAAAAGCCTCAGTGATACACCATGATCTGGCTATTTTATGCCCCAATTGTTACCCATATAAAAAATTTAAGGGGCACCCGCGTGGCTCAGTTGGTTAAGCATCTGCCTTTGGCTAGCACATGTTCCGGGGGTCCTGGGATCTAGTTCCAGAGTCCAGCTCCCTGCTCAGCAGGGAGTCTGCTTCTCCCTCTCCCCCTGCTTTCCGCCCACCCCTCCGTACTCACTTTCTCTCAAATAAATAAAATCTTTAAAAAAACTCAGAATTGGGCTTCTTTTCATGAGCATTAACACTTTGAAGTTTGTCTAATGACCCCAAAGTGGAATACATATCTATAGATCTTTTTTTTTTTTTTTTTTTTTTTGTCTTTAAACAGAACCCAAATCTTAGGTATGCTGAGGCTGATCATTTACACAGAAAGCTGTTGACTTCTCTACAAAGGATAACACAGCCTGGAAAGATAATGATTGTTCATTCCCTTCAACTTAAGAATGCCCTCTGTTAACACCTCAAAGATAGAGTATTTAAAGTGGAAAAAGCCCATAGTCCTGCCTTTCATAAGTCACTAACTACCAAGCATAGTAATCAAAATCCATTATGAGTTTCACCCAGTACATGAAACTAGGGCCCATGACACATTTAACAACTCACTGGGAACCTGCCAAATCTCCCCACTATCAAGTTTCCTTACTTTAAGATTCACTTAACGTCTTAAAAGCATACCCCAAATCAGGACATAGCCTATGATCAACATGAACATTTAACGCGGCTGAGTTTATTTAGGCTCCCTGAAGCTGTTCAATCTACTGAGTATCTTAAAAATCCAGAGGGCAGAACTGAGAAGGTCCGAAAATATCCCATCCATAACTCACTGGAAACATGTCTGAACCCATGAAAGGAATATATAAAAAAAAAAAGACCTCCAGATAAGCAGAGATGTTGGTCCTAAAGTGAAGACAACTGAGATTAGAAATACTGAAAAGGACAAAATCAGACCTAAACAGACACACTTCCCAGTTTTGGGGAACTACAGATGACATAGAGTTAATTCCCGAGTTCCAGCAGAAAAAAACCAATAGAACCATGATTGCTCTACCACATCCCCCCATGGCTTTCATATTTCTTATTTATATTACAAGACTCTTAAAATGCTCATTCAATTATTTCGGGGCATTAAAAATATTTCAGTGTCATTTATTAGAAGTGAAATTTGCAGTGTGTTAAGTTTCCATGACTCCCCAAAACAACAAAAATTTTTAAAGCAGTGAAAGTTGCAATTTACTCACACTCCAGGCAGCAAATTGAAACGTACTGGAGTAAACGTAATGAAATAATGTAAAACATTTGTGTGAAATTCAAAGTATTCTGTTATAAACCCCTCCTGGGGAGGGAGCGTATCTGTCCATTTTCATTTCCTTCCATTTCTAGTGACAGCTCTATTGAATGTTCCAATTCTACAGGATTGAGAACGAATTATTTTTCCAGGGGAAGAGTCACTCAACTACTTTAAAACCTGGGTTGTTTTGAGAATCTTCATCCAAAAAAAAAAAAAAAAATTGTCCTCAATCTTCTTGGGAGGCTAACATCCCGTAAATTCCTACCCACTCCTGCCCTGAAGTCAGTTACAAATCATAACCTCGCAACTCTTGGGGAAAGATGCTGGTGTTTGTAATAATCCCAAGGCACAGAAATGATGATGTCCCTCCCAGCACTCACGGTATTCTCTACAAAATAAAGATTTATTGTTCAATGGCTTCATCGCTTTAATGGGTTTTCTCCCTGAACTAGCCTTCGAATCTGGAATTGAAGGTTAAATTTTTCCATATGTCTGAATTTAAAATTACCACTTGATCTAGTCATGGAAAAACTGATTGGCTCTTTCAGTTAAGATATTTTAAATGTTTATCTCTCTCCACTTTATTATTATTATTATTATTATTTAAAGCTTCATGTCAAAGCTAAGTTTCAGGCTTCCCTGCAGTTCTCAAGTTAGCCTAGAATGTAGTTCAATGGTAGAAGTCAACATGGCAAAGGATAATGAACCAAGGGTATGCTGTGTGCCTTCTGAGCTTCCCATCCTTTTTCCTTCCAACCACTGTTTAACGTTTCTCCAAATCCATCAGGCTTTCCTGACTGCCCTGGGCTATGCAGTTTTCCTACACTACTTACGTTCCAGCGCTCACAGGGCCACAGATCACATGCTTTGTTTTAAAAGGCATATAGGTTAGTTGGCCCTTTCTACTAAGTCACACGAGAAAGCAGTCTGATGGTCGGGGAGTCTCTCTCATGGCTTCTCGTGACCTGTGGCACTCTGCACGGAAGTGGTACCCCATACACTGACTGGCGCATGGTAGGTCCTCACATTTTTAAATGGGTGAGTACATATCTTAGCCATCAATCTGCAGTCAGCGCAATCCATGGCTCTCAGAGGCAGAAGAACACCAGGTCTGATTTTCAATACATGTGGGTATGGACACTTCGCCCAGCCACGTGCATTTACCTGAGTCAGACGTGACACCGTCACGGACTCCCAAAGATGTCATGTCTGGTTTTCTCTCACTACCACCTTGACCTTGTATTTTGTTGTTGGAATGTTTAGACTACTTCTCATTTTGTCTTACAGAGCCTAGAATGAACAACCTAGAAAGATCATCCTTTAAGAAGTGAGGAAACTTTTGTATTTATGGTATGCATTATAGGTATGTAATAAAAAGTGATGGTCACACTTTTCCAGCCCTTATGTCTCCATTTCCTGAAACCCCTGAACCCCTCCTTTTTATCCTAATGGGTCAGATCGTTCCTGGCTCGCCCTGACCACTGCCTGAATGATGTCCTGTACTCCTTTCCACTCTTGAATTTTGCAGCTGCCCATGAGCAGGGCCACACTGGTTGTTCCCATCTTCCTATTTTAAGTAACATATCTCTGAGGCTGAAAACTGAACAACCACCACGCACACACTGACACCATGATAAATCCATGGTTGCCAACCTCATTTGGGTTCCTGATGCTCTTCAACCATCTTCTGACTTTTTTTTTTTTTTTAAAGATTTTAGTTATTTATTGGACAGACAGCAATCACAAGCAGACAGAGAGTCAGGCAGAGAGAGAGGGGGAAGCAGGCTCCCTGCTAAGCAGAGAGCCCAATGCACGGCTCGATCCCAGGACCCTGGGATCATGACTTGAGCCGAAGGCAGAGGCTTAACCCACTGAGCCTCCCAGGCACCTCTCTTCTGACATTTTTTTAAAAAGATTCATTTATTTGAGAGAGAGAGAGAGAGAACGGGGGGAGACACAGAGGGAAAGAGTCTCAGAAAGACTCCCAGTTGAGCAGGGAGCCCCACGCAGGGCTCCAACCCAGGACCCTGAGATCATGACCTGAGCCAAAATCAAGAGTTAGATGTTTAACCCACTGAGCCACCCAGGCGCCCCTTGACATTATTTTGTAATTGACTGTTAACTGAACACTTATCGTGTGCCACACTCTGTGCTGGGAAAGGCTGTTCCTGCCTTTCTCCTTGGTCAGCTCCCTCCATGGCTCCTCTCTGCAGCCCCTCAGACCCTGTCGCTCACGCCAACCCCTCCTGTCAGAGGATAGCCCGCTCTCCCACGCTGAGGAAGAGGAGGCCATCAGGGATGAATGCTCTCAGCTTCCCGAGCCTTGCACTACAGTCCACCTCGGGCTGCACTCTGCTCTGCAGGCTTCCCACAGGCTCAGAGGACTGGGTGGTTGGAAGTGAGCACGGACCCCTCAGCACCAGCATCATCCTTGTCCTTCTTGTCTGCTCCTCACTGTCTCCCCTGCATCTGACACACACACACACACACACACACACACACACTCTCTCTCTCTGTCACCTGTTTATCTCTTGGGCCATGCATATGATGGCATCTCAACTCTGCAAAAAAAGAATCCCCTTTGAACCCTATACCCCTGCCTGCCCTAGCTGTTATCATCTTCCTTACTTGACCACACTTTTATAAGGTCACTTTTTTTTTAAGATTTTATTCATTCATTCATTCATTCAATCATTTATTCATTTGAGAGAAAGCACAAGCAGGCAGAGTAGCAGGCAGAGGAAGAGGAGAAGCAGACTCCCTGCTGAGCAGAGAGCCCGCTGTGGGGCTCAATCCCACGACCCCGGAATCATAACCGAAGCTGAAGGCAGAAACTTAACCAACAGAACCACCCAGGCACCACTAGGGTCACTATTTATGATCCTCTACATCCTGATCTCTCTCTGACCCCCTTATGCTTCTATTCTCTCATTCTGCAACCGAGATGAGCACAAGAGGAATGAATGCAGGAGGCATGGGTCTTCAGAGGCTTCTGATCTTTACTTAGGGCTCTAAGAAAAGCCCTCAGACTTGTGTCTCCAACTGCCCATGAAGCAGTTCCAGGACAGCGTCTTGGCCAACTCCCCAGCAGGGGAAAGCCCCTCGGCCCCCATCTGATCGTGGCCTGCTTTTCCCCAGACCCTGCGAACGTTGCGCTGCGTCACCCACACTGGCAGGACCACATTGCCGGAAGCCAAGGCTGCTGGCTGCTCTGTCACCTGCCTCTCAGGACTCTGTCCCACCCTCACCGCTGCCCACCCTGCCACTCCCGCCCTGCCCTTTGGTGCCTGGCCTCTTCTCCCTCCTCCTCACGACTCAGCTCCAGGACCAGTGACTTCCTTCGGGAGGGGACACCCCCAAACAATGTGTTTCCCAGGTACACTGTTGTTCCATCTCTTCACTAGAACTGTAACCTCCAGGGCAGAAACCCAGTCTCATGGCGGGGAAGGGGGACCTCAGGCCCAGAGTCACTATGCAAAAATGCGAAGCTGAATTATGAGTCTTCAAAGGAGGGCAAATCCATTTGTTGGTTGCTCCCAGATGTGAAGTGTGTTTTTTGGCTTAATAAAAATAAATAAACTTTGGGGGGAGAAAAAAAAAAAAAGCATTGCATAAGGTATTTGCACAGAATGGTTCAAAAGCCTAAATAAATAAGTTGGTCATTAGCAAAATATCAACTAAGTTGGAAAAAGGAAATTCAAATGAAATCACACCAGAAGTGCCTGCAAACTTTAGTATTTGGTAAGCTCTAACTTAAAGCCAGTTAGTTTCCCCAGAACTTTTTGGTAAATAAAACCAGCCATCCATGATATGTACCATTTCATTACAAAATGTTTTTGGAAAGTATTCTTGAAAACATCCCTTTGAGGTGGGGTTCCTTATGCTGCTCTGCCTCGTCTTTTAACCACCAACGTCCATACCACCCACTTTGTGTATGTCAGAATAAAAAATTTGCACAATGATTCTCGGTATCTCCATTTATTTGCTTCCTGAATTAGGACTCACAGAGCTAAATGTAGGCAATATGATGGATGAGGCACTTAAGATACTTTATTACTAAGCTTATATTCTAAGAAATGCTCCCAAGATAGTGGCTGCAGATTAGGATGTATAATATAGTAGGGTCCCATGTTTGCAGGAATATATCTAGAAGGATGGAAAACAAAAATGTTACACGTGGTTGCCTCTAGCTGGTGGGGTTTATGTGTGTGAACCCGTTTTCCCCCCTTCCTGTCCCCACTCATCATGTATCACTCATATATATTTGTATTTAAAGTCTTTTAAGTAACAAGTAAACTGAGATACATTTTGTGGATCTCAGAAGCTCTGATCCCCTCTGAGCCTTCCTCACACCGTCTACTGGAGGCCTATCAGCCTGAGGCCTGAGATCGGTCTGAGAGCAGTTGGATCCATAAGAAAACAGAGATAGTGTTTCTGGGCTGAGAAGGCTTAAGATAATAATGCAGGAAAGGGATTGAAACTCAGGTATTTGCATACGTGTGCCTGGCAAGATGTGCGAACTGCATTGTCCATGTTCAATGGATATTTCTTCATCTATACTTAATGTCTAATTCATCAAGACTCAGTCCATATGCAACCTCCTCTGGGAATCTTTTCCTGCTCAGTCTGTTCGCTAAGTGCTCCTCCTATGCGCTCTTGAACTTCACACTTCTACCAGCCAGCCGTTCCCTCCCCTGTATTGCAGTAACTTACTCCTTCCTGTCTCTATCCCAACTAGACTCTTTGACAAGCGGTGGTGTCTCCTCTTTTGCTCATCACCTGAGAAGAACTGTGGTACTAGATGTTTGACAGACATTGGCCGACTGAATGAGCCCGCCCACATAGAGTACTCTGCTCAATCTTGGGTACAGTGGGGGCTGCCTTGCCACTATGGGTGCGCACCACCCTACTTCTGAAGAAGCAAAGGAGGACAGAATGCCCCAAATGCTGGCCTCAGAAGTGAGCAGGAGGTCTTGTTGTTCGATTGAGATAGTCCAGCAATGCCCACAGGAAGGCAGCGAAAGGGGGGTATCTGAAAGCTCATGCAAGACTTCAAGGTGGGAAGGAGAAGAACTTCTAGAAAGAGAATGTTGACAGCAAGGGTCGGAGGCAGGAAAAAAACACAGTGTGTTTGAGATGAAGACATGACACAAATAAGAACATTATACATCTCTCCGGACTAACCCATGTTCCCCACTTGGCCTCATTCCTCCACCACCTTTATGGTCCTTATTTTCTCTGTCTTTACCCGCCTCTCACATGGAGCACCCATGAAGCTGGGAATATGTCATTCCCCTTCAGATCAACAGTGATGTCCCCTCTCATCTAACTCAAAATTTACTTTCTATACCCGGTCTACACTTCCTCTAAACCATGTGTGTCCCCTCCATACCCTTGTGTAATGCACTACATGGATATGTGTGGTATGTCCTTTATCCTACTATAGACATGTGAGAGGACAGTGTTGTAACTGTAATTTGGGGGGTTTCCCAAAGTGCCATTCACATGGTAGCATTCAAATATGTTGGACTGAGTCACATCTGAACAAAAATCTCACCTAACATGCAAGACAAAGGCTTAATACAGAACTGTGCAGCTGCCGGGCCTCAGAGCCCTGGTCAGGGTGGTTTTGATAGCCAAGAATACACCTTCAGGTTCGGCTGGATCAAGGGGTGCTTGGTACTTGAGCAGGCTGCCTCTGCCGGCCGCCATTCCTGCTTTCTTACATAAACCCTGTGATGCCTACTAGAAGCTCCTGCATGGTTTCTGGACCTGTTTGGCAGGCAATTCCCATCTCAGTGTTGGCAGAACTATGGTCAGAGAGGTTTCTCATTCCTTAACTTCCCCCCTAATCTGCACCAGTTAAACAGTCAGGAGTTCTCACTTACCCATTTTGTTGCACTGAATATATTTATTAGAACAACTTTACACTGTGCTTGTGACCATGAACAGCTTTGTTGCCATCAATGCAAAGCAAGCAAATGGAAACTATTCAAGAGACAGACCTTGTGCTCTGAGTCATGTCCCCCCAGGCAGCTGACACTCATGAGTGGACCCAAACCCCAGGGCAAATCAGGGCCAGGAGATCCCTCATCGTTTTCCAATGTCCATTCTGTACACAAATAAAAGGCTGTTTTGTTTTGTAATCATTAAGGGAGGTGGTGTGGGAAAGTATTTATAAGAACGAATAGTAAGATTTTTAAAAAATACTAAAAATTACAATATCACAGCCTGTATAAACTATTTGTGCAAAAGATGACCGTTCATGGGGTGTGGATGCTTGGGCCACCCACAAGTGGTGACCTTGGAAATGGGAAACTCAACTCAGAAGTAAAGTGACCGTCTTCATCCCATTCAGAATAGAATGTGATAATGTGGTCCAGGTTAGTCCTTTACACCATCAGTGAGCCCGAAAGACTTCCAAACATGAGTGTGCCCTTGCTACTTACTGTTAATCTTGTACCTTAATGGTTCCCATAAAAATAAGAGGATTGGACTAATCTGTAAATTACTGTTTAGCTCCAAAATGCTAGGATTTATATATTTTAGGGTTTGTGTATAGATAATATTTATATAAAAGTAGAAATATTTTCATATATAAATATTATATCTAACACACATATGCAAATATATGGCTTCTCTGAAAGTCAAAGCCTGGGATGGTATAGACACGAACAGCCAAGGGGTCCATCTGAAATTCAGGACCTCCGACAGGCAGCGTGCACGATCTGGTCTCTAGCAAGTAACAGGCTCTATATACTCATAAACACACTCTGACGTGACAGATGTGTCACTCTGCACAAAACAATGGAGAGTCAGACACAAGCCAAGCAGCTTCACTGCGTGGATTTTGGTCAAAACGGAATCATGACTGTAACAAAGAATGTGAGTATTTAAAAAGTTGCCACAACTCCAGTCCAGGGAAATGCATGTTCCTGGTCCGGGTCTCCACTGAGGGGCTCCTACCAGCACCCCCGGCCTTCTGCACCCAGGTTCCCCATGTCTCGGCCCTGGTTCCAGCCACGGCTCCTAACACTTCGGCCCCCACGTGGAAGACAGGCCTCCATCAAGGCCATGCCTCAAGGTGCCCTCAGAGCCTTGGTCCTCCAAGGGTCATCTGGCACAAGCGTCGTCAGCCGCAGCGACAGCTGTAGCCCTCAGCCCTGCCCCAGCCCCCCTGGATGGGAACCTGCATTTCTCCCAGTTCCCCAGGCACCTCTGACCTAGAGTCAAGTGGAGGATTGCTCTAGGCCTCACCAATGAGACGAGGGTTCATTTGTGGCCCTGAGGCCCAAAGTAGACTCTCCAACCACACCCCCCTCACAGAAACCCCTACCACACATATACCCAGACATCTACTTGCTCTCCTTTCTAGAACTCAAGAATCGTCTCCCTTTACGCTGCCCCTCACAGACTCCCCCGCTTCCTTCCACTTTCTGTAATGCTGCTCAGCCAGGACCCAGCCTAGGGCCAGACCTGCAAGGCCGACCCACAGCTCTGGGCCGCCTCCCTTGGGCTCCCAGGCTGTGCTGATCCCCTGGAAGAAGGCCTACAGGGCTCTGTCTCATGCCGGGATCCTGGTGGCCACAGCAAGTTCTGCAAGGAGAGGTCAGACCATAGTCAAGACTGAGGATTATGGCATCCAACATGGCCCTATGCCAAAAGACTGGTGATGATTAATAAGCCAGGCACTGTAAAGATAAGGTATCTGAAGGAACGTAGAGCTGGGGCAAAAACAGGTCAGGGAGTCACAAAGTCAGCTGAGAGTTGAAGGAGGGATAGCTTCTGGAGGTTGGAAGAGGCCGTGGGTTCAGCACACATCTGGAACGCAATAAGAAGGGCCTGAGTCAGGGGTAAATGAGTCAAGGATACCTGCAGTCCAAGCTCTGGAAGCAGCCTTTGCGTCAGGTGCACGGGCAACCACAAACGCACAGCCTCCCAGCTGAGATTCTAGACCCAGGAGGACAGGGGCTAGCGGGAGGAAAGCTATGACAAGCTGGGGGAGTGGCAGATAAGTTCTGTCTGGCTGAGCGAGCTGAAGAAAGTTGAGCTGGGTGTCCTACCACGCTGGGGGACCTCAGGCCTCAATACTTCAGTGTCTCCCCTTGCACACCTGCCTTCCGTGAACAAGCCCACCTCTGACTTCAGACAAGATTAGTCCAGGGCCCCTTGGGTTTTGCCTCAGCAAACAGACCCTCCGATTGTACGCATCTTCACAAGTATTCTCACAGGCAGGGGTTTCTCTCTGCCTCGCGGCGAGTCAGAAAGCATGCCTGCCACAGAAACACACGTGCCATCTTGTCTCCCCAGTGACTCTCCCAGTCCCTCATCTGGTTCCCCTCAGGAGTCTCTTTCTCTTCAACTCCCACATCAGACTCAGGCTTACCCTCTCTTAACGGTTGCTCATCCTTCTGGCTAGTCCTGTTTCTGAAGGAAAGCACTGAATGAGCAGAGAATGTTCAATGCACACGTTTCTGAGACATCCGTTCCCTTGCTCAGACTCAGTTGCCTCCTGCTCCGGAGACTCTTCTGGAACAGAGCCGGGCCTCCTCTTACTGCAAGGTGAGCTCTTCCTTGGCGCCAATCATCTTTTACCCTCAGGTACCTTTACCAACACTGAGCCCCACCAAAGTTTCCTCTAGAGTTCTGTGACAGGAAACCTGCCTGAGGCTTTCCCAGGCTTCTATTATCTTCTTCAAGTCCTTTGCTGGCTTTGGTTTCTTCTTTCCATCCTGGCTGCTCAGGATGGGTTGGGCCAGTGGGCTTCCATCTCTACTCCCTGGAGCGCTGGCAATCAAAGTGCCCTTCCTGGTGGGGGAGGGGGAGCCTTACTTCTCAGTCCTGCTCCAGACTGTTCAATGTGATGTTTTTTTACATGCATGTTTACATTACATTTACATTACATTATATTACATTTACATGCATATGAAGTTTTTCAAAATGTTCTTTCTACATAGATTGGCGGTTTTAAGAGACTTGAAGACTGTCCTCGACTAGCGTAAGGAAACAAGGGTTCAGAGGGTCTTGTCCCGACTTTGGAATCTACCAGAAGTTTAGCTCCTCAGACATCCATTTCCTTTTCGGTACCCAGGAAGCAAGAGTATCCTTCTCGTCTACCCTCCAGGACTACTTGGCGATCATAACAGAAATGCACGTGAGTCTGCCATTTGTGTCCCTAATGGATGATGGCCATTGGACTACCTTCTCTACCAGAGGCACATGCCCCTGCCACCGTGTGGGGAACAAGGCATGGAGGGAGAGGGAGGAGAAGCAGGGAGGAGAGGCAGAGCCAGCCTGGGCCGCGGCTTCCGCTCTGTGAGTCCCCTGACATCTGTCCGTCCGCTATAGCACCCGAGACTCTGATGGAAGCCTGCTGGCATCCACGTGGCCAAGGCAGATGGTAAAAGTGTACAAACAGAGAACTGAACTTTGGAAGAGAGCTTTACATTTCCATTTTGTTAGTTACACAAATAACAGAGGCACACTGTAAAGAAAAACGAGGACAAGGCATCGCTTACAACTCAGAGACAATCACGGCTAATCCCGGGGTGCTTTCCTTCCCGGCTTGCCTGTTTAGTTGTTTGTTTGTAAGGAGAATGGAGATGAAATAACTTAAGGCACTCTGACCTTTTCCCCTCTTTTGTTTCCCCCACTGAGTATTGTAGCACAGACATTTCTGAGAAGTTTAAACTGTTGACCTTTTGCCACTTGCAGCAAAAACTCCTCGGAAAAGATCAGAAATGCCGCACGCATGTTTTAGGCATCAGAGAGCTGTGAGTAGAGAGACTGTTGCCATTCTGAGTGGGCCCAGGAGCAGGGGAGCTGGTGGACAGCCTGGCGGAGGTGGCACAGAAAGCAGACAGCCAGTCCCTGGGAGCACGTGTGCAAGAAGCAGCCCTAGCAGGAGGCTGACCCCTCCAAAGCCCTGTTCCCTGCTCCCCTTACAGGCACCCTCTCCACTAGCCCAAATCTTCTTTTTACCTTCATCCCCATCTCCAGAAGCTTCCACCCTGCTCTGAAGCAACTGTGAGCTTCCTGCCAGCTGAGTTGCTGCAAGAGGAAAGGGAATCTCCAAATCCACCGTCACAGGGGAAGAAGGGCTCAGAAATGCAAACTCAGATGCTGTATTTACCTCATATTCTTTCTGCACCTGGCTGTCCCGTTCCTTTGAGCATCTTGCCAGGTGACCTAGACATTCTGTCATTACGGTGTGAGTGATCACAAGAAGTGGTCAGACAAGACTAGGTGTAAGGTGTGGCTGTTGTGCTGGGCCCCTGGGGGTCCCCTGATGCCTCTGTATCGGGGATGGGGTGTTCCCGAAAGAATAACATTATCCATTGCATCACTCCCCGTGGTCCTGTCTATCACCTGAAAGCAGACCTGGCAAGAAGAAGGAAAGGAGAGAGAGAAATCATGATGATCAACATGTGGTGTGATCACAGGCTGGAGGGTGACACAGCCTTGGGAAGCCACAACCACAGAAGATCCAGAAACCTGTATTCCATGAGCTTTTGAATTCCTGGCCATATGAGATTGTTTTGCCCTTCTTACTCTCCTAGAGTAGTTTGTACAGTCTTTGAGAATTTCAGCCTTCTCTTGTGAGTAAGAGGAATTATCAGGCTCTGACCCCCTCCATGCCACTGAAACTATTCATCAACTTGAACCTGGTCAATTGTTGACCTCCTACCACAAAATGCAGTGATCCACTCTCAGAATCTTGCTTGACTCCGCAGCTATTACGATCTACATTTCTCCACTTGGCTTCCAGGAGACCACAGACCTCTGGCTTTCCTCCCCTGCTGGCTGCTCCTGCCCAGTCTCCTGGGCTGGATCTTCTTTCTCATCCATCCTTGGTGCTGGGGAGCTCCAGGGTCAGCTTTCCCGCCATTCCTTTGTCTACTCTAAGAGATCGCATATAGCCCTGTGGTTGTAAATACCACAGATTTGCTGATAGTTTCCAGATGTATGTCTCCTTCCTGAACCTCTTTCTGGAAAACCAGATTCATACTTCCAAGTGCCTACTTGACATCACTGCCTAGAGCTGAAATGCCCATTCAAGGTCAGCATGACCACAGGCTCCTACCTTCTCACCCTTGCTAACCTGTCTTGCCTCCACATTCCACATTCCCCAGCTCAGTCAGTGATGCCAAATGCACTCAGATGTTCAGGCTTGATCCTTGGCTTCATCCTTTAATCTCTTCTTCCAACGCCCTACAACTAAGCTGCCCTCAAACCCAACCAGGTCCATTCTTAGCAGATATTAAGCCATGGCTCACCAGTTCGACAGCTCCTGCCCTGGTCCTGACACTCGTTCTCTCTCATCTGGACAGCTCCAAGCCTCCTGTAGCTCATCTTGCTGTCCTCATGCCTGATTCTGTGCACAGAAGCCAGAGCAAACCCACTCATATGCCAGATCACGGCGCTTGTGGGTTCAAACCCTCCAGGGCTTCCCATCACACCCAGAGTGAAGTCAAGGTCTAAACTAGGACCTGTCCTCTGAGTCCCACTCTTTCCGTGGCCTCCCAGCTAAACAAGGTAGAGGGCATCATGGACAAATTGAAGAATGGTCTCACATGTGTGTGCACATATGTACACCCATGCTTTCTCTTGGATTGACTTCTCCATTTTCACTGCTTTCCATGCTCCTTTGAGACATCTTATCTGCAGGTGGATGATAGCACCCCATGCCCACTTGTCAGTGGAAGAACTTCTCTACCACTGTGTGCCTGATAGTTGCCTGTGGGATATTGCTACCTCACAGCCTCTAATTCCATAGGACAACACAACGACCACGCAATCATCTTACCGTCACTGCCGGACTGTAAGGTCGTTAATGGTAGAGGCAGAATATTAACCAACCCTGCCAACTAAATGAATTCAACCCCAAGTCCCTCCAATTGAGTCAAGTTAATGCATAATCTGGGTAGAGAGGGTTTAACACAGCAGGGCAAGGACAACCACGTGCATGTGTTTGCACGTGTGTGCATGTGCATGTGTCTGGGTACGCACGTGTGTATTCCCCTTCCGCCATACCATCCCCAAACCAGTGTCCATTTGCCAAGGGCTCTTTGATCTCAAAAGAATCTGAAGAGAAACCAGGATGAAACTGCTCTGTGTGGAAGGCTGCTACTTTATGCCATTCTTTCAGGAGAGGGGTTTTCTACTAGGTCAACATCCTTTTTGAAGTTTATCCCAAGAAAAATACACACATATTAAACAGCAGTGGCAATTTACAGTCAAACAGAAACTCCGACTCAGAGAAGAAAATAACCAGAAACATATTACATTTCAAGCTTCCCAAAATGGGCGTCCAAATGCCTAAATCATTGCTTCACTCTTCAGTTTCACTCCAGAAACAGCATTTCCTCCATCGTTCCAATATTGCCAAACCTTTAAAACATTTGCTTTGGGTTCAGTCTGGTGGCCATATGTCAGATATCAGAACAGTTAAATTTGCAAACACTGATGCTGTACAAGGGCGGGTTCTATTTAAAAATCCCATTATCATGTGGTTACAAGGATAGCATTAAAAATCAATATTAATGGAGGCTATGTCTATACTTAAAACAAAATAAAGCCTGCATTCCATAAAACTTGCATATCATACAGCAACATGTTTGGTACGCAACAAAGTGGCAATTGTTCATTATTATCTTTCTAATCTGGGATTTAAGTTTCTAATGATCGCAGGTGGCAATCAGCTCTGCGGAAAGTGCTAAAGGCAAGAGTGTTATGGAAATCTTTTCTAATTGTGGCAAGCATATGTTGACACAAATATTTATATTGAATTTTGCCAGGCAGGATGCATGTTCTATCCAATCTGGTTAACCCTGTCATCTTAATAAACAAAATCTATGTGTCAACATTGGATTTTTCAGGTAAATAGTAATTATTTGAACTTTCTATTTGAGTAAAGACTTTTTTTTTTAAAAGATGGTTAAAAAAAAATAAAAAAACAACAGTGCAATTTCCCAGAAGGAAACCAGATGTTTAAGTTTTTGTCTCAAAAATGATGTTAGCATTGATCTAAAAAAAAAAAAAAAAAAAAGACCACTATCATTTGTAAGCTTCAGTTTCATTTCTCTCTACTCCTGAGATTTGCACCACAATAATCTGTGGCAATGTTCACTTGTCCTAATAGAAGAAACCACAATAACTTGATTTTTGAACAAAGGAAAATTTTCAATTCAGAACAGGGATTGTTGTGATGTTAGCAAAATTCAGGAGTGGAGATAATGATGACTTTGATCCTTTTGCAAGTTACTTAAGAGCAGATTTTGTAGCATATAATAGAGCTTGGGAAGCTTCGAGAAGAAAAATGATTAAAAACTCTCTTTCCATCTCTGTTTGCCACAAAAACACCTTTCAAGACATAAATATTTTTCATTTTCCAAATAAATATTTTGTCCAGCCTTTGACATGGTGTAAGCAGACATGTCTGTTTTGGGGCTTGCTGATTTGACCTGTTCTATCACATCTCTAGAACTGGGCTCTGAGAGCACACCCTTCCCTTGATCTATTACAAGGGAGCTTGTCACGTCACAGAGTCTAGACAGTGGCTTTTCTGTCTTGCTTCCTCTCAAATGTCCCATTCACCATAAAGCACGGTTGATTTGCTATTTTTATTTCATAAGATTTCCTGAGTTTGCTAACAGTTGAGCACCAAGATATTTAACTTTGAATAGTTTTCTACACCCTTGACCTAAAATGAATGTAAAAATACCATGCGCGCGTGCGCACGTGCGCACACACACACACGCACACACACACAGTTTCAGGATGAAAATGGAACTATTCCTCATATTCTAGGCTATTATCCCTCAGGCATACCGAACAACGGGCTTGGATTTTTTGATATTGGGCCTTGAGCCTTTTGAAATGGAATGGTAAGCACCTATTGAAAGAGATTTACTTATTTTAGTCACATCCCATAATACTTGGTTGGTGTCACAGCTGAACCTTGAAAACATTAAAGAGCGCTTGCCAGCAGGGTACATCTGAGTCTGTCGAGGCCAGGAAAAGTGTGTTTGTCAAGATGGAAGCTGTGGCTGTGGCAGCATTTCCCTTCACTCGAAAGCCTAAGCGGTGAACAGAACTGAATTCCCAGGACCCCAGCCCCTCCTTCCTAGCTGGAAACACACGGGAGATCAGTACTGACTCCTGATCACGAGGCATGGGACGGAACTTCCAAGGCCTCCACGTTCAGTCCTTAGCCTTCAGGGAAGACCACAGTGACACTCAGTCAGCCCAGGGAACTCTGAACCTTTGCCTGAAGACTTCCGGAGAGCACAACACACTCTCTTTGGGAAAATTTGGGTGTGCACGCTCTCTCTCTCTCTTTCACTGTCTCTCTCTCTCTCTCTCTCTCTAGGGTGTCACAGTTTATCTGCCATCATCACATGTTCCTAACAATCCTATGTAATAGTTATCCTTATCCCCCACTTTATGGAAGAATTTATATATATATATATATATATATATATATAGAGAGAGAGAGAGAGAGAGAGAGAGAGAGAGAATGCGCATGAGCAGATTTGCCCAAAGAGTTGTGACATATTTGGGACACTATACCCTTGTCCATCACCTGTGTCGCAGACAACTCCTCTGAGTCGGCCCCTGTTGTGGTGTCTGTTGCGGTTTTCTCATTGTCCTCACAACTCTTGTTGCTGAGCAGCCTGAAAGTAATATACAGCTGTCACTCCTTACCTCTACATACATCATCCTGCATCCCCCCCCAAGTGACTTTTTCCTATAGAACTACAGACCATTGTTGCACCCGGGGAAATCCACAATTCCCTAATGCCACCTGATACCCAGTCCATGTCGGAAGTTGATTGGTTGTCTGTTATGGATCGAATTGTGTTCCCTTAAAATTCATAGGTTCGAGTCCTACCCTCCCCCACTGTATCTCAGAATGTGATGCATTTACAGATGGGGTTTTCAATAAGGTAATTAAATTAAAATGAAGTCATTCAGGTGGATCCCAATCCAATATGGCTTCTATTCTTGTAGAAAGGAAATCTGGATGAATGTACATGGGGAGAAGGCAACCATCTACAAGCTAAGATCAGAATAAAACCAACCCTGCCAGCACCCTGGTCTTGGACTTCTAGCCTTCAGACTGTGAGAAATAAATTTCTGTTGGTTCAAGCCACTGAGTCTATGGTAATTTAAGGCAGCCTTAACAAGTTAAGTTACTATTCTAAGATGATCTTATAGTTTTTTGATCTATGACTCAATCAAGTTTCACTCATTAGATCTGGTTGTTGTGGAAAGTTTTTTTTTAAGTTATTTATTTATTTTAGAGAGAGAGAGAGCATGGGGAAGGGAGGGCCAGAGGGGGAGAGAGAGAGAGTCCTAAGCAGACTCTGTGCTGAGCACGGCCCCATGCAAGGCTCCATCTCATGACCTGGACCCAAACCAAGAATTGGTCACTCACGTTGGAAAGGAGCTCATTCATTCTCTGCAACAACTCTGTGAGATGGGCACTGCTTTCTCCTTATAGGACGCGACAGGGAGGCAAACTGAGGTCCAGGAATTGGGGGTGTGGGGAAGGAGGGAGGGTTTCCTTGCAGTGGTGTGTTTGGGGCACAGGGCAGGACTCAAGGACAAGGAGCAGAGATGGGTAAAGTAGGACGGCATCAGCAAGTCCAGCTCCTTCCGTCCGCCTGGAGCACAGGGCAGTGATGGGAGAGAGGCCTGGAAGGAGAGCAAAGCTCTTATCTCAGGGGCTGAGGTTGGAGTGAAAAATCTATAATGCGTTCTGCAGACACAGGCTATCACCGCAGGATTTCACACCAGTATCAAAGCCTCCTAGGCGCTGTTGGCTGTGGAAAATAGATCTGCCCAACTCTTCTGGTAAGAGCTCTTATATTAGATCAGTGGTTCTTAAACTTTTCTGAGGATCCCTTTTACAACTTTAAAAACTCCCGAGGCACCCAAAGAGCTCTTGATGATGTGGCTTATGAATTCTAATATTTATTATATTGGAAACTAAACCTGAGTAATTTTCAAAATATATATTAATTTATTTTAAAATAATATTCATTATCCCATTACATGTTGATATAAGTTATATTTCAATGGAACATAAAAATTCTTAAACCAAAAACATTTAGTGGGAAGACTGGCATTGTTTTATCATCATCTAAGTGTCTGGATTGTCTGGCTTTATAGAAAGAAGAGAGATGGCATCTCATATCTACCTGAGCATTCAATAGATTGTGATACACTATGGCTTGTACTCCCCAGAGAACTTCAAGGGCTCCTTGTGAGAGAAAGGTGTAAAAAAGGCAAATGATGTTTTAGTATTATTATAAAAATAGTTTGACCTTGGGGACCCTATGAAAGGGTCTTAGGGACCCACATGTGAACCACAGACCATACTTTGAATAGTATTAATCTAGAACCTAATGATTCTAGGGGACGGGGAGTAGAGGAACTTTGACTAAAACCAAAACCTAAAATGTCCTGATAATGGTTTTTACTAAGCAGTACTGAAAATGGTGCCTACTTGGGACACCTGGGTGGCTCAGTTGGTTAAGTGTCTGCCTTCGGCTTAGGTTATGATCCCAGAGTCCTGGGATCAAGTCTGACATCAGGCTCCTTGCTCAGTGGGAGATGGCTTCTTCCTCTGCCTGCTTTTCTCCCTGCTTGTGCATGGGCTTTCTCTCTCTGACAAATAAAATTTTTAAAAATTTAAAAATTTTTTAAAGATTACCACCCAGGGATACCTGGGTGGCTGGGTTGCTTAAGCATCCAGCTCTTGGTTTCTGCTCAGGTCATGATCTCATGGGTCATGAGATAGAGCCCTGTGTTGGGTTCCATGCTCAGCGTGGAGTCTGTTGGAGATTCTCTCCCTCCACCCCTCCCCCCACTCACATGTGTGCTTGTGTGTACACGCATGTGTTCTCTCTCTAATAAATAAATAAATCTTAAAAAAAAATAAAAGTGTGCCTACATCCTCACACAGTACTATCAAAAGATGGCGCTGTCATTGACCCCAACAGTGCAAACTCTCACAAGACGATATAATATCCCCCTGTCCCCACCACCACCAAGGTAATTTAACTTACAAAATAGAGGGGGAAATCTTCCTATCTGTCTTCCTCTTTCTGGCTGCACCTGTGCAGCTCAAGTCACCATTACATCATATGTGACTTCAGTGTCACTTGGTGAATTACACTGGAGTGAGGTTTGGGGTAAAAAGAAGTGAAACTGTAAGAACGTGTCCCTGACACACAGGATCCCTAACAAACGACAGAAGCGGCCTCAGCAAGCTTCCTCGGTCACTTCCTACTGAGCAGCAACAGAAAAAGATTCTAGTGAAGACTCTGTATCTACTGGACACAGAAGGAAATGCAGCTCCTCTCTGACAGAGGGCCGAGCCAATGCCCCTGACTGGGTCCACTGCTTAGAAAAAAGTCTGCTTCTTAGTTCTTCTGTCCACTTCGAGGCATTTGGGAGGCATTAAAACAAATAATTGTGGCTTTCTTATTTCAATTGAAGGGAAAAGTCTCCAATTTTCCATGGTGAGAAAACACCATGCGAGCCCCCAACAACACACCCGCTAGGAATAACTCCCTTTAGCAAAACCTATCTGGACAGGATAAGGGAGGGGTTCCTGCTGACTCTACACTCTGGTGAGGAGAGCTGGGGTGGGGGTGGGTGCCTATGGAATCCCTCTGAGGAGTAGATACCTCACTGTTTCTTCCTGAAGGTGGCTCCCCGGTCTGGCTTAGGCCCCCCACTTAAGAAGTGTGGCACAGTGGGGAAGAGTCTTGAGGAAATTCTGCCTGAGTAACTCTGGTACCAAAAATTGCCTCATGACCGGTGAGGTAAGCTGAGGAGACAGGATCTGGGTGAGTTCTCTACCAAGCTGCCCCCCAACACTGGAACACAGCCTCATGTCTCCAGTTATCTTAATTTTTGCAAATTTCCAAGAAGTCTGTCACCCAGAAGTCATCCCCTTTGTTACTGTAGTTAGCTTAACCAACTACTCTTTACCTTTGGGCTAAAATTCCCACTCACCATATGGTAGCTAGGATAGTGCCTTACAGGTGATAAACACTCATATACCATTTTTGCTTTCACTGGGATTTGCTAATTTGACAGAAATAGCCTTTTGGTACCCCGTATGAGATTCCCACAAAGCTCTTTGCTTCCTTCCACGCAGTGTAGTGTGAGGTGCTGGCTAGAGGTGGACAGACTCCTCAGAGGAGCGGATCGTGTGAGGGACACGCCACGGAAACAGAGGCTCTAGCATGAGTTGGACTCAGATGTGTGTCTCTCATCTACAGCTCAGAGTCAACGGCACTAACACCACACAGCTGGCCACAGACGGCAAGGAGCCCAGGATGGTAAGGTCAAAGACCTGCCTCCACACAGTGACCTAGAAGGTGTTTAAGTGACAAGACAGAGAGCCAAATAGAAAATAGGCATCGGGAAGTAAGGAGGGCAGGGTGTGGAGCATGAATGATGACAGGTGGATAGTCTGATAGCGTTCCTAATCAGGTATTTCAAATAGGCCATTCTTAGTTCCAGTTAGTGGCACTACCACTGCCTCGGTTCATGGTATTTCCCAGTTTTCAAACTGTGCTCTCCTCTTGTTTCAATGGATCAGCCCAACAAACCCCTGCATGACTCGGTGGACCCATTTTACAAAGAAGGAAGCTGAGGTTCCTTCCCCCAACAAGGCAGGAGCCTTCTGGAACATCCTGCCCTTCTGGAACAGAGCCGTCTTGCCCCAAGGCTAGACACCCACTAAGTGCCATCATGACAGGTGACATTGGAGGACTTACTATTTGTCCGGTACCACTCCAACCCCACCACAAGGCTTCACTCAATTACTCTTCGCAGGCTCCACTGGGGTGTGTTAGTAATGCATATCCCAAGGAGAAAACAGAGGCACAGAAATGGAATCCTTGGAAATTTGATCCAAGAAAGCAAAGCCAAGGGTCTTCTCCTTATGGAGGCAGGATAAATTGCCCCAATTGACTTACTTCCTCTGACCACCACTTTTAACATTGACAAATGAGCTTTATTTGGGTAACACTAAGAAAAAGAGCCCTCTTGGCCCAATCCATGTTCCTTCTCTGTCCTGTGACCCTGCCTTACTTTTCTTCATTGTCCTGATAGCATTTGATGTTTACTTGTTTGTATCTGTCTTCTGCAGAGAATGCAAACTCCGAGGGGGCAGATCCTCAGCCTCGTTCACCCCTGTACCCACACAACAGAGGAATGGCGCCTGGCCCAGAGCAGACACACAGATATTTACTGAATGAACACACACACACACACACTCATCATTATAGCAGAAGTCTAGACAACCTCAGAAAAATAGCCAAGTCAGTCAAAAAGATCTGGCAATTTAAAAGACAAGCAAAATAAAACGCACAATTGGCTCTGTACACTCTCACTTGGATGAAATGGCTGTGGAAAGCCCAGTGGTCACAGAGGGAGTGACAGTGTTTACATAGAGCCCTTCCCCACTTGCGCAAATACTGAAGGGGTCTGGAGGGACAAAGGACAGACCAGGCAGCTGCAGCAAACTCCTGTGGGATCGGAACCTGTCCCGTGTGGCTTGGGTGTGGCCAGGAGTGGGCAGAGCAGAAGGGCAACTGAGTCAGGGTGTGTTCCTGACACAAGAACGTGGTCTGGCTGCCCCGTGTCTGGGGCTACCTGCCAACAGCCAGACAAGGATTTTGAGGAGTAAAGGTTTGGAATGACTTTTAATGACCCAACCTGAACCAGTGTTTTTCCTTCCCTTCCCATACATAAAAATCTCCTTTCAGACTTGAAAAGTCAGCAGAAATTGTAAAAACACACACAAGAAAGAAACTGTCAAAGTAAACTCAAAGGCAAAGATAAATCAACAAACATCACAAAAACATAAAGTTGATAATGATTGTGTGAGTGTGTCCAAATAAAACATGGCATTTATACACAAGATGTGGGGGCATCAGTGTTAGTGTTAATGCTACAAACCACGCTCCTTAACTCAAAAAAACATCTTTTGGGAAAAAGAAATCCATTGATGCCAAAAACTGCAAGCAGTCCCAGTAGCAGATGGGTCCTCCTCTACAAGTTCTGTCATCCTACCTAGAACTCAGAGCGGGTTTTCATGACTTGCTACTCTGAGAAGAAGGTGGTGGTATTTGGAGCCTGGGTCTCTGAGCAGCTGTGGGCAGCAAAAATTGGGAGGGAGAGGAAAAAAAAAAAAAAAGACATTTCTTCTTTCAAGTCGGAGGGGAGAAGCAGCTAGAAGCAGGCATTTTATTTTCTTTACCTCTCCACCTGTCCCATGAAAGTCTCCCTTGGCTCCTCAAAGCTCCCTGCTCTCAGTCTTCCTTTCCACTTAACTATCTGCTCCCTTAACATGGAGGGTCTCAGGGGCATTAGGAATAAAGCAGTTCACATTGAATTAATCCCAGTGAAAATGTGTCAGAAATAGGCCTATTTTTACAATCTTCTATTGCCTTCCAAGGGTGTACAAATTCGGAGGGTCTTTTACGAGCTGGGTGATAGGTATGAGCCAACGCAAGGGCAGCAAAAGCTGTCTACAAGGATGGAAGAGAGGAGACTATGCAAGAATGTGGGAGCTTTCTGGGGGTCCCGGGTGGGGGCTGGGCGGCAGGAGTGTGTGGAGGTAAGATCTGCTAAAGCAAGCAGGAGTGTGAAGGAATTCTGGGAATGGAACAAAGGTGACCTTTGAACCCACCCTGTCCCCAAGTCTTTAACCATGTGGATCTCTCAACAGGTAGAAATTTGAGAAAAGTCATCACTTGAGTCAGATTGTCTCGAATCAGTCTCCAAAACAAGTCTAAACTGTGTTTTTGCCTTCCCTAGTTTCTTCCCTTTGATTTCTGAATTGGTAGATTTTTCACAAATTTGATGCTCCCTCCTCTTCCTCTGCAGTTACTACCACCCTCTCCCCTAAGTGAAAAGCCTAGGGTAACCAGTGGGGACACTTCTGGCAGGGGCTGGGCAGAGGCTGCACCCTCCCCATTTGGACCTGAATTGCCCTTGGAAATTTAGAGACCATTTTTGTTTAGCATGCGCCACACCTGAAGGGAAATCACGGCTGCTTTTCAAAATGTTTTGTCAGGTTCCAAACTGCCCAGATGTCCACTTCAGCTGGGAGAGGGGGCACTTTCCTCAGGACTCTTCCTTAGCAGCTCGCAAGGGCCCAGTGTTGAACTTAAGGAAAGTTGTGAGCCCACGGTGAAAGACAGCAGTAAAAACAAATCATATAAACTTAAAATGAAACAAGTTGTACTAAAAACAAAGATATAATGCCCCAAACTCATCCTATCTTAATTATTTTACTGCCTTTTTACTTCATTATTTTGAGGTAATCGACATCCATTTTCTCGGTGCGGTAGAAACCCTCCATGAACAGTGGACTAGTGTCCCTTTCTGTCCCAGTCTGCATTCAATGACGTCACATCTGTAGCAGGGAAGTAGCCACAGTGGGGATATTTACGCCTTGGAAGTCAGCAAACACGACAGATCTGGGCTTGATCTGTTCTCTTCATGTCAAAAAAGCGCTCAAGGGGACGTTCATAATATGGAATTAAAACACGAAAGGCTCTTACGAAAAGCTGTCACACTGTATAATAACACAAAAATGTGGAAACAGTGATCGAGCTTCCAATCCAGCAGAGAGAGGAGTCACCCGCCTCACTGGTGAGTGAGCGAAACTCTGACACACTTCTTCATTGTTTCACTTTTGTCTTATTAATGTGAAATAAAATAACAATATTCACATCGAGACTAGATTCACTTATTAGGGGTGACTTGCAAGGATAGAAGGCTGGCCAACGTTAACAGAAGTGTTCTGTCAAAATCATTTTGCATTTGTATTTTTATTTGCAAAGTATGTGCACTGTACACACTTTGTTGTGTACACACACACACACACACACACACACACACACACAGACACACACAGCCCCCCACACTGACCCCAAGGAGCTGTTAAACATTTACCAGCACACACACCATATTTGCTTTCCATCCTTCTGGGCTTGGATATATCCCCTCGCCCCTTAAGACGGTTCCCACACCCTGGGCCCTCCACAAAACAATGCTTGCTGATATGCCCATCAATGAGCTGTAATCATTTGTCTGTCAAAGGGCCTCAGAGAATGGAAGGAAATCCTTCGCCTTCATAGGGCCTGGGGAGCACTCTGTGCTCCCCTCCTAAGCCCACTCACGCCTGTTGGCAGCTTTGTTTGCTACTTACAACAGCATCACCGTTCTTAACTTTCTTGGGCAGCTTGGAAAGAGACAAACCCCTCCACAGCAGACCAAAACCTTCACTGAGTTCTACAGGAAACTTTGCCAAGGACACTTGCCAAAGACTCCTTGACATCAACAGATAGGCTTCTCCTGAAAATCCCAGCCATTTAAGCAGCTTAGCCACCTTCTTTTTTTTTTTTTTTTTTTTTTAAAAGACTTTACTTATTTATTTGGCACAGAGAGAGATCACAAGTAGGCAGAGAGGCAGGCAGAGAGAGAGGGGGAAGCAGGCTCCCCTCCGAGCAGAGAGCCCGATGCGGGGCTCGATCCCAGGACCCTGAGACCATGACCTGAGCCGAAGGCAGAGGCTTCACCCTCTGAGCCACCCAGGCACCCCACTTAGCCACTTTTAAAGCACAAGTTTATCTTGCCACACCGGTAATTAACTAGTTAATTACTTCTCATCGACTGACTTTTAAATTTCAGTAGGACATCAAGTTTGATTTTGGAATTCCAACAGAAGACAATCTCATTGACTCAACTGGAAAATAAAAGTGCTGTCTTAGCAAAAACTTTTCAGAAAGGAAGTCCCTTCATTCTTCTCTGAGCCACGGTGCAAACAAGTGTGATGAAAGTGACTGCTGTTTCTCAAACTCAGTGGAGCATAAATGGATTCTATAATCTTCACCAGAAGCCTGCCACCACAGCAATGTTTTTTTGTTTTGTTTTGTTTTTTTGTTTTTTTACCTTAACAAACCCTCCAACTCAGGATACCCGGTAACAAAGGACTTCCTGCAATTCTCTGGGGATATGCAAGAGAAGAAAAGTCACAGAATCTACATTTCTGAAAATATACAACTGAACTTGACTGCCCTTCTTCAAATTTCTCCTCTTGGCAAAAATCTGTGCTATCTGTGTTCTCGATTTTCTGATTTTCTTTCTAATCCTCTCAGTGATGTTGAAATCCTTCCACTCTCAACGTAGGTCTTAATTCTGGAAGTTCAGCATTTACCAGTAGTTTCTTTTCTATCACAGTGGCTTGAGAATGTTGAAGATTAATCAATTCATTCCAAATGTGGAGTCTTTCGAGCAAGGTGTCTGATTAGTCTGGCTCTTGGACAGAAAAACAAGTTCGTGCAAGACATTAAGCAGATGGAAGCAAGCAGACCATATCAGTTGTCACATCATTGTTTCCTTATGTCACCATGAATGACTGACATCCCATGGTGACTAGCATCTTTAACAGCCTTCTCTCCCAGAGAAACTGCTTCTGACTCTTAGTAAACAACCTCTGCCAAAATGAAGAGTTCATTGGAAATGCCCAGTTGTTAATCAAACACTAGACTCTAATACTTACTTGTACTTAAGTAGGGCATAATCTTGCCAGCAGGTAAATATTTTAGACACAGTTCTGGCTTTTAGAGAAGATAGCTCAGTTGTCAGTCAAATATTTTAGTGGCGACCGTGAGCCACGGCTCAGCGAGGTGCTGGAGCCGTGGACTTTGGTGACTCTGGCCACGGGTGCTCCTTCCCTCTGGAATGCCACACCTTGCAAATGTCACCTTCCTTTTCTCTTAGCAGCTGAGTTGTACCCCTACTAGTCACTCTTTTCTTCTACAATAATGCAGTCCTCAATTTTAACTGGCCATAAGGCTGCCCAGGCTTAAGATGGTATCTTTCAGTGCAACAAGATAGAAGGAGCTCAAGTCCCTAGGAGCAGATAGCTACCTACTGGCCTTGGACTTACTCAGACATGTGTCTCCCTCCCCCACCCGCACTGGCAGCTGAATACAATCTCAACCCATACACCGAGCACACAATGTGCAGGAGGTCTGGAGTTGGGCCTTTGGGCACTGATCCCAGCGGTGTCCTTGATTAGCTAGGTGTTTGGACCAGACATCCAACTATTAGGACACCCACTTCTTTCTCTTCAAAATGGGAGCAATTGTCTGCAAAGTGCTTGTGAACATGAAATGAATAAATGTATGCCAATCCTCTGGAGTCCTGCCTGGGCTGGGAAGTGCTCAGTCAATGTTAGCTATCACGTCCATTGCCACCTCCACCCCCATGCCCATCCCTCCAGGGTCTGCTATTCCTTGCTATAACAGGAGGCAAATGGGAATCAGAAGGCAAAACTTCATCCCCGTCACCCTAGCCCTTCGCACTGTCTCACATCCCCCCCCCCTGCTCACTCCCCAGATGCCCCGTCCCTTCCCGTCTTCTTACTGCTTATTTAGAATTTCCACTCTACTCCTCCTAGCAGCAGACTTTGCCCACTGTAATCCCTCTTCATTAGGATTCCTCTCACAGTGAATTCTAGCTTTTGCGAATTTCCGTCCGTAGAGTTTCCCTGTTGTAAGAATTTAAATATTTGCATATTATAAAATTTCCACTAATATTTGGAAAAGAGGAACGTTGCAATGGAGAAGGAAGAAAATAAAGCAGATGCCGGCTCTCAGAGGGTGAAATTGGCCAAGCGAGAGCAAACAGAAGACTCTGGATTGTACTTGGGGGCTGGTGTGAGGGGAGAGGCCACAGACGCAGAATGCAGAGGAGGGCTCACATGTGTATGTCTGGTAAAGCTATCAGAGCTGGATCTAACACTTTGAACCTCTCAGTGCTGTGGAGAGAGATGGAGCTACGCAGAGACTGTAGGTTATACAAAGCCTTGTTCACCTCAAATACCAAGCTAATCTGCCTCAGAGCAAGGCACAATCTTGGAAATTGAGGGAAGCTCTTCCAAATCATGAAACCGAGAAAGCATGTCCATGTATTAGATGAATGATGGAGAGGAAAAACTGACCTTGTATCTAAGCTCATTAAGAGAACTGATTTGCCGACTTGTCATTGACAAGACCGGTTGTGTCCCTAAATTCATGAGGGAGCCCAGTGTGCTTGAAAATAATTTTCCTTAGATAGCAATCTAAAGTGTCACCTAGTCATTCATTCAAGAAAGCCCCAAATCTATTTTCATGCAACTATTTTCCCCTAGTGTTTACTCAAAAGAAAATGTAGAACTCTGAGGATGTCTTTCAATCTCCTTGTCAGCAGTAAAATCTCTTCAAAGTCACCCCTGAAAGGGCAGTGAAGTGCCCAGAAGTGAAAGTACAACACTGATTTCCCATTCTGCAGGAGACCCCAGCAAAAGTGAGAAACCCTAAAGGGCCAACCTGAATAGGAGCGAGAGAAAGTCTGGATGGAGGGGCTGGAAGTCGTGGGGAAAAGCCCTGCTGAGTACTTCCTGCTACTTCCACTCAGTAGCCCCCCGCCCCCAGTCAACCCTTGAGGGCCTTCCTAGTGGCTTCATGACAAGGAAGAGATTTCGATTGTTCATTAAACAGTTGCTAAAGGCCAAGCACCGTATCACAGTTTATCTGCCATCATCACATGGTCCTCACAATCCTATGTAGTAGTTACCCTTATCCCCCACTTTATGGAAGAAGAAACAGCAGGTAAGTAGTACAGTTCATGTTCAAGGACAGTCCATTCAGCTTGAGAAGTGTGAACAAGGCTATCTTCATTCCCTGTTCAAGAAGGTGAAAAGAGATGGAATTTCACATCCTCTGAGGCAAGAGCAGCAGGTTCAAAGATGGCCCGTCCCAACTGAGAACTCATTAAAGACGCCGGTGCCAGTTCTACGAGATGTGTAAACAAGACCGAATTATGCCTCAGCTACATTATGAGTGAAGTGGGATTTCTTTCATTAGCCCAAGATTGCAATCACGGTGTATAATATTTTAATGGAGTTGTCTTCCAAAAATAAAATTCAAGAATACAACTTAGCCACTCATGCAGTTCAATACTGCTGTGCTGTTGGGTACTTTAGTGGGATGTGGCAGCAAATAAAACAGGCAGAAAAACACCGCTGCTCCAACAGGGCAATTTGAGTAAAGATGGAGAAAGAACATATTAAGGAACTACAACTATTTTTAGTAGGCATATAATTAATTGATGGCTATTCTGGAAAAGTTTTCTTATCCATTGGAAATATATATTGAGATGTTTCTGAGTAAAACGACACGATATCTGGGATTTGCTTTCATTGGTACCAAGCAGAAGGTTCACGGGGAAAGAGATGAAACAAGATTGGCAATTATAATTGTTCAGTCTGCAAGATGGGTACACGGGTGTTCATCATACTATTTTCTCTTTTACTGGCGTGTAGTTGGACATTTCTTTAATTAGAAGAGAGAGTCCTCCCTGAGGAGCTCAGAAAAATAAAGAGTAATTTACAATGTGTCAATCAGACAGAAAGATGTGCTATGCAGGAAAAATAAAGAAAGGAAGGGAGGAGGGAGATGCTGAGAACAGGGCAGATAAATAAAATATTTCTAAATGCATATAATATTTTTTATATATATATATAAATTAATAAGACATGGATGAGTTGATAATCCATATGAGGCCAAGGTATTAATATACATGAAGCTGATTAACATGGTAATTAAAGGACATCTGGTATCTGAGAAAAAAGAGAGCAATTCAGGTTTTCCAAAAGATTGTCGGTTTTAAAGAAATGCTAATGATTTCTAGCATTTACTCGCATTTCCTGGATGCTAGAAGTAGGCTTTGCAAGCAAGCATGAGAAAGAATGACCGGGATCTGATTCTTAGCCTAAGCCTGGGGGCTGGTGCTGTTTCCCTTGTCTGTGAAGTGCTGCCCCTTGGCTAGGAAAGACAGATTGCTTGTCAGCTTGTCCAAAGTCATGCCAACTCTGAGTGGGGGAACCCAGTGTGGAACCAGATAGTCCATCTCCAGAACCTAGACATTTAAGCATCATACCACACTGCCTGTTTTGATGGGTATGTAGCATTGGATAATGAAGGGTAAACCAATAGACCTAGATGTCAAGCAGTGACTTGGTATTTTTTGAGTGTGCACCATGTGAGATTTTATTTGACTCTGGAGGCACCATGGAGGAGTGGGGCAGGGTGTGGGGAAGCAGCCTGGGTGCAGTCGAGGCCAGATATGGGAGAACAGCCAAGAGTAAAGCTCTCTGGGTAAGATGGCGCTAGAGGCAGACAATTGGCCCAGGGGGACTGCCCAAGGAAATGTCCTTGGAAGCCCAGAAACAGGAGCGTAGGAATGGAAAAAGTGGAATCACAGGGCAGGTTCTCACCATTTCTACTCCTAAGTATTCACCTACCCACTCACCCGCATCCACACACAACACCTTCGGCTTCTGATCTCGTTCTAGAATGGGGACTAACAGTATCAGATAACCAGAACCTACCTTTCTTAGAGGCCAGAGATGGCAATGGTGATGTGGATTTATTCGAAAATGTATAAGCTTCTGTGTCGGGCACTGTTCTAAAACATTGGAAATAGAATGAAAACAACACAAAGCCTCTCTTCTCATGAAGAACAGATAAGAAACAAATACATCCTTTGTTAGGTGTTGATAAATGCCAAGAATAAAAATGAAGTAGGGTAGGAAGGATATGGCTTGCAAGGTGCGGGGGTTCCTAGTTTCTAAAGCATGATGAGGAAGACTTCTTTGATAAGGGGATACTTGAGCAGGGAACTGCAAACAGAAAGACAGTAAGGCTTTGATATCCAAGGAAGAATTTTCCAGGCCGAGGTCACAAAAACACTCTGAGGCTGGGGCTTGTTTGGCGTATGTGGGAACTACAAAGGGCGAGTGAGCCAAGGCAGAGTGAGTGTGTGGGTAAGAGCAGGGGATAGGGTCAGAGAGAAAGATGGGGGGAGGGGCCAACTGGGAAGGGTCTCGGAGTCTAGTTCACAGATTTCTTTGGACTCTAACTGAGTTGGGAAACCATGAGGGGCATTTGCATTAGCTAACCTATGGACAGGATCACTTTGGGGCTGCTGTGTAGAAAAGAGATAGGAGAGACCGTGGATCTAAGCAGGGAAACCTGTTAAGAACCTATTGCACTAATCCAGGGACAGAGGACAAAGGAGTTGAACCCAGTAGGAGCAGTGAAGTCTATGAGAAGTAAGATTCTGGATGTTCTGGATGTAGAGCCCGTGGAGTATGCCTATCCAATGGACCTGAGATGGGGGAATGTGACTAGAGGAATGCTAAAGGTTCTCTGTCTGGGACTTTTATCTCTACCTTAAGTTCTACCATGGGTTAAGCCATTACAGGTGCCCCTATGACAAGATATTCACTGGCCAAATTTGTATACTAGATACATCGGTCAGTGCTGGCTCAAGAATTATTTGAACCGTCTAGGCAAGAGGTAAGCGTCTAATAGGATGGGACAGGAGCATGGGTAAGTGAATGTGGATGGAGAACTGTTCAGGAAGTCACTGTTAACTGATTGGACAAGGAAGGTCGCTTGCCGCGACCAGTGAGTTACAGCGCTATTAACTAAGAATTGGAAAAGGAGGGAAAAAAACAACCCCAGGAAGTTGGAGGTGGGTCTGGAAAGAGAGATTATGAGTCTGATTCTGGGTGGGTGACTTTGAATCAATTGTGCAAAAGCCAACATATAAAATCCCAGGAGGCATGCAAATAAGTGGGAGGCTTGGACAAGCCCACTGCAGTTTTTCTCTTGATTTCTTTTGAAACACAGTAAGGCCTCCCTACCTGAGCCAGAAAATTTAAATCAGAATATTCTACAAGAAATTTCATTTTATTTTTTCCCAATAGACCTAGTCACTAAAATGAGGCTATCGGAATCCATTCCCTTCTAACATGACGGGGTCATCCGAAGACCTATCTTGGTAAGTTAAATTGGCAAATAACAGAACAATCCTTGCCCCCCTTAAAATAACATGAAACAATGTGATTAAGTCATATTGGGTTTTTTTTTTTCCAGTAAGAGTGCTAAATTTTGAATATGAGAATAACAAATACAGACTTCTCAAACTTGTTTTTACAAGTCTAATCTCAAAGTTGGTAAACTAGAATTAAGGTTTTTATCCCAAACCCACACATTTAACATTGAACATCTGACTTCTTGATCCCACTTTACAGTGGAAATCGAGAGCTGGACCAAAGTTAAAGTCGATCAATTCATTAAAGGTCAAGAGCCTCTACCGACCAGGCTCTCTGTAAGGGGAATTCCAGGATGAATACGGCATAATCTCTATGCCCCAGAAAATTCACGACCTACCAGAAGGTCTGAGGTGCCCTCCCCCGGCATTAGGAAGCGTGTTTACAGAGCTGGCATAGGGTAATATCCTGTCTGGAAATGCAGATCCATCACTCCACTGCTGGAACATTAGAGACTTCTTACCACTACAATTTCTCTGATAGTTGTTTCTGTTCCAGAATAAACACTGCTGAGCTCCCAAGTACACTATAAACCGGTGAAAGACAGGCAACGAACCTACATATTTATAGCGTACCACATTTACTGCAGACCTAGGCAACTTTCAAACTACCGGATGCCTGTTGCAGAAAATCATTTGAATACACTTTCCTTAAAAAAAAAAAAACAACAAAACAAAACCTTCATGAAGTGTTAAATCCGAGAACCTCCACATTTCTCCAGCGGGTTTCCCTCCTCCTTTCATTTTCTTTTCTTTTTTTCTCTTTTCCTTCCTCGTCCTCCTCCTCCTTCAAATATTTCGCTGCCTACTCAGAATTGCCTTTTTTCCACCAATTTGTGAAAACAAAGATTTTTGCCCACATTTCTTGATGCTCCTTTCAACCACTAGAAGAAGAAGTATTTTGTTCAAATCTTGGCTGTCAAGGAGCTCACGGTTTAGTGAGGGAAGGCAGACCAACTAAACGGTTATCGAAAATACCACGCCGGAAGTGCGAGAAATGAGATAATGAGGGTGCTCAGGAGACGGAAGGAAGGGGGTACTTGGCTGTGAAGGGGTTTAGGGGGAGGTGAGGTGATCGGCCATGGCTTCACAGAGAGCACCAGCCACGTGCTGCTCTGGGGTCCCCACCCAGGGGAGCTGAAAGAGAGAGGGCGACGGAACTGAAGGTGGGGACTGGTAAGCAGGAGGGTCAAACAAGTAACAGTAGCCAAGCTGCTTCCTAATGGCCATAAATGCCTTCTCCTTGAGCTGTACCGTCTTGGCTGGCATGGCAGTTCTGAATCAACCCGCTTCTCATCACCTCCTCTGCGAGGACCGCTACCTACGAGAGCGCCCCAACTGTTCTACCTGTTTCCCAAACTTTCCACTGCGGTCCTTTCTCTGCACAGCAGCCGGAGTGATGATTGGCCAGGAATCATATTAGGTCACTCCCCTGCTTCAAACCTTCCGGTTTGAAGTGCTTTGCACTTTTAAGCCATGGTAAAGACCTCTGATAATAGAAAAATCGATACCGTCCAGGTCCTGCTTGCCTGACCCTCCAGCTTCATCTCCCACCACTGCTGCTCTCCTATCTCTTAGGTCCTCACACCCCCCACACACTAATGTTCTTCCCTCAGATTTTCTCAGGGTCACTTGTTACTTAAGGCTCAGCTCAATGTAACCAGCTCAGATAGGCCCTTTAGGCCCTCAGGCAAAGATAGCACCCCACCCCTGAGGCATTTTTTCTATATTTTTTGCTTCTTCTTCTTCTTCTTTTTTAATTTTTCCTATATTCTTTTCTTTACAGCACTCGTCACAAAGAGTTTTCCCTTCATTCCAGATTTGGTCTGTTTTGTTCAACATATCCCCAGAATTTAGGAAATTATCTTTGTTGAATAAACTAATTCTCATTGGAATGTTCGAGTATAATGAATATCATGTCTCTACTACAGTAAAACAAACCAAAAAAATGTGTTGTTCTTCGCTCTGTCATACCACGGACTTTTACTTCGGTCATTGTCATGTTGGTCTGTTGTTCCAGGGTCTAGTAGCAGGGAATAAAACTACAGGGTAACACCCAGTGAACACAGTAAAAGAGCCTCTATTTAGCAAGGGCTTATTATTTATGACGCAGCGCACACACACTGCACGTTTAAATCTCATAACACCTTCATTACATGGTTTTATCCCCATTACTGGAGGCATTTTCTAGTAACTTCTAAATGACATGTAAATTGCCCAGTTCCAGGCTATTCCCCCATCTCAACTCTGAGGATTCAAACCTGAGTAAAACAAGTTAATCTTCTGCATGCACACCATTTTCCCCAAAATGAGCGCCACAGAAAGAGTGTTTGAACTAGTACCACAAAAAGGAAGCAAAGAGAGCAAGTGAGTTTGATATTTGATTGCATTTTGGAGTATCAAATACGGTATATGGTATACAGTTCCTGAATGTTTGCCAAGCATGTTTATTGAGTATATCAGTAATCCAAAACCAAGGGGACTTTCAGGCTAGCTGTAGCTAGCTCTTATGTCTTTAGGTGCTACAGACAGGTATTTTCTCCTTCATTTACATAAGAACGTAAAAACAAATATCTGTTAACTTCCTATTTGAAATTTCTTGAACTACGGTGCTAGATTAAATAGTATCACCTCTCGATATGTAGACCATAAAGCGAAATAAATCTCTTTTTGCTCCTCGGAGGAATTCCGGATTTTGAAAGGCATTGCTATTGTGGGGCTTGTGACAAATCAATTTTTAGAACTTCATGATATTCGCTTTCATAGCAGAGTAACTTCTAAAAAGAAGTAACAAAAAAAAAAATGAGTGCTCTATAATGATGACACTTTCTGGAAGTCATCTGGATTGTAAGTTGCTAGAGGTAATGTCTTGTAACAGGGCACACCAGGGGCCACAAGGTTCCTTGGACCACAAGACATTATTTTCACATTACTTGCCTTACCATTTTAGCTTCAAGATCAGATATCATTAAATATTGTGATTAAATGGCATTCCTTAGAGCTTAACCCAAACAACTGTTAAAGGAGAGAGGGGAAAATAAGCATTTATCTCATATACACAGGGAAGAATAGTGGAAAAATGCCAAGACCACCAAGATTTTGCTCCATAACGATATTCCAGAAGCTTCCAAACATTTCCCCAAGCACTTTCTAGACACAGCCAATCCCAGGCAGCCCAACCACGTGCCCATTTTCCATCTGTCTCCTGCCCACATCATCACCCTTAGCGCCTCTCCCCCATTATTCCTCGGCACTCTCCCAAAAGTCTGATCTATGCTGGCAAAGGCATAAGACAATAGAACACTTTTCTTAAAAAACAAACAAACAAACACACACACACACACACAAAAAAAACAAAAAAAACCCTAGCTTCTAGAGTCTACGTCTCTGTTATGCTCTGCTATCCCCTGCTAGGTAATCCTACATTCCTGGGTCTGACTCTTAGGCTCCATAATTCGTGTGTTTAGTCGATTCACATTTTAAGAGGCATGAGACAGCTGGATATTTAGACTGTAAGTTGTTTCAGACCAGCTACTGTACCCTCCTCTGAGGCGGTGATAATATTTTAGCATAACACAGATGCTTAACCTAATGACAGGTTTACATGGTTTAAAGGGAACAAACACAGGATGGTATATTTATGCTCCAGATTACAGTTTTCCCTCTCTCCCAGCACGTCGGAGAAGCACAGATGGTAGTGTTTGAGGACCGTGTGTAATCACACAGCCCCGGGAAGCTGAACTCTGTGATGGCCTCAGTTCAGTGCCCCCACACCTTCCTCGTGGCCTCAAGTTTCCCCCACCTTTGCCCCGCCACCCCAGCCAGCTTTCTAGTCACAGACTGGGACAGCCTGAAATCATCCTAAGGCTGGGCTGGTTCATGTGCATCCCTGGAATGCGTACGAATGACCTTTCCTTTGCATCTCCTTGTTTGCGAGGACTCGATTTCAACTAGAGTTGGTAGGGATTCTGAAGACCTCTTAAAACACAAGGACTTCCATCGAGGAAGGTGGAGGAAGGAAGAGGAAAAGGTCTGCACTTTGTTTCCTCCTTGGACAAGCAGTGACTGCCCTTCCTGGTCAGGCGGAGCACGGAAGGGGACTTTACTGGGGCTGCAGTGGACCACTGGAGGAGGCGAGGGCCCAAAGGGACAGAACTGAGGAAGGCACTATACTCAGGGGAACAACATGCCACTGAGTGCTGTGGACTTGGGTATGAATTTCATACCCAAACAGCTTGAAAGCACACTTTTATGACAGCTAGAAATAGCCACGTGTTGTCAAAGCTCCATTCAGAAGTCATCCATTCAGAAACCAAGGAGTTGAAAGAATCTTGGAGTCATCCATTTAGAAACCGAAGAGTTAAAAGAATCTTAGACAGATGGGGAGAGCTGGTCAAGGAAAGAGAGACAGGAAGAGTCCACACTGGGTGCAGAAAAAGACCTTGATGAGTAAGGACTCAGAGTTAGAGGGTGGTCAGAAAGAAAAGATTTCAGCAGCCTTTTACTCTCTGAACAGGGTGGAGGGTGGGGAAATACAGGAAGAGAACATCTCTTGGAGTGTGAAAACCTGGAGACTTGCCAGAGGAGAAAAGGGGGCTGCTTCTAAATGGAGCCCCTTCCACTTCATTATCAGAAAGGACCTACTTGGTCAGAGCAATGATTAGCCCCTTGGGAGACAGAGGAGAGAAAGAGTATTTATGTTGAATTAACTCTAGAAAACTGAAGGACATAAGCGCCAGCTAATGTCTTCATTGCCCCTAGAAAGGCATTTATGTGCATTAATCCCTGCAGACAGCTGCCAAAAGGAATTATCCAGCTGCAGAAGCCACTCGACTTCACTCCGACCCAAAGTATGTGTAGGTCAATTCCACGTAGACAGGATTCTCTAATACAATTTGTTCCTTTAAAGGATCGAAGTGGAAGTTTTAAACTATTTTAAAAACAGATCAGCTCACAAAAGTCTGAGGTGTCTCACAATGTCTTAATTTACTATAATCTTTATCTTTGATGGATCCAAGTCATTTTTTCAGAGGTATGAAACAGAAGAGAGAAACTCAGAATATGAACCATTGGCTCCAATCTTGTATGCAACCATAGAGCATCCCTAGTGTATTCCATGAATAGTTACTTAGCAACAAATATCAATACATATCAAATATCAATACATGTCCTCGATGTTAAGATGTACATTTTTCACAACCTAGGGATGTATCTTATAGGAGAGGGTTGTCAATTTTATTGACACCATTTGCTTTTAGCGGGACCCTAAAAGATGGTGTCTTTCACAAATATCTTGGATTTGATGAGATGGGAACTCACCATTATCATTCAAGTCACAGTTCACATATGACCTTTTCTGAGAGGCTTCCTGGAGCCCAGTCTAAGGTGGCCCACCCAACACTTTGATTCCTCTCCCTTGGTATCCTATCTCCATGGGGACCACATCTCTTATGTTCACCACTATGCCCAGAACTGGATCAAGCATCATCCTAGACATAGTAAGTTCTGAATGGAATGAAGGAAAGTTACCATTTATTGAGCAATTACTACATGTCAGACCCTGAACTAAATGCTTTATGGAGGCAAATCTCATTTAATCCTAGCAATTTAGAGGTCATTCTTATTATCTACTCTAAAGATGGGACAGCAGATGGTAGCTTAAGTGGCGAAGCCAGGACTAGACCTCGGCACAACCTCACCTCAAAAACCAGACCCGTAGGCACCATACTATTCTGTACATCACACACAAAGCCTGGAAATACTTCTGTGATTGTCCAGAGCTATATGGGAAGATCGCTAAAGCTACAGACTCCCACCCTTAAAAAGTAATATTTGTCGGGACGCCTGGGTGGCTCAGTTGGTTGGACGACTGCCTTCGGCTCAGGTCATGATCCTGGAGTCCCAGGATCGAGTCCCACATTGGGCTCCCAGCTTCACGGGGAGTCTGCTTCTCTCTCTGACCTTCTCCTCGCTCATGTTCTCTCTCACTGTCTCTCTCTCAAATAAATAAATAAAATCTTTAAAAAAAAAGTAATATTTGTCAACTGGGGATCATCACATCCCTCTGTCCTTCTAAGTGCTTTAAGTACAAGGTCCTGTGTTAATAAAGAAGTACAGGTGTCTCACCTCACCTCTGCCTAATAAGATGAGGAGAGGCTCCATGGTATGTGCGCTGCCGAAGCGAGCATGAGGAGAGTCTCCATGGAAGTGATGCATATTTCAACCTTGAATGGAAGGGTTCCACCTTTAATGGGAGACAGCATAGCCCACTTAGGGCTCTGTGAGTTACCTGGACTGATAGGGACAGAGAGTATACATGGGAGGTGCTTGAAGAAAAGTAAATACAAGGGTCTAGGGTGCCATGCCGGGGGGCTTGATCTTCATTTCATAGGATCAATACTCTTCATGAACAACCCATTTCAGTGTGGGCTTTTCTCTATCTCAGCCGAGATTCTCTTCCATTCAGCACCCAACTCAAGAGAAAATATTGAAATTTGGCATGGCCATTCTCACGTCAATTGATGGCCATCTGGAACAGACTTCTAAGGCTAGTGTAAAGAGAAAATCGAGAATGACTGGAAAAAGAATGACAATGGAGATTTGATTCTAAGTCCATGTCTACTGAGCCACCTTAAAGCCTATTACATTTGTTACTTTGGGTTTCTGCAGAAATACTGACGGATACCACAAACATAGCCTATTTCATTTAGGACACAGGTGACAAACTACGGCTACAGGTCAAGGCCAACCTGTAGCCACTCTTACGTGGCAGTCAAGGAAAGGTCGATTTTTATATTTTTAAAGGATGATAAACAGACAACACTCTCTCTCCAACACAAAGAGTATGTGGCATAGGCATACAGGTACCAGAAAATACTTACTATCTGGCTCTATATGGAAAAAAATTTACTATCTAGAACTTCTTATCCTCCTCCTCCATCTCTGTTCTGACACAGGTCATCCAAATTAGTGTCTAATGTGATGAGACATGTAGAGAATTAGACCCATTTACCATCTCAGAAATGAAAGCCAATTCAATGGTATGATAATTTATTGCTCTAGGAATTCCTCTTATGAGAATTCTAAATTTTTAGCCAATTGTTAGACTCACACCCATTTCAGCTTTGTCTTTGATATTTTAAGAAGATGTCCTCCTTACACTCAAGGGCTTGCTATCTTTTGGCCAACTGCTGTAACGGTTTTACCTTTTTTCGTGCTGGTGGTAAGTGTCTTCAGAAGGCCCCGCAGCCGCCTGGTTATTAAAGTTTACCAAAACAACTTTCTTAATTAAAGACCCGTGAAAGCCCTGACTCTCCTCCCATTGGGTTAGTACATCAAGTGGGGGTAGCTGCAGTCTTTTTCAAAACGTAACCTTGCATACTTCAGGTTGGCTTTTCCTCCAGAATTATATGGGATGAGAAAAGGAAGAAGAAGGTTATGGGTTTTCAGATCCATGAATGTAACACCCTTTTGCTTTCCATCAAACAGTAAATCAGTATTTACCAGAAGAAGATGTTCAGGCTTGGGAATTTCTACTTGCTTCTACCTCATCAGAAAAACATTTGGGAGGGGGGTGGTACCCTTGTGTATACAGTTTGAGAAGATAGCAAAGTATGACTCAAACTTGAAAACTATCCTAGATAGACTGTCCACTCCTGGTCCCTGGGAGAGGAATCACCCGGGCATACTGGAAGTTCTACAGCATCCAGGTAACCTGCGGCCCTGTTGTCCTAAACAGACCTGCCACCACCACCCCTACTAGGAGGATTAGCTACACTTCTATTATCTTTGCTAAAACATCTGTTGCTTTTCATCAGCATGAGCAATGAAAAGCTGAATGTAGAGTCTTCTCTTAATTACTTGAAAGCTGGCTCTCTAATCATAAGTTCTACTTGGCACAGATGCCCATGGCTCTGACTGCCCAAATGGTTTGGTGTCAGCTTTTTCGTTTTATTAAGATTGATGGAGGCTGCGATGAAACATTAGTAGTTGAGATGTCTGCCACCTGCAAGTGCTCGGCTGCTTACAGTCTTTTTCTAGAAAGTGTTTCCATTTCCATACCTGCCTGCATATGTGACCATTTTGCTTTAGGAACCATGTTTTTCCGAAGACAAAAGAGACAAGCTCCTGAAAGAATGAATCATTGCATTTAATAAAACATGTTTTCCTATGCTGCCATCATTTCTAGATAATACAATCTGGGGCAAAGACAAGTGAACCTGGTTTAAATCACAGTTCTGCTAGTAGAGCTTTGCAACCTCCAGAAAAAACAATCACTCCTGGGGCTTGGTTTATCAACAATAATCACCTTTAAAGTATACAATGTGGCAAACACTTACAATGGATTGTCTCATGAATAATCATCAATGCTCAGTGTGACTCCCCAGGGGAGAGTCATTATTTCCTAAATTTACAGAGGAAGAAATGAGTAAAGGTGAGATAATTCTGACAGCAACCACCTATAATTGTTACATTTTCCTGGTTATAAAATAATCTACATCTAAATAATTTCCTTAGCAGGGTCAAGGTCTCAGCTAATGAGCTATGGAGAGGCAAATTTCATTCACAGGTCAGTTTGTTCCAGGACACTTGGTTCTTCCCTACTTGTGCTTTCCAAAACCTTTAAAATGTAGGGACTCACCTAGATCATCCAGGATCCATTCTAGCCTTAACATTCCATGCATCTAAACATCCCTGCAGAAGGATTAAAAGATGATCATTGCTTGAAAGACCAACCACTAGCAATGAAAACAGGAGGGAGAAGCCTGCAAACAGTGGATAGCAACTGTTAAGAATCAGAGCACAGGGACACTTGGGTGGCTCAGTCGGTTAAGAGTCTGCCTTGGGCTCAGGTCATGATCCTGGGGTCCTGGGATAGAGGATGGAGACTTGTGCCTTGGGCTACATACCATTAAATCTTAATTAAATCACTCAAAAATCACATCCTCAGAGGAGAACAAAAGAGTACGGGTTATTCTTGGTTTTGAAAAATGACATTGCTGCTTTCTATTGATTTGTTTCAAAGTGACCGCTTTATCTCTTTGAAGCACAGACTGAGTCTCCCAGGGAAATAGTTAAGCTATGGTAGCATCGGCCATATTCAAGTCACTACAAGAACTGGTGCCCATAGCGAAGATGGAGATGAGCAGGGAAAACCCATCAGGGAAAGCATGAAGCCATCACAGATCAGACTGCCAGATGATTTTCTCACTTTGCCCCTCAACAGAGAGCTTCGGATTGCATGTAGGACAGAAAGGGAACGTTAGGCTGTGGATGACCTATTAGGGATGAGGTCAGCAAGACGGGACAACTCTGGGGACACATCTTTAAGTGGTTTAGTGGCCTCCCCAGGGGCCTCAAATAGGACAAAAAGGAAAGTGACGAATTAGGAATCCAGATTCAAAGACAGGAAAGGATCATCTGTCAAACCATCCCTTTGTAAGGGTTGAATTTTGTCACCCAAATAAATATCACTGGAGAGTGGGGGAAGGGGGGGGTGAGCATGAAGCTTGAGGAACTATCTGGTTCCTGTAGATCACTTTGTCATCGGGTTAAAGCCAAGGGCACCAGAGGTGGAATGGCCCGCTCAGGTCTCCAAGTTAGAAAAGTTTTCTTATTCCCCGGACACGACAGGCTTGGAAATGTTTTAACAGAGTCTAATCAAAGTCCAAAGCCTATAGATTCTTTAAGTCAGCCAACTCCAGAAACTAAGAAGCCAGAAGAAGCTGATTTTCACACTTGATAACTATTTTCATAGCATTTACACGACTTCTCTAGGCCTGGAATTCGGTGAGATGACAAATTTGACCTCGAGTCAACATTCTGGACTCCTCTTGGCTTAAATACGAAACGCAAGGTAGCTCGGTAGCCACCTCGCACCCCACCCCCCAACGCCCACACCCCCCAACACACACACCCAGCTCCGCATAGACGCCTGCTGGAAACAGCCTTTCCTCGGGACTCCCACTCAGTGATTTCAGAAATCTGTGCAGTAGCCCGGGCCACCTGAGGGCGGTACAAACGGAGCGTTAAGGACCAGAACTTAACGCAAGGCTGGCTCTACAAACAAGACTCCACGGCGCGCTTAAAAAAGTCATCCATCTCATTGTTTCCAAGGAACCGAAAGAAATGTAACAGCTTAACTTCTCCCAGTTAGAACCTCCTTAGGCTTCTGGTTTCGGAAACAGACTCTCAACAGTGGACACAAAGAGGGCCCTGGGCTTCGGGCATCCCCCGCAGACCCTGTCGAGGCCAGGAGGTCCGCAGCGTCCCAGCAGACCAGGTGCTGCCATTTACCCCCATTACGGACAAGCCACCTCACCCCCCCCCCCCCACCCCGGGATCTTATTTGCAGAGCCGGGACACCAAGGCAGGGGTCCCCCAAGCCAAAGGCTGAGCCCCGGCCTCCTCCTCCCACCGCAGTTCGCCGGTCCTGGGAGGCCAGGCGCCGGGACCGGTGTTGGGGAGTTGACCTCGGATGTCTGGCAGTCGCGTCCCGTTTTCGGACGATCCAGTCTGAGTTGTGGGGTTGGGTTTTTTGTAACACTCCTGCGTGCAGGCAGAAACTCCTTCTCGGATCAGGCGGAGGGGCGGGAGCGCGGGGCCGGCAGATCAAGGCTGCGCCCGGGCTGGGGCCGGGACTCGGGGACTCGGGGACCCGGGGACCCGGAGCCCGGAGCCCCGAGCCCGGGCGGCCGCGGATCGCCCCCTCCAGGCGGCGGCGGGCAGCGACCGGCCCCGCGTCCCGGCGACGGGGACGCGCTCCGGGAACACCGTCTGCTCCCACCCCAGAGGGAGCGCGCAGGAGAGAGGGGGCCCCGGCACCACCTCCGCTCGCCGCCACCTGCGGGTTGGGGTGCCGGACCGAGGGTCCCTGGGTCCCCTCCCCGTTCCCCGCGGCTCCCGCCGGGCGCTCCCATCCCTGGAAAAGGACCCCGGGTGTCGGGGCGAAGCCGGCGCTTACCCGAAGAGGGGCGGCTCCTGCGCGGGGGCCGAGCTTCTAGGTCCGCGGGGAAGGTGCGGCTGCGCTGCGCGAGCTCCGACCCCGGCTCCCGCGCCCGCGCCCGCCGAGCGCCCTGCGCCGCCGCCCCGGCTCGGACTTCCTCTTCCTCGGCTCGGCCCCGCCGCTCGGCCGCGCTCCCCGGCTCGGCCGCGCCCGGGCCCGCCCCTCCCAGCGCCGAGATGCCGGCTCCGCCGCCCAGAGCAGCGGATCTTCGGTCCCTCCTCCCCGCAGCCCCCGGGCGAGCAAGGTGGGGAGGAGGAGGGGGAGAGCCCAAGAGCGAGATTAAGCACTTGGACTTGTCCCTGGAGCGTTGCCAAAGAGTGCAGTCAAATTACAGACCCTGGGGGATTTTTTTTTTAAATCCCAGCTACCGTTTTCGCAGACACATCATTTTTCTTCATTTTCCGGGATCCTCGAGTCTAGCTTTCTCTTGGACGTGATAATTTCCCATACGATTTCCTTAAAATAATACCAAAGATCATTTTTTTAAGTCAACGTTCTAGTACTGCACAGGAGCTTTGGGGTTATACTATGTAAAAAGAGGGGAGAAGCTCAGGTTTCCAGACATTATTACCCTAATCACCTAAGTTAATGTACCAAATAACCTTTGCTTAGAGAAAGTAAAAATGAAAAGGAGCAAAGTCGACGACTAACCTTTGAAATAGCCTGATAAATGTTTAAAGGTGCCGGCTCTGTAGTAGAATTTTGACTTCAGTCAAAGGTGCCTAGGATGACGGTCAAAGGCATGCGAAGTGATTCCTTAACACTTATCCCATCCAAAGTAGATAGATCATGTGTGCCTATGGACTCTATTAGGTTTTGTAATTTGTAGGGATGCATTCTCATATTACTTATTTACAGACCTTCAGCGTTACCAGTTATTAGCTATATGACCTTGAGCAAATTCGTTACCCCCTGTGTCTCAGTTCCCCCATCTATAAAGTGGGGATAAGTAAAGTAGTGCCTACCCCAGAGCTGCTGTGTGTGATTTAAGCAAGGCAATGCGCAGGAAGGTCTTAGGAGTCCAAGCCTGGATGATAAAGCCTAGGTACATGTTAGCTGTTACTGTTACTGTTTCTTTTCTTTTCTTTTTTAACTTTCCCTTTTTATCTGCTTTTGTGCATGTACATGATCATGGGGAGTAAAATAAAGACGAAACAAAATAAGGTTTTGTGCAGTAAGGCTACACAGTGTCACTGTTCTCTCCCAACAATGCCCAGTTTATGTTCAGTTTTACAATTTATTTTGTCTCCGCGACTGACTTGTATTACCTAAAGCAATGAGACGGGGTTATGCTTGGGCTACACTACCACGGAAGATTTGCAGTGGGACCAAAACAGATCCTTGCCGTCCTCAAAGCATCGTTTCAGATGCTCTTGCAATAACCTTGTGAGGTCGACAGGACAGGTGTTTAATCACAACCCTTTCTGGTCCATGGAGCTCATATAAAAAAAAAAACCGTGCCTATTACCCCATCTGTCTCTGTTGTTACTCGCAATAGAAGTGAGCAGGAATACCTTGCACGTGTACAACACATTTGTGCGCTAGTATCACATGGACGGTCTTTATCACTCCTGTGAGGTGGTGCTGGTCTCACTTGACACTCAAGGAGCCTCAGGCTCAAAGAAGCTAATTGATCTGTGTGTGTGTCTGCCAGATAGGGTGTTAGGGACAAATCTGAAAAGAAGGGACGAGAACTAGGGTTTCCCAATTCCTGGAAAATGCTCTCTGCTATTCTACTCCCTGACCCCACATCTTCACACATTCGTGTGCACAGAGGACTTAAAGAAGCCATGTGATCTGACCTCAGCCGCAGACTCTGTCGCTTCCTAGCTGCTCACCCTTAGGCAGATAACAGTTGTGGACTTTGATTCTTTATCTATGGAATGGTTATTATTCACTTCACCTCAGTGTATTAATGAGGTGAGAGGTGGGAGGTAGGAAGTGTAAACAGGTGCATGAGATCGCTTTTATTGATATGGAGGGCCAAGTCCAGCACGACGCACCTAATCTACATTGTCCCATTTCTGATTTCCGAAATGAAGGTAGTTCACCCTTCAGATCACTAGAGATCTTGAAATCGCCTGGTTTATCACACTGGGTGTCTAGTTCATCTGTGTGTGCCCAGCACTTTGATCAACTCCCAACACAATAGATATACAAAGTTCCATGGGTGGGTGGATGAATGATGGATGAAAGAAAGAGCAAGGCAGGAGTGGTGAACGTGCTACACTGTAGCCTTTGTTAGTAATGTGCTACTCTCCCCTTTAAGGAAAAGAACCCAATGGAATGACTTTTTTTTAAAAGATATTTTTATTTATTTGACAGAGATAAAGAACACAAGTAGGCAGAGTGGCAGGGAAAGGGAGAGGAAGAGCATCCTCCCTGCTGAGCAGAGAGCCCCATGTAGGGCTCCATCCCAGGACCCTGGGATCATGACCTGAGCCAAAGGCAGACATTTAACTGATTGAGCCACTCTTGGGCCCCTCCAGTGAAATGACTTTTTTTTTTTAAGATTTTATTTATTTGTCAGAGAGAGGGAGAGAGAGCGAGCACAGGCAGACAGAATGGCAGGCAGAGGCAGAGGGAGAAGCAGGCTCCCTGCCGAGCAAGGAGCCTGATGTGGGACTCCATCCCAGGATGCCTGGATCATGACCTAAGCCGAAGGCAGCTGCTTAACCAACTGAGCCACTCAGGCGTCCCTGAAATGACTTTCTAATGGCACATCTAGTGTCAGGAAAATTCTCTGGGTGAGAGGTTCTCTTATTATTAATTCTAATTTGGTCAGGGTCAAAAAAGGGAAAAAGAAACTACTCAATGTATTTACAAAAGAGAGATTTTATGCAAGGACTTACATGTGATGGAAGAAGCAGGAATCCAGGAGAGATGATGAGGTAGCCCAGGAATGATCAACAGCAGAAAGCCACCCCTTACTCTCACAGGCTGGAGAGGCAGGGGTAGGGGTTGTTACGGATGGAACTTATCTTTGAGAGCTGGAGACAAATCCACTGCCTTAGTCACTTGCAGAAAGGGAGAGAAACACCCTGGTTTTTTACTTTTCTTTGCCCCATAACCCAACATGGGTTGAAACCAACCTATGGGGAACCTGGAACACTCAGCCTATAGGGATGCCCAGTTGCCACGCCTTTGATCCTGTGATGCTGAGCAGGAAAAGGGCCAGGAGGATCTGAGGACAGCCAGCCCTTTAGCATATCCCTCAAAGCATACCTCTCCGTTCTCAAATAATATTGGATCTACCAATGATACTTCTGCAGAAGCAATGCTCTTGCTTTTTGACATTACCGAGTGTCCCTCATAACATCTCATTCATTCCTCATACAGACCTGGTGATAGATACTCTAACCCCTAAATTACAGACAAGGTCGCAGAGATTCAGGAAATTTCAGTGATCTGGTCAAGGCCACACAACCATATGGGGCAGACCAGGCGTTGAATCTTCTGCATGTCCTACTAACTCAGCTGTTTCTAATGAAAAGCACTGTAATCATACACAATCTTGTATAGAATCACATTTCAGGGTCACCTGTCCACGCACATACGGGAGTTAATGTTTGCAAAGCTTACAGAGTTAAAAGGCTGGATCACGCCTTGCTTTCATTTTATGACTAATGGTGATAACTTTTATGATGCTGAAGATGGCTGTGCTGAATTTATGATCACACAAGATCAGAAACATTGTGTCCACTGGATTACAGGAGCACCTCAGGAAAAACATGGGTATCATTTATTCATTCATTTTTTTTGGAAAAGCTATTTCAATTTTAAATTTGATTTTGTGAGGCTTTCAGGAAATCCTCTAGAATATTCTGGCCATGTTAGAGAGATTAGGGTGAGTGAAGTGTCTTGTAATATAGAGTCTCATGTAGGGAGGACAGAAAACCAAGAGTGTAAGTGCACAATGGGGTGTCAAGCTCCTTCAAATGCTCTCCAGCCAGGAGTGGAGACCAGAATTGGTATTGATGCTGGGGAATCCCTGATCTGATCCTTCTTAAGCCTCAAATTAGCTAGAAGATTTAAAAATTAAGAAACTCTGCTGATCTCCAAGAGTAGAAGATAAAATAAGAAATATCCACGATTATTAGAGGCCTGCTGAGTTGGGTCTAAAAGTAGGTGGAGGATTTTGAGGACATTTGGAAACCCTGACACTTTATAATATTTTCATTGCTGGTCTGCAGCACCATCTCCAAAATTCCCCTCCCTAGAAGCTGAGTGGATTAAGACCTGGTGTCCAGGAGGCAAGCACGAATGCATTATCTATCAAAGGATAATTTAGTGAAGAATTATCCTGCCCATTATTCAACTAGTCTATTGATCTTAAAAAGCATAATTTCCTGTTCGTAAAAGAAGCTTCAGGAGAAGAAGAGGACCCCAGATATCAGCCAGGGTAGGAAGAGGGGCACCAACAAATGCCAAAAAAGAACAGAAATGTGCATGGAGAACAGAAGTGAGCAGTGTAAATTACTCATAGTCAATATCATACTTTTGTCTCTTTCTCTAATGTCTAAATTTCCTCAATTTTGACCAATATAGCAAAGTCAGACACACATGTACCTGCTTTCTAAATATTGATATTTGCAAGAAAAGAAATTCCCCCAAATTCTAAACTTTTAATATGTCTTGGTTAAACGAAATCTAGTATTATTTTATGCAAATGGCCTGAACATCTTTGTAATAGAGAACACTTTTCATTGTCTTATATGCAATAAAGCAACAATGGACAGTTCATGCTTCTGCTTCAAAATTAGTTGTATTTTCAAGTTTATAACATTACATGTGTAGAAGCTTTTAAAATTTAATGTATTTTTTGAGCTGTTTTCTCTGTGTCAGAGGTGTTCGAGGGAGGAGCTGCTTACAACTTTATTTCTCAAAAATATTATGTTTTGAAGTTCTCCATAAGAGTACTACCATAGCGCTTGGAATCTTGTAGAAATATACGTATGGGGCGTGAGTGTTTTTGGCTGTTACTATGGGAGGTAGCATCTACTGGTGGTAGGGTACCAGGGTCGATAAACTTTCTTCAATGCTGGGATAGTCCTGTACCATGAAAAGTGGTCCCCTCCTAAACAACAATAGCATCCCCTGAAGGACCCAGTCCCTGTAGATTGGGCATCACAGATTTAAATGCCTTCTGGGTCCAAGCCAGTTTAAATTTTTTTTTTTTTGTTTTGTTTTTTTGTTCAACGGCTCAGAATTGTTAGAATGTGGTGCACACTTAAGGCATATCATTCAAATTTTCTTTAACACTGTTTTGCCAAACATACACTCCCAAAAGCCAGGAGCTTCGTGCAGACCTCCAGTTTGCTCTTTCCCTTTCGTTTCCATTGTTTTGGATAACTTTTCAGACAAAAATGAAAGAAAGGCTCTTATTCCCTCCTCCATCTCCTCCCACATCTTTCTTAAAGACATAATCAACTGCATGGGGAAGGATTACTAGAAAATCTTTTCTCCTTTAAGAATTCAATACCATGGGTGCTATAATTGAAGTGATAAAATGAGTGGGGGGGGAAATCAGACCATTTTTAACCATGAAAACTGAGTTAGTGAAAAACTTAAATAAGAAACTGATGACAGAGGCTTCTAACATGTTCTGTCAACCTCCTGTGTCTCCTCTTTTCTGATGTTGATGGCAAACAACAAATCCTTACAAGTTAGTAGACATAACAGTGAGGGCTACTGGATTCCGAACTCCTACCACGTTTTAAGTCTACATCAAGATGTTCTGTGTCTTATCTAATCTTCACAATGAAGTGTATTTTATCCATTCAATAAATGAGGACACCAAGGCTTAGAGAACTCAGGTGATGTGGACAAGGCTTTATAAATAGTAAGAAGCAGTGCCAGATTTGGAACCAAGTCTGTGATCCCAAACCTGCTCTAAGTGCCATGTACCATTGAGATGAGCTTCTCCATGCATTAGCCATCTTCATCTCCCCATTTTGGTCACCTTCTACAAGTTCCCAACTGGTAGTCATGACTTCTACACAGAAGTTCATGGGCTAAAGCACACATGAATCCCAATAAGGAGTTACTGTAAACATCTGCAGTTCAAAATCTTTTCCCCTCAATCTGAAATCCAGTAACTGTGCAAATGGGAAGTCTTTCTAAACCATTTGTACCAAAGCCTGCCCTAACCTGAACTCATTATGCAATAAAGACCCAACTTCAGTGATTGGAGACTATTTGTAGTTTTTGCTTTTAATTCCATTGGGTATGAATTTTTCATTTAGCTGCAGAAATATGAGGGTGATTGATTTTGGGGTGCCATCCCAGACTCCTGCAAGATTACTATTTCATATATGGTATATGCACTGTATTGCCTTTCTAAAAGTCCCTATCAAGAAACCCCTAAAATTTTGAATTACAGATTATGAATATGGAGCTTCCAAAAGCCCACATAATATATTGAATAGATACTATTAAAACTCTTATTTCCTGAATGGTAAGAAACAGTGGCTTGTTGGGAGTTGGCATGGACTAGTTTGCAAGAGCTGTTAACATTTCTAGAATTTTGTAAGCCAGTGGACGTCAAGTTGAAATCTGCCAGAAATCAACCATGGTAGGAATATTTACACTGCAGAAAGTAGCAAATGCTACAAAACAAGCTTCCCTCCTCTGCCTCTCCCCAAAGCTCCTGTCTTGCCCTGAAGCTCATTATTAAACTTTTACCAGCACACTGCTGAAGTGGGGATGAGATAAGGGGGGGGGGGGGCGGGCAGGAATGCTACGCAGTGAGCTTTTCCCAGTCTGCCCTTCCTGCATGCTGGAAGGTGTTAAGGGGCAGTCTAGGACAAAGAGAAAATGTAGTGTTGGTTTCACTGGAGTGAAACATTTTTCACAGACTATCTTAATCTTTTTGTCTTGGGGAGGATTTCGACAGTGCTGAACAGGATTGTCAGTGCATTGGTTGAGACTTCTCAGGAAACAAGGGCTTAGAGGCTTGGGTAACGTGGCCAAAGTTTTATAACAAGTAAGACACAGCAGGAAATTTGGAGACACAAGGGCATAAGAAGTTACGTATTTGAGGAGCATTTTATTGGTACATCAATAAAAGGAGATCCTGTGGAATTGCCTTAGAATGTCCACCCAAGTTCTCCCCAGGGAATTCAGTATTGTGAGGAATTACTGCCACCAGGTTGGGACAGTCTCAGTTTTGTGAGTGTTGTGATAAAGATCCAGGTGTAAATTTTATCTTCCTCCTCCTCTTCGTCTCTTTTTTAGAGGAAGATATGAAAAATGGTCAGATTAAGGTTTTACCATGCAAAGATGGTTCACCAAAGCCCACTAGAAATGCAGGGACTCTGCAATGTTGTGCAGAGGCTGAGCAAAGCCTTCATGATGTTGCCAATCACAAGGATTCCGTGGGTCCCATGCCTCCTGCCTTCAAGCAGGCAAGATGTTTAAACCTTACATGCCATGTGGAGTATATGGATTAAAGCAGGAGCACATGGGAGGCTCAGTTGGTACATGAACCAAAGTACAATTGGAGGGAAAAGATTTTTAGCCCAAAGAAGCCCTTCTATACTGCTACCTTCAAATGAACTTTAGTGATTATCCAGTTTTTTTTTTTTTTTTTCAGGCTAACTTCACTATCTCTGAGGAAAGGAATTTTATACCCAAGATCTGAATGTGAATATTGTAGAAAGGAATAAAAAGGGAACTGAATAATCATGAAGAACAAAGTGATCAGCAGAAAGGGGGGAAAGCCCCATAATTATTCTTATTCATTTACATCAAAAATAAAAGGTCTTTGAGCCTATAAATTGGCAGTGCTCTTTCAGACCCCATCATCTCAGAAATAATGATCTAGGGCCATCACTGAGGTCTCTATAGTAGCATTTTAGAAGCTTCTGGCAAATTTAGAGACTTGGGATATTACAAAAAAAAAATGCTATTCCCTTTTTCCTTTCCATTTTAAGTGGTGGCAGGCTATGTTTCCCAGAAGAATAAAACATACATTATCCCAAGCAAAAATTCTAGAAGGAAAAGTTTCAGTGAAATCAGGCTTTCAAGGTTGTTCTCACATCAACTGCAAAATGTTTCTGAATAGAATGATCTAGAACTGGGGTTTCATATTACAAATATCCTAAGCTAAAACATGAACTTTGAAATATAGCTCAATATACGGCTAACTACTTGGCAGGAGCTTAGGGGATACATAACTGAGATTGGATTAAAAGTAACCTTAGTGCATTACTTGGGTCCCTCTTCACAGAAGAGGGCATTCTCCCGGTTGCTGTTGACCACCCAGTCCTGTAAGACAAATTCAAGATTAAAAATTAAATTAAGTTCCATGATATTCTCAAAAAAGAGAAAGAAAATTCATTTTGTTTGGGGAATACTAATACTTGAAAATATGAAGACCTGAAATTTGAACAGAATTTAATGATGAAGGAAGAAGTTATCAGTAGGCCGATAGTGCTCAGTCTCGGAAGAAAGATGGGACAATATGGGGAGCAAGCGTGATGGAACAGCTGAGGGAGGAAGCTGAGATTTCTCTTCCATCTCTCCGAACTTCTTGGAAAGAGAGGACTGGAGACAGTATCCTTCTAACCCTGAGATACTTTCTTCAAGTTAGCATGACCAAGTTTCTGATTTGCTAAAACATGGCGGACTGAGTTTTTATCATACACACAATTTATTTATTTATTTTTAAAGATTTATTTAATTGTTTGAGAGAGGGAGAGAGAGAGCAGAAGTGAATGGGAGGAGGGGTAGAAAGAGAGAATCTTCAAACAGACTCCCTGCTGATCACAGAACCCCTTGCAGGTCTCGATCCCACAACCCATGAGATCATGACCAAGAGTCGGGCGCTCAAATGACGGAGACACCTGGCACCCTACCTGACCATCTTGTCTTTTCTTCTTCTTCCACCAACAGTTTTCAGTCCACCAAATCCACCAATAAGAAGTGGTCCCACATCAGAGCATATCATTAGCATGTGACTTTCTGTGTTCTCTGAGGACATGCACTCTTCCTCCAAAGAACGGCTCTAGTTCCACTTCTTGTGTCCAGTTTTCCTAAAATCTCAGGGAAGAGTTCTTCACTCAGAACATCCAAACCGTGCCCTGTGTCTATGGTCTTCCCTGCAAACTGCAACAAGGACCAAAATCCTTTACCCGCTATGCACTCAAAGTATAATTATTGACAATGATAGAATAAGGTGGGCAAGACACTGACTTTCATAATGGTCAGTTTGCATGGACATGATTTTTTGTTTTTAAATTGACATAGCTGAAGGTTGTCATCCAATAAACTGATTTATTGATGGGTTCTAATAGCCACAGCTTCTCTACCAAAGTGTTTTTTAATAGACGGCTAACTACTTGGCAGGAGCTTAGGGGATACGTAACTGAGATTGGATTAAAAGTAACCTTAGTGCATTACTTGGGTCCCTCTTCACAGAAGAGGGCATTCTCCCGGTTGCTGTAGAACTTTCTGGAATCTGAGGCTGTTCGGTTTCATTTAATGAGTGTGACGACGCTGTAAATCTGTGGCCGCTACATCTGAAGTGAAAAATCACAGACTGACAATTTTCCAGAACTGGAAAGTAGTTGGAGACGGTCTAATGCCACTTTTCAAACAATTTTCCAAATAACTCCTGTCAAGAAAGTAAAATAAAAATGCCAATTTATTCATGAATGACTAATATGTGGAACAGCTTTTTATAAGTGAATTCTGCTGTGAGAAGAGATAGACCCAGTCATGGAGGTAATGGTCTACACAGCGGCTTCATAGGGTTATAGCCTGTCGCCTGGTGGTGTGCTGGGGGTGGGGGACTTTCTCAGCAGATCTGTCAGTAGAGCTGTAAATGTGAGGAGGTAAGAGATACCCTCTATACCAGCCCATGAAATGGAGGAAGTACTCTGGGGCACAGTGTGCTTTCCTATCAGGATTGTGAAGTGGATTTTGTTTTTTTGTCTTGGGTTTTGTTTTTGTTTTTGTTTTAGCTAGAAAAGCCCTTCACTTACTTCTTGGGGTTGGCACAGACATGGTGGAGGCAGAACGATGTGGTCTAGTATTGCTGAAGTACCTTCACTGGCTTTCCCCTTGGACGGGCAGTCTGTGATGTACTGGCCTGCTTATGTGGACAGTAGCTACATTATTGCACTAATGTACAAATTAATGAAGGTATTCATTAATTCATCCAACATTTGCTGATGCCCATGTATGTGCCAGGACCATGCTAGACACAGGTAAGCAAAGGAGATGCTATTCTAGTCCCCACGGGATTGTCATATAATGGGTAGAAAATCAGTATAAATTGCCAACTGTGGAAACCAAAGGATATAGACAGAGAAATTAATGTACTCTAGAGGTTCAGAGGAGTTGTCCCTAAACCAATGATTTGATCTGGGATAAGAAGAATGAGTAGGAGATAACATGGTTAAGGGGAAGGGATGAAGACAGAGTGTTCCAGGCAGAGAGAACATTTGCAGTCAATCCAAAGGCCCTGGGGCAGGATGGTCAGTCACTAAGGAAAAGATTGGAGGATGTCGAGTAAGGAGGGGACCCAAGTCAGAGGCTGTTGATTGAACAGAGGCTGTGGGTGCTTGATCTGATTAATTGGCTGCAGGGAGAAATTGGGGTCAGATAGGTGAGGTGCAGGGAATTCCAGGTCAGTGTGCTATGAAGACCAGGAATTATGAGGCTGGTAGATTTGCAACCCAAAGTATGTCCCTGAGCTTTGGTTTCCTAATCTCTAAAAAAAGATTGCATTTGGAAGAAAGCCAAGAGTGGTTTTCTTCTTACTCACTTATCAGGTGACTATTACAAAAATTAGTTAACTACTTCTTTGCATTTGAGTTTGTTCATCCAGAAAATGTGGATGTTCCTGAAGATGAAGCCAGGATGGGGTGGACACATATTCTAAACTAAATTTTCTAAGCTGTCATGGAAACGAGATAGTTCTTTATTTCACATTAATCTATTGAAGCTGGCTTTGTGAGTAGGTTAGAAGTTGTCTTATCTATTTGGTTGACACCTAATGGAGCTCAATTTGAATCTCAGCTCTTCTACTTAATTACTATATTCATTTTCTATTGCTGCATAAAAGATTTTTGTACACCTAGCAGATGAAAACAATACCCATTCACATAATTTCCCAAGGTCAGAAAGCCAGCTTCACTCAACTGGGTCTTCTGCTGAAGACCTCCCATGCCAGGTGTGGGCTACATGTTCTCATCTGAGGTTTTGGCAAAGGACCTACTTCCAGGATCATTGAGATTGGTGGCAGAAGTCAGTTTCTTGTGACTGTAGGACTGAGGTTCTGGTTTCCTTGCTGGCTGTCAGCCAAGGGTCATTCTCAGGCTCTAGAAGCATCTCTCTGGATCCTCCTGTGGCCCTCTCAATCTTCCATCTTTAAGCCAGCAGTGGTTCCTCAGGCCTCCTCATGCTTTAAATCTCTCTAACTTCTTTTCCCAGTGACAGACAGAGAAAGCTCTCTGCTCTTATGTTTTTATGTGATTAAGTCAGGCCCATGGATAATCTCCTTATTTTAAGGTCAACTGAGCCTTATGACATAATCATGGGGGTGAAATCTCATTACATTTACAGGTTTCAGGGATGAAGCCATGGACTCCTTGAAGCCATTTTCAGAATTCTGTCTACTGCAATTTCTCAAGTGACCCTGATGAGATTGTTACTTAACCTGTATTGCTCTTAGTTTCTTCATCTGTATGAGGGAGTGAAATTATAACTTGAAGCATTATTGTGTTGACAAGTAAAATAAGATAGACACTGGGTCGAGACATAGCAGATATGTAACAAAAATGTGATATCTCACATTCAGTGTTATACATTAAGAGCCTGGCTAACTCCTAATGCCAGATGAGATTATTTATTTATTTATTTATTTATTGTCAAAAAGAGCAATGGGTCCTCTCCCTTACAGGTTTCGAAAGTTCTTTTAGAGTTGCATGCTACTGTATGACATAATCAGGATTTGTTTTCTCTTAAGTAGCTGAGAACTGATGTATGCTGCATATAGGCATAAATTAAGAACTTGGACAAGAAAAGAACTTGCCAGAATTCAACCTCGGGGTGTTTATGTCTGATCCTAAAAAAAAAAAAAAAAAAAAAAAGTCTTGGCAGAAAAATTAATTTCTTGGCAGTGGCGGTTGTGAAGAGGAAAACAGGGCTTTATATATAATTGCCAGAGTTTACTTTATCCTGCAAATTTTATGGGTAAATTCCCTCAAAGCCTATTTGCTTTTAAGACTGCAGAAACTGATGAAAGAAAGCGTGGTTCTACCCTACTTTTTGAGTTGTGAAGACCTCAAAATCCTTGCACTGTAATGCTTCCTACATTTGCTCCATGCAACTGTAAGTTCTTGTAAAGTTCCCTTCTTTATTAATATGAGTTCCAACAAGAGAGCTGAGAGCCCTTAAATCCATCAACTGGCTGTAAGTCTGAGCAGCTGCATTCTGAGTCACTCGAAGATCAGCACAGTGAACTGGCTACCGTGCTTCCGCCCAGGAGACGGAGCTCCCCCTCCCTAAAATGGTCATTCTCCACTAAGTCAGGCATATGCTGGTTGGAGTTAGGGGGAGTTAGAGCTGTAGCTCCTCACAAGTCTCCGAAGACAATGTGGTAGGTGGTAAGGGATCCAGGGATAAATACTGGTGTTAGTTGGAGAAGACTAGCTCCCGTTGCAATTTAAAGTGGCCTTTCAATTGCTTGCGGGCCCTCATTTCTCCAGCAATGCAAAGGAATTCATGATTTCTGCATATGAATATTTGCCTTGTAGAAGTATCTTTAGGGTTAATGGTATAGCATGAAAAAGCACGATCTTAGTGGAGCGTATTATCTGGTGATTATGCATTTTCTATGCTCTACTCCAAGGCTGAAGCCATAGATGATGACGAATGACACAGTCTTGGAGGACTGAGAAGAGAAACACGGTGCATGCGAGTTCTGCCCCATGCATCCCCAAATCTTCTGAACCACAAATGCTCTCCATTCAATTTAGTCAAGTTTGGATAAAATGAAACCTCAGGAAACAGGACTCACTGAATTTTCAGGTCACCTTTCTTTTGTAACACGTTACGTAAAAAATCTCTAGACATATTGATGCCTAAAAAGGTTTTCTTAAAATGTTGGATGCTTTTCTTCCTGATACAATATTGTATTAGCTCAGAGTTACCTTTCTGAGTATTTATTCTAACTGTGTAATGCTGGGGATGACTAGGCCAAGGGAAGATTGAATGGGCACTTGGGTCTCATCATAGAAGTCACTTGAAAACATGTCTCCATCTCCAGTTGGTTATTTTCTTTCCATTTACTGCTTTCTTCATCAATGGGACACATACAGTTAATCTATTTAACTGGGGTCCATTTAGTGTCTGGATAACTGACATGAGCTCTAACATCCTACTGTCTGGCATTTTTTAATAAGAAAGGATAATACATACTATGTGCTACAGAATATATAAAAGAACGTGAGAGTTGGAAAAAGACATTTCATTCTGCCTACTGTTTTTTCAGAGATTGCTCTATTGCTAGATAGCGCTAAGTCCTTTGCTTGCATTATTTCATTAATATAACAAAGCACCCTATGAAAAAGATAGCATGTTGTCCTTGCTTCCGTTTCCCTGATAGAGAAGTGGAGCACTAGACAGGTTGGAGATTTTCTGGGGCCACCCAGCTAGAAGGTGCTGGACTTGGGTTTGAGTGTGGTTCTGTCTGGCCCCGATGCCCACTGACTTCTGTGCTCCTCATGGTAAGCACTGTAATGGCGGGTCACAGCCTCCTGGGAGAAGAGAAGCCTTGCTCTGCAGGCGGATGGAACTGACTGAAAGGGGCTTTCTTCAGAAGAGGTAACCACATCAGACGAACAAGTGACATAACCCAGGTGACCCTTGGAGTGGGGCTTGGTTGAGACTCAGCTCCTGATGGGATGGGGCCCTCCCGGCATTTTGGGGAGTGGTGACACCACAGTCGCTGTCACCACAGGCTGTAGATGTCAAAGAGGGGCTACCAGGCAGCACTTAGGGTAAGCTGCTGGGAATGGGGTGCCCATTCTTATCCTCAGCCTGGCACGAGGTGAGGCGGGCAGGAGACTAGAGTAGAGCACCAGAGCGGTGTTCTGCCCAGGAAGGAGCTATGGAATCCCAGAGGCAGGATGGTGTTCCACGAGACACGGCAACACTGTCCCCTCAGAAGAGGCACACCCTGGATGTGCTTGTCATTCTGAAGCATGATAAACAGAACACCAAACCCCTTCCCTTCACTCATCAGGCTTGTGATGCCCGGGAGGTAACTATTTTAACTTTATTATTATTATTATTATCATTATTTTTAAGATTTTACTTATTTATAGAATGAGAGAAAGAGCATAAACAGGGGAGAGTGGCAGAGCAGGCTCCTTGCTGAGCAGGGAGCCCAACATGGGCTTGATCCTAGGACTCAGGGATCATGACCTGAGGCATAGGCAGATGCTTAACCGACTGAGCCACCCAGGCGTCCTTGGAGACAACTACTTTAATATAAATCTTGAATGTCTTAATATGAAGATTTCAAAACTTGGAAAAAAGTTATAGGTGAGTATAATGGATACATTATAACATATGAGACTAGCATAGCATAATGGTCCTTCTTTTAATATCTATCTTCCTGATGCTCCCAGGACAGATTGGACCTCAGATTCCCAAACACACAGTGGCCGCATCCACACTCCCTTCCAAAAGAGCGACTGTAGGAGGCAAAAGACTGCCTGACATGGAAAGCCAATGTTGCCACTGGGGTACTGTCATCAGGCATGATTTATATACTGATGGGGAACCACGCTTGGTGATAAGTAGAAATTCATGGCTTCATGGTACAGGAGAGTCAGTGGGAAGATAACTCTTGATGATTATAAACTCACATCAGAAATAGAATTTCTGAGGCAGTTTGAAAGGTAAAAGCATTTCCTTTCATATACCAAATCTCAGCATTAAAACCTCAGCATTAAAATTCCAGATTTTAATGAAAATTATTCAAAAAAGAGGGTGGGAGAAAAATGTCAGGCGCACCTGTCCTGTCCATATCCCTAAACTATGACAGTATCTATTTAGTGACCTCAAGGTGGCCTCATGGCTGGTGGTAAAGATGCACCTGAAGCCCATTAGAGGATTTTATCACCTTCATAAAAACCTGACCGCAAAGCAATTCATCATTTGCCTTTGCGATGAAAGCAGAAGAAGTTTTTGCAATTATTTGACAATAACCAATGTGGATGTGAGCTCCACATGGAGATAAAGAGGAAGACAGATGGTCAGGGGAGGATGATGTGCCCTTAGCTTGTTCCCTAATGAAATCCTCATAGGTGACATAAGGCACGTCACTTTAGGAGAGTAGAGTAAGGATCAGTAGTTAATACATACGGAGGGAGAGCTGATCCTTGGGGACCGGGGATGTGAGAATGCTTTTGAAATTTCTAAGAGGTAACTTCATAGAGGTAAGCTCTATGCTGTGAGAGCTAACACTTTCAGTAGCGACAAGAAAGGCAAAAGAACTCAAAAGTGCCCCTAAATGTGTGCTTTATCATCCAAGGGAGGAATATTTGTTAAGTTTATTAGTAATTCACCTAAACATTTCCAGTCTATGAGTTATCTAACTCGTTTGTTTTTCTCTATGGAAAGCCTTTATTTGCAAGGATTTGAACCCTGTGTCTCCTGGTGTAAGAAGAGATTTCAAATTAAAAGAAAGCAAGAGAACCTGCACGATATCACTATAAAACCAGATACCTAAGCAAGCAAAAGACATGAACTTCCCCACCCTTAGGCTGAGACAGGTTTCCCTATTGAAATGGGGGAGGGGGGTAGGTATTAGGGGTGGGGGGTCCTTCAGCTCTGTGTGAGCAGAATGGGTGACAATCCCATCCATCTGTGGGTTTCTTCCTCTGTTTATGCCTGTTAGGTGTGCTAATGATTGTGTGAGGTGGGGCATATGGCGGAGATTTCCAGAAGTGGGTAAGATACCCAAGCTGGAACATACAGTATCAATTTTATGATGCCACATCTTCCTGAGCATGTAAGGAAAATCCAGTGTAAGGGGACAAATGTTTTATCTATGGAATATAAGATTTACACTGCAGCATGTACTGTGTTCTGTTGACCTTCTGCTTCCAACCTTTTCAAAATTAATTTTGAAACCACATAAACAATACATTTAGGTATATGAACACCAAACATGAGTATAAATTTTCTAAATAAGTAAATGCATAGGGAAAAGTTCTGCAGATAGAGACAACAGCATGATTCTATGGGTTGACTTAGTAGAGGCATGGGGGCAGGGCAGTTGGAGAAATAAGGCTGGAGCAGGCATTGGTTCTACAGGACTTTAGCCTCATCAGCCTTGTAACATTTTACACGAAGAATACTTTTTACTCATTTGCCTTATTTCTAGAAACCAGTGTAGGCCTGATAACTATTTTTTTAAAGATTTAATTTATTTATTTGAGAGAGAGAGAGAGTGCATAAACAGGTAGAACTGCAGACAGAGGAAGAGGAAGAAGCAGACTCCCTACTGAGCAGGGAGCCCAATGCGGGGCCTGATCCCAGAACCCTGGGATCATGATCTGCGTCAAAGGCAGATGCGTAGCCCACTGAGCCACTCAGGTGCCCCCAACTGCCAACTATTCTTGCGCTTCAGTTCTCCCTACCTTTGAGTCCAGGTGAATAATTCAAATGTGGGAAGTTAAAGATATGCCTTTTGACCAAAGTCGTGTGCCATTAATTGTTATTAATAAAGAAAGCAGACTATTGGAGTTTGGTAGAACTTTTACATCCCCCAGATATTTTTTTCCACAAGTAACAATCCATTCCTTTTCCCACCCAATGGAGAATGATGTCCCAAAGCCCGACTTCTGGTTCTAAATAGAAAGCCATTGTTGCAGGCTCTGCGAAGTCCTAGCTGCAAGCACAGAAAGGAGTCCAGGAAAGTCCCTCCATCCACTTAACCCAGAGGAACCAATTCTTGGAACCAGTGGAGAAATGGAGGTGGGACAACATGGAAACCAGCCAGGCCCTTTCACCTTGGCCTTCCTGCTGCGCCATCCAGCCCAGTGCTGCTGGGGGTGCGCACATCCTTGTCAGCCTGGTCCAAACACCACCCTCACTCTGGCTCCTACTGCTCCTTTATATGTACCTTGTGCTCTGGCCAAAGGAAACCACCTCCTGTTTCCTGAATATTCCCACGCTTTCCTGAAGCATGGCTTGTTCATGCCTTTTTTTTTTCCCTACTGAAATCCTACTTGTCCTTCAAGGTCCTTCTCCAAGGCCAAAGTCTTCATCCAGTCTTTCTGAATCTATAACCAGATGTCATTTCTTTCTCTTCTTACCCCTGTCATGGTTTGAAGTTTCCCTATACCTACAGAGAAATGCAGAGAGAGGGTGTGCCCCATGAAGGCAGGGTGGTGTTCGAGTTACGCCTTCCGTTTCTCCTTTCTTCCCACAGGCCAGGTTTTAGTCTAGGATTTGGAGAAATAAATACAGTCAAGGAACTGTCCCTATTCTTTTGGAGTGCATGGTTTAGAGAGTCAGATAATTACCAACACTGACCCCGACCTCCCGAACTCACTCTCCATCCTTTGGAGCCGTCCTTCAAACACAGGCGCCCGACCTCTTCCTTGCAAACTCCGTGTCTCAAGACAGAGGCAGGCTCATTCTGCACAGACCCCACGGGCCTGGATGAAACGCCCAAGAGAAGCCTCCCTTTCCAGAGCAGGAGAGAAGAGAGTAACATGAAAATACACGGAGGTGAGCAATTCAGCTTCGGAAATAGCAGTTACTTACCTGTGTGATCCCTGGAAGCGCGCGAAACACAGCGAGGTCTCCGCTCCATGTCCATATTTGCGCATGCGTCCTTTTGCACGCATGTGCGCATGCCCCCGTGTGCGCGCATGCGCCTGTGTACACGCCGGAAGAGAAACCGCTGCTGGTACCTACGATGCTTTGAGTCCTCATGTTGCCTTCCTCCCTGGAAGGGTGGTGGGGGTCCAGTTCCGGCCACAGGGGATTGAAGGACTGTCCCGTAGGGAAGATGGAGAATTCAGCCCTCTCCGGGACTAGCTTCTTGCTGTGGGCACTCTTGAAAACGTCGTTAGCCTTTACAAGAATAAAAGAAAAAGGGGATGAAGTGGGCTGTGCCCCAGGAAGGCGACAGGTGAGGGCGGAGAGGAGAAGGAGGTACTTCTGGCTGGGTCAGTGTCACAGGAGAAGGAAAACCTTCCACTGGCTTGGGTCAGTTTCCTTGCACAAGCTGCTCAGGCGTCTGGCGAAGTCCGAGAGCCTGGGTTCAAATCCTAGTTCTGTGTCCTAAGGACTTGGGGCCTCGTGGCAGCTAACGACTAACAATTTAACAACTCTGGGCTTCAGTTTCCTTATCTGTGGGACAGTAAGTAGATCTTCCTTGTGGAATTGCTGCAAAGGCTTAAATGTAAAGTGGTTAAAATAGCACTTGGACAGAATAAGTATTCAATCAGGGGTAGCTGGTTTACTGGAGCGGAACACAATAAACCGGAGATCACGTCTCCTACCTCTTACCGACCTAGTGGGACCAGGCCCAAATTCAGCCATTGACAAGAATAGTACGAAAGGTCATTCTTCTTGACGTGGGAGTGCTTTTTCCTATCTTTGGGGGTGACCCCAAATCCCTTCCTCCCACCCTCTGGGATGTTTAGGACCCTGTGCTGTCTACCTGGCTAGGCAGGTGAAGTTCTCCTCCTGGGCCCCCAGCCAGGGGTGCCCTTAGCAGGCAGAAACTCTGATTCTGGAGTCAGGATACCAGCATCTAGGTATCCTCTTGAAGTTGTAGAAATGCTTTGAGGACAAAAGCAGTGTCTAATAGCCTCTTTTTTTTCCTCTCTCCACATTTTATAACAATGCCCTCTTCTATGTCAAATGCACAAACAGTTGTTTTTCATCTGTGTCCTTCTCTGGTAGGCTACTCCCCTTAGTGAGAAAGGAGTTAGGGTTCGGCCATGCCAATGACTTAACTTAGTTTCTCATTTTAACCTCAAATTCTTGCCTTAGCTTAAGTGATGGTGGCATTTTAAGAATCAGGTACTGGTGAGAGAGAGGGAGTGGAGGAGAGAGAGTTTTTGGGTGGGAGGTATAAAACTGGTCCAGAAGAATTCCTGCTACCTCTTAGAATCATACCACAGGGGCAGCCTGGAACTCTGCTGTTCTCACAGTCACCCTTGGTGCTCAGATTTGCTTAGCAAGCCCCATTTCCTGTACCCACCAAAGATGATTTGAAATAAAACCCGTGTGACTGCCTTTCAATTTTAAGTAGCTAATATTTTTACATTTTAAAAGGAGGTTGATGGAATCTAGGGTCAGTATCCGAAGAACAATAGTTTACCAGGAAATGTTTCATAAATATTTTATTTGAGGCACAGATCAGATAAACATTCCTGTACCCATTCTACAGATGGCAAACTTGGGGGACAGGGGCAACCTGACTCTTCTCCAAGACTTGAATTTTTGTAGATTCATGTAGTGCCTGTTTCAAGCTGCCTGTGGGAGGTGTGGAGGACAGAGGTAGATGGGAGAGGGGTACACGGGAGCTTGAGGTGAATCCAGAGGGCGCTGGCTCTGGGCCAGCAGGGGCCCTAGCCAGAACAGCTGCTGACCAGCTGTCAGCACAGCTGTCAGCCACCTGCCCCTCCCCCCAACAGGCTGAGCAGAGTGGTGGATCTGGCTGTGCTCTCCTGCTCTGCCTTCAGCCCCAGGCCCAGCCAATTTGCCCCCCTCCCCTGACTCCTCAGCCAGGAAAACCAGACTCTATGGCTGCTGCTGCCTTGGGCTTAGAGGCTTCCGTTTGCTCCTGAGTTCTCACCTTTGAGCAACCATGCAGGACAGCAGTAGGGGGCTTGGACTGTGTCTTTTTCCCCTGCCCTGCCCCTGCCAGCCTCCCCTCTTGACCCTGGTGGTCCCCACTCTGGCTCAGCTCGAACCCCTTGGTGGGTCGCCCCAGGGCATGCTGGGAAAGGGACCTGTGACCCCTGCTGGCTGAGGGTCACGGAACTTTCTGGTGGCGCACACATTCGCCAGAACAATTGTCAGTGGGTTAGCAGGGAAAAGTGCTGACGAAGGTGGACTAGTGCAGAGCGGGCCCCTGACAAGGAGGACTGATGGCTATCTGTCCTTATCTCGGCTTTCCCACCTTCCCCCACCCCCGCGGCCCGCCATGGATTTTGAATGAACAAACTGAAGTCGAGGTCATCTGAAGTTAGCCAATTATGTTGCCCTGGGCATTTTCTCAAGGAAAGTGGTTAACCCAAAGAAGGGGGTGCTCTTTTTGGAAGGATAATAAATCCATGCTTCTCTCGGGTTTTCCTCCATATTTCTCTTTCCTTTGTTACTTATGCGCTTAGACCATCCTAGTCTTTCATTTGTATTTACTTTCCTGTGTATGCATTTAAATACAAATGCAATCATGCTCCCGCAATATATTTAAAAATACTGCTCTACTTATATAACTACGATGTGTCAAGAGGTGTTTCAGGTGCAGTTACAGATACAAGGGAGTCTCTGCCCCTGGGACAGTTGGTCTGATCCCATAGCTGGGATACATACACAAGTACCCACACCACAGGTAGGACGCAGTAAATGTCACAAAAAAGACACAAAGACGTTGCTATTGGAGCACAGAGTATAGTGAGCCCACCTGTAGGTAAGAGGTCCTGGAGGCTCAGGAGGTGAATTGGGTGTTGATGGACTGAGCACGATGGCATTGATTCTTTTGTGGGGTTTCTGTACAAATTGGGCACTCCACAAATTCTAGGCAGAAAGAGCAGCGCAAGAGAAAATACAGAGACAGTCAATGACAAATGGCCTCATTTTTATTGACTGATTGATTTGTTGGGCAATTGGTCATTTACTGTGCAGCTGGCATGGTTCTGGGTTTGGGCATGCAGGAATAAAATAGACACATGAAGTCCCCACTCTCACTGAGCTTACATCCCAGGGGCAGGAGAAAGATACTCAGCAAATAAAGCTGTAACCTACCAGGTGGTGTTAGGCACTGAAATGAAAACTACGGTATGATAACTGGGCAGAGAGTGACAGGGGTAGGTGGTTGGGAAAGCCCTTTTGACAAACAGAAACCTGATGGATGTGAGAGCAGCTTCAGTAGATTTCAGCAGCTGAAATACCCCATCAAGGGTAGTAGCAGGTACCAAGGGCCTGCAGAGGGAACATACTGAGATTGTCTGAGGAGCACAGGCAAACCAGGGGGGCGTGTTTCAGAGGGGGCGAATTACAGGACTTGAGGCCAGAGAGAGTATTGGGAGTAGACCACGTGACGTGTGTGCACAACAGTAACGACTAGGTATTTTATCCTACGTGTGACATGGAGCAGTGATGTGGTCTCCCATTTCTAAAACAGGACACTAGCTGTTGAGAGGGGAAAGGACTAGACACTAGGCTAAAGTTGTGAGATGAGCTCTGAGTTCAGGGGGGCATCTTCCTGGAGTTTACAGATAAGGAATTGCAGGAGAAATTAATTTCTTCAGGGAACAATCCTGGAGAAGTAATCTGAAACCAAGCTATGGGGTTTCTATCCTGAGAGCCAGACTAATGCCATTAGACCCTATTTTGTAGAAAGTGAGGAAACTATTGGAAGATTTAAGCAGGTAAGGGATATGATTGTTGTTTAGCTTCCAAGCACTATAAGTGAACACAGGCCCAGATCCTGGAACTTGAGGGATGTGGGTCCTACTTCCAACAGTCACCAGCCCTGAAATATTGGACCACCACTGAACCATCCTATGTTTCAGTTTCCTCATCTGTTACTCTCCTTTCTGCACTACAAAAGGTTATTACGAGGATGACATGATAAGAACATATCTGAAAGCCTTCGGTAAAGTGGGATACAGAACGCCATAGCTAGGATGATGATGATGAGGAGGAAGACTATGATGAGGATGGAGAGGAAAGGGGATTTGGGAAAAGAACTAGTAGGGGAGCTTTTGCCCCTGTCCAGGGGCTAAACTCAGGTGGTAAAAGGGGGAATGAGAAGGAAGAGACCAGTATCGGAGACATTGCAAAAGAAAAATCTCCAGCTCTTAAGGATGGGCACCAAATGGTCTATGTTACAATTAGGGCAACAGATTTAGGGTAATACAGGCCATTGTGACCACAGCCTGCAAGGAGACTTGTGAGTTTCCAAGCAGAGGGTATAGTAGCCACACGGGCTTACTGCAGTGATGGCAAAAGGGACAAAAAGGGAGGACCAAAGGCCAGCCTGGTGCGGGGATGAAGTAGCAAAAGAGCCACTGGTATAGGACCCATAGAAATAATTGTCAAAGAGGAAAGAAACCAAGAGAAATTAACTAAGGAGAGGGAGTGAGGAAAGGCTATACACAGAGCCCTCTTGAAGTCAGAAATGTGCAGACTGAGGAACAGAAAGGAATCACATGTCAGGGTTTTTAGCTTCAAAGACATGAGGGAGGAGGAAGCGGTACCGGAAATGAGGCCATTGAGAAGAAGAGGGAGTTTTAGAATGGAAGATGCTTAGTTTGGATATTTTTGGCTTCCCATGCCATCAGGAAAAGTAGTGAGAGCTATCGTAGGGAACTGGACACATGACATAGGTACCCGATACCAGCTCAGTGGGTTGGCCTGACTGTTGGAGGCATGAAAAGGATTAATCCAGGACGTGAGGTTTTCAGTGGAGCTGGAGAGTGAATGAAAGTTCTTGAGAAGAAGATGGGTGGAGGGTGAGGAATGAATGTCTACACAATAGAGACTTGAAGGTACCCACAGGTAAGGTGGGGAGGAAGAGCAGAAATGCCAAAGTGATGCAGGATAAGACAGAGAGTTGCTGAGAACTTGGAAGTCAAAGGAATTATTTTTAGAAGGATCTAGTGGCCAAAAGCATCCAAGATCAAAAAGCTAAGAAGAAGGATACATTGGCCAGTGTCCTCCATTTGAATTTGGGAGAGAAGGTAGGGGATTGAGCAGGGTGGGGGCTGGGGGGAGACAGAGGGAAAGGAGGAGGAAAAAGTAAAGGAGGAGCAAGAAAGATGGGGAGGTCATGGAAGACTTTGAAAGGCATGGTCCCATCTGGATGGTGGAGGTAGAAATTTTAGGGGTTGAAGAGGGGACCGAATGGACAGATATAGGCTTGAAGGTTTTAGTGGGAAAATGACAGAGGCTGGATAGCAAGTAGGTACATAGGGATGAAGCTTCATCAAGGGATAGTTTTGGGGATTCCCTAAACACAGCCATGGAGGAAGAGAGGAAGGGCTGCAGACCTTCAGCAGGTGGCTGACACCATTGACCACCCAACTGAACCATTCAAGCTCTAAGCAAGGTTCATTCTCTACAGGGCCTTGTATTTCTGGCCACTTCCTGCTGTTTGTGGCCCAAAGCAATAATAAATTATAGTAAAATACCCCATGTAACTAAATGTTCCTTTTAAGGTAAACTGACATAAAAAAAAAATACTGACTTATGACCAGAAAACAAAAACCTTAGCATCATTAAATAATTTTTCTTTCATCCTTGTGGCCACATCAGTGGCTGACAACTCCCAGAACCAGGTAACAGACTTCTTATCTGAGCCATTTATCTTAAATGGCTTCCACCAGTCACCTCATTCTTCACAGCTCTCATGAATCCAGCCTCTTGACATCTCTTGGATATATGGCCCCGTGGATTCCCGCTCTCCAGAAACGGGGCATCTTGTTCTCATTACCAGCCGGTTTACAAAGAAATCGACTTCCGAGCAGAATACACCCACGCTTGCTCACTCTGCAGTCATTTGGAATCAACAAATTCTCCAGCTCAGCACCAAGGGAATCAAGACTATTTTAGAATCCTCTGTAGTCCAAAACCTTGGAACTGCAGACATGATACACCGAAAACCATACAGTTTTCCCCTTCAATTATGCAAGATCTTTTAGGGTTGCACTTCCCTGTTTGTCCCATGTTTGATAACATCAAAAATCAGTCATTTTCAGAGATTCTGGCGTATAATTGGAGAATGAACTTACCAGGTCGTTTAAACATTTTTAAAAATTATTATTATTCAATGATAGTCCATTAAGTGTTCCTGAAACAAAGTCCTCATCTCTGTCTACACAGTTTTGAAAGAAAGCAACACACTTCCTTTCATAGCCTAGTTCAGAGGACAGACAACAATAAAAAAGAACAGCTTGGTTCACCTGTCAAAGCACAGAAATTTTTCCCCTTAAACTAACGTGAATGCATTGGGATGGGCAATTCATCCTGGTCTGGGGGTCACTGATTATTCTATAGTACGTGCTCTCTGACACGCTGAGGACCGTGATTTTGAATCTCATCCTGTGAGCACCCTCCCCCCACTCCCCTCTCTCTCCCCCACTTTCCAACCCCCACTGACATCCTGAAGTCCTGAGAATGGCTCTACCAAGTGTCTAGGGACTTCCTGTCCAAGACTGAAAAGGTCCATGCCGGTCAACAATGCTGTAGCTGTCTCTCACTCCCACTGGGTGAGAGGGGAAGGAACCTTCTAGCCTTTCACGAGCTGGCATAGAAGACTTCGCCTCCCTCCCCTGTCCCCGCGCCTGTCAACACGTCTGGTGATAACACTAAGGCCACAGGTGAATGGTGTTTCTGTCTATTGGATGACAGCTTCTGTCAGATCCTGGGTGGCTGGTCCTCTCTCATTCTCCTTGCTCCTTGGGGCTGGACGATGGGGCGCAGCATGGCCCTGCCTGGGTGGGACTCCAATCTCAGAGGCAACTGGTTTTTTTGCCTGTTGCACCATATTGGAGGTGCTAGCTGGTGCTCCATTAGAGAAAAAGAGAAGTGTTTCTTCTGAGATCATTTATTTGCACACGTTTCTCTCATCTGTAGATACAGAGGGAATGCTTCAAATTTATATAGACGAAAGAGAGAAACAAAACAATTATCCAAGGGGGTAAAAAGATACTTTTTGTTTGAAACATTCAGATAATTGAAGCCAAAATATGTATGTGGGGAGGAAAGAGCGCTCTTGAATTACAAGGATAATTGCCCAGTTCATTACAGTACTTTGTATGCGTAGACAAAAGTATACAATAGTTAACGTATCTGCTATCCTCAGAAAAGAAACCCCAGCCTTTGTGAGCTCACTTTATGTTAAGAAGCAGTGTCCAGAACGCTGGAACTATGCCAGAACCATTGTTTGCGCTGCCTTTTAGTGTCACTGAAATCAGAGAGAAATTTGTTTTTAGGATAATGTACTGTGTTTTTAAGATAGGGCTTTCGCATCGTGGGAAGGTGGGGGATTTCACGCTCTTCACAACAAGCCCTTTTGCTCTGTCTTGAGGGATGGAGCTGTACCTGAGAAACTTCCAAAGGCTGCGGGATTTGAGTGTGGAGAATACTAGAATTTATCTTTGATTTTACAGGACATCGTAAACATATTCAAACTGATAAGGGTTATATCTATGATGGAATCCTGAAAGTGTCTCGGAGAAGAAAGATTGTTGTGGTCACAACTCTAGCTTGCTAAAAAAGATCCTGGAAAGGGGCGGGGGAAAGAGGGTAACCGTTGAGTTTGAAAGGGGAAACAAAATTCCTGAGGAAGGTAATCCAATTAATTAAACATTTCTTTTTTCCAACCATGACTTTCTTAAGAAAAATGATGAAGAAAAGAACAATTTTTTTTTTGTAAATGAGAAGAACAGGGTAAGCTAAGATATTAATAAGATAAAGATAGTTTTGTGTTGGAACTGGAATTACAAAGTACAGGGAAGGGTGAAAATAATCTTTTAGGGAACCACTTTCTCATCACAAGGATGGGCTTTTCCCTTTTAATAATCCTCCTCCTCCTTCTCTTTCTCTTCCTCCTCCTCCTCCTTCTTCTTCTTTAAACTTTCTAATACTTATAACGAGCATTAAAAATTAGTAATCATTTCTCATCATCGATCTAGGAAGACAAAAGCATGAACACATCGTTGAGAAACATCCTAGACAAAGGCTGCAGTTGGGGTGAACCCCAACAAGGAGTTGGGGGAGGAGAGAGTTTTGCTTCAAAATGGCATGTAGCTTCCATAACCAGAAAAAAAAGAACAACATTCTCTTGGGCCATGGTGAGGGAAGGAGGATTGCAGAGCCCAGATTGTGACTTGGACAAGCAGACCCAAACACAGGTGTTACAAGGCAAGTAAGTGCCTGTTGTTAGCATGGGGAGGTATGTGCATGGTTTTGGAGTCCATCTGCCTGGGATTTGAATCCTTGCACTCTCATTTGTTGACTTGGAAGAGGACAATTTTCTTGGCCTCTCTCTATCTCATTTTGCCTGCTATCAAATGAGAAAACTAGAAATTTTTCTAGAGGTGGTTATGAGAATTGAATAGGCCAACATACACCTGATGCTTAGGACAATATGTCACACTTATAGGTCATCCATGTCAGCTAGTATTTTTATATGTGGCTGGGTGAAGGCTGGGTGGTGTAATGAGAAATCTGCTGAGTGACAGTTTGGTCTGTAAAGGTCCCATGTGCTCTGGCTTCTATTATGGTCTGAAATGTGAGGTGGACTTAGCTGATGAGGCTTTTTTGTTTAACTGGTATCCAATGCTAGGAGCCATGGAAGGTTTTTGAATACAGGCATGCAAAGGTCTAAACATTTGTAGTAAGAATACAAGTATGGAAAGGAGAGACAGAAGAGAGAGACCCCTGGTGAGAAGCTGGTGGTGTAGGTTGTCTCTGGTAGGGTCCACATTGCAGGAAGCTGAAGGGGAAGAGGTCAAAATGTTGTGAGAGGGAGGAATAAAACACTCACTAAACCAGTAACTTTAGCTCTCCTGCCTGTGTGTCCAAGAGAATGATTGTACCAATTAGCAGAGGGAGAAGCATGTCATTTCTAAATTTAGCTGAGCCCCCAGTACAGCTCAGTTTTCCTTTAATTTACCCCCAGAAGCAGCCCCTCATGCTTTGGGGAGTGAGTGTGCCCACTTTGATGACTTTTTTCTTAAGATCTTAAGCCTGATTCACAACCTCTGGGCATTCGACTTTACTTTTTGATTAGTTACAAACTCCCTCTGCTTTGTTCCCCAAACTTCTCATGATTCCTTCATCCTTTTGTGGATTTCCATTATTGTCATTTTTTTGAGACTTGGAGGGAAAAAAGTCATTCTTATAAAAGATTAGCTTGTCCACATATACCCTCTTTGCTTTCTCATGAGTCTCTCCTTCAGAAATTTTAAAAAACAGTGCTTCATCATTCTAACCATTTATTTCCTATAGCATTAATTATTCCCTTTCACTGCCTTTAAATAAATCAGAATAGGGGCCATTTAAATGTTTTTAATCCAAAAATTTCCCTCATCAATCTTAGCACTTTCCCAGAAGCTCCTTTCCTGCCCCCTTCTGGCGGTGACTTCTTTCCTCTTCTCCAAAGAGAATCACTATTCTGATTTCCAATGTCCAGGGTTAATTTTACACATTAAATATTTTATAAAGTGGAATCATAAAGCGTGCAGACTTTTGTATCAGCCTTATTTCCCTCAATATAAAGTTTGTGAGATTTACTCTTGCTTCCTGTATATAGGAGCTGTTCATTCATTTTCATTGCTGTATAGTATTTCATTATATAATACACCACTAGTCATTCTGCTATTTATGGTAAATCAGGTTGTTTCCAATTTTTAGCTATTGCTGCCATGAGCATTCTTTTGGTGCATGAAACACAATTCTGTTAGGTATATACTTAGAAAAGGAATTTCTGTGTGTCGAAGGCTATGCATATGATGACTGCAATGGGGTTTTCCAGAATGATTTTACCAGTTTACACACTCATCAGCAGTGGCTGAGAATTCAGTTGCTCCCATTTGTGGTAGAAGAATTGTCAGGGTTTTTAATTTTAACCATTTGAGTTAGTGGGTAGCAATATCTTGATGTGTGTTTTTTCTTCTTTTTAATTCTACCTTATTGAGGTAGAATTTACCTCCAATAAAAATGTACCTATTTTAAGTTCTGTGTATACATCTGTGTAGCCACAATCTAATCATGTTATGGAATACTTCTATCACCCCCAAATTTTTGCTTCCTTGAAGTGAATGCTCCCTGTTTTTGATACTAGGCAATCATTGATAAGCTTATTGTTTCAATAAATTAATTTTGCCTGTCCAAGGGTTTCATAAAATAAGACCACATGGTGTATATCAATTTGTGGCTGGCTTCTTTTGTTCACTGTCATGCTTTTGAGATTAATAATGCAAGTGGTTGCATTTATCAATACTCTGTTGATTCTTATTGTGTGGTATTATTACAGTGTTTAAATAGACCACCTTTTGTTTCCTTATTCATTGTTAACAGACATTATGTTGCTTCTACTTTTTTTTTTTAAGATTTTATTTATTCATTTGACAGAGAGAGATCACAAGTAAGCAGAGAGGCAGGCAGAGAGAGAGGAAAGAAAGCAGGCTCCCTGCTGAGCAGAGAGCCCAATGTGGGACTCGATCCCAGGACCCTGAGATCATGACCCGAGCCGAAGGCAGCGGCTTAACCCACTGAGCCACCCACGTGCCCCAGGTTGCTTCTACTTTTTGGCAATTATGATAAAGTCTTCTATCAATATTTATGCCCACATGTGTTGTAGACATAAGTTGTTCGTTTTTCTTGTGTAAATGCCTAATTATTGATTTATAATGTAATGTTAAGTGTATATTTAATTTTATAAGACATCACCAAACTGTTTTCAAAAGTGATTGTATCACTTGCAACCCATCAGCAATGTAGGAAGATTCTAGTTCTTCCTTATACTTGTAAACATTTTGTATTGTCAGTCTTTTTGATTTTAGCCATTCTATCAGATACATACTAGTATCTCATTGTGGCTTAATTTTTATGTCTTCTTCAATGATATTTATCTTTTCCTGTGCTTATTTTTCGCTTGTACATCTTCGGTGAAGTGTTACTCAAATCTTCTGTCCCTTAAAAGAGTAGGGTATCTTCTTACAGTTGAGTTGTAAGAGTTGTTTACATGTTCTGAATTCAAGTCCTTCATCAGATACATGTTTTGGAATATGCTTTCCCCAGTCTGTGTCTTGGATTTTTATCTTCATAATCATGCATTTAGAAAGCAAAGTTTTAAATTCTAGCTTATGTCTAATTTATCATTGTTTCTTTCTTTTATGTTTTATTTTTTTGTGTCCTAGCTAAGAAATTTTTCCTTAACACATGATTTTTTCCCTAGAATTAAAAAAAAATTTAGGTCTTCAATTTTGGCCTATAATCCATTTCAAATTTGTTTTTATGCATGATATGAAATATAAGTCAGGATTTATTTTTTATCCCTATTTGAATAGCCAGGTTTTTAGCACCATTTGTTGAAAAGACTAAACTTTCTATATTAAATTCCTTCAATACCATTGTCAAAATCAACTGACAACTTATAAGTGTGTATAATATTTTTGGACTTACTTGTAGCACATTAACCTGTTTGTCTACCCTTATGCCAGAGCTGGTATATGTTTTTGATTACTGTGGCTTTATATTAAGTCTTGAAAATCTATCATTGTAAACTCTCTACCTTTGTTCTTAGTTATCAAAAATGTTCTTTGAAACAATCAGTAGGTCAATATTTAAGGACCAATTCTAAGTCTTTTGCTTTTCATATAAATTTTAGATAAAGCTTATCAAGTTCTACAAAAACTCTACTAGAAATTTTGATAGGAGTAATGCCAATCTGTAAATCAATTTGGGAAGAATTGATATCTTAATAATACTGAGACTTTCAAGCCATGAATATGTTTCTCCACTAGGTCTTTCACAATTTCTCTCTGTAAGGCATTGTGGTTTACATTGTGTGGGTCTTGTTCATATTTTTGTTAAACTTATCTTGAAGTATTTTAATTGTTTTGATGCCAAAATAAATCGTATTGTTTTTAAAGTTTTGTTTGTTACTAGAATCTAGGACCAGAATTATATTTTGTGTACTAACTAAATATCTTGTGACCTTTCTAAATTCTCCTATTAATTCTAGTATTTTTAATACATTTCACAGAATTTTCTATGTACATATTGATGACATCTGTGAATAAAGAAGGTTTAAAATTTTTCTTTTCAATCTGATTTTTATTTTTTCTTTCCTTTTTGAAGTGGCGAGGATATCCAGTACACTGTTAAATAAAAATTGTGAGAGTAGATATTTGTCTTTGTATTCAATCATTGGAGTAAAGTATTCAGGCTCTTATTATTAAGTTTGATTGGGTAATTGTAAGCTTTTCTCCATATCAGAATGATGAAGTCTCTTTCTATTTTTAGTTTGTTTAATTTTTATCATGAATACACACTGAATTTTCTTAAATAATTTTGCTACATCTATTAACGTAATCATATGTTTTTTCTCACTTATTCTGTTGCTATGATATTTACATGGACAGATTTTTAAACGTTAAGCCAATCTTAAATTCCTGAATAAACCCCCTTTGGTCATCACATATTATTCTTTTCCTATAGTTCTGGGAATTGTGTGCTAATATTGGGTTCAAATTTTTTGCATTTATGGAGGTGCCTGGGTGGCTCAGTGGGTTAAAGCCTCTGCCTTTGGCTCAGGTCATGATCCCAGGGTCTTGGGATAGAACCCCACATTGGGCTCTCTGCTCAGCAGGGAGCCTGTTTCCCTTCCTCTGTCTGCCTGCCTCTCTGCCTACTTGTGATCTCTGTCTGTCAAATAAATAAATAAAATGTTAAAAAAATTTTTTGTATTTGTGATCATAAGAAATATATGTCTGTAGCTTTCTTTCACTGTTGTATTTTTGTCTAATTTTTATACCATGATGCTGCTGCCCTCATAAAATGAGTTTGGAAGTGTTTAATACTTTTCTATTTTCTGGAAAAGACCTGTGAGATAGATATGGTATTTTCTTCCTTATATATTTGTTAGGATCAAGATCTGGAGTTTTCTTTGTGATAAGGTTAAATATAAAATCAATTTCTTTTACTGATGTAGGGTTATTCAGTATTTTTATTTCTTGAGTCAGTATTGATAATTTGTGTACTTCAAGGAATTTGTCCATTTTATCTAGGTTGTAGAATTTTTGGACTAAACTCATTTATAATATAATTATATACAAAAAAGTATTGATTATATACCAAGAAGTAGAATTATCAGATAATGTGATAATTCCATTTTTTATTTTTAAAGGAGCTGCTGTACTGTTTTTGATAGCAGTTGCATCATTTTTCATTCCTACCATTAGTGTACAAGTGTTCCAAATTTTTCACAACTTTGCTAACAGTTATGATTCTGTTACTTTCTGTTTTTGGGTTTGTTTTTGTTTGTTTATTTAGTAGCCATTCTGATGAGTGTGAAGTGATATCTCATGGTTTTGATTGGTATTTCCCTTATGATTAGTGATGTTAAGCATCTTTTCATGTGTTTGTTTGTTGGCCATGTCTATATCTTCTTTGGAAAAATGTTTATCCAAATTTGTTGCTCATTTTTTAGTTGGGTTGCTTTTTGTTGTTGTTATTAAGCTGTAGAAGCTCTTTATATATTCAGGATTTTAACCCCTTATCCAATATATGATTTGCAAATTTTTCTTCCATTTGGTAAGTTGTTATTTTTAACTCTTCAGATTGTGTCCTTTGATGCACAGAAGTTTTAAATTTTGATGTAGTTCAATTTATCTATTTTCGCTTTTGTTACCTGTACTTTTGGCATCACATCCAAGAAATTATTGTTAGAGCCAATGTCATAAACCTGTTTTCCAGGGTGCCTGGGTGGCTCAGTGGGTTAAAGGCTCTGCCTTCAGCTCAGTTCATGATCCCAGGGTCCTGGGATCAAGCCCCAGATGGGGCTCTCTGCTCGGTGGGGAGCCTACTTCCTTCTCTCTGCCTGCCTCTCTGCCTACGTGTGATCTCTATCTGTCAAATAAATAAAGTCTTTAAAAAAATCTGTTTTCCTCTAAGATTTTGTAGCTTTTAGCTTTTTAAAAAACTTAACATATAATGTATTATTGGTTTCAGGGGTGCAGGTCTGTGACTCATCAGGCTTACACATTTCACAGCACTCACCATAGCACATACCCTCCCAAATGTCCATAACCCAGCTACCTTATCCCTACCCACCTCCCCCAAGCAACCCTCAGTTTGTTTCCTGAGGGTCCTGAGTCTCTTATGGTTTGTCTCCCTCCCCGGTCCCATCTTGCTTTTAGCTTTTACATTTAGGTCTCTGATCTATTCTGAGTTAATTTTTGTATATGGCATAAGGTAAGGATCCAACCTCATTGCTTTGCATGTGGCTATCCAGTTTTCCTAGCATCATTTGTTGAGAAGACTGTACTTTCCTCATTGAATGGTCTTGGTGTTTCCCTTTAGTGACCCTCTTCCTCCCCCAGCTCATCCACAGGGTGTAGCTGGGGCCTACGGTGCACTTCACAAATATCAGATTTCACATCTTGTGTAAAACACCAAATCACACTGGGGCATCTCAACAGTGAGTCTACTGAGGTGAAGAGCTGGCTCTTCTGCATTCCTTCTGGCCCCAGCCCCGCCTCTTCTGAGGAGTGCTCAAGCAGCAGGCATATTCACATGAACAAGCATCCATTAACAGGCTAAGTCCAGACATAGAATGGCTCACATACATCTCAGAACAGAAATTCTGACTGACCCCTACGCTCTCTTCCAACTGCTATTCTTTAGGCTTCTCTTTTCCTGAATGACACTCCATGAACTCAGTTTGCCCTGCCAGAAACCTGCATCTCATTCATCATTCCTCCTTTCTCTCACCTCTGGCTCTCGCGCCCCAATCTAATGCCTCAGTAACTCCTACTGTGTGTTTTTCTTCAGGAGCCAAAGCACCTCATAGCGGTTTATTGGGCATCCCACTGGTCACGTGACCATCTCCTGCCCAGGCCTAACAATTGCCTCCTCACTGGTCTCCATCATATACCTTGGCCTCCCTCTGACCTGTTCTTCCCAGCAGCCAGTTGTCCTTGCCAGATATTAACCGAACACGGTTGCCCTTCTGTTTAAAATTGTACGATGGCTTCCCATACATTTTGAGTAGAATGTAAACCCATCCCCATGGCTTACACAGAAGTACATGCTCCAATCCCTGCCTACCTCTCCAGTGTCATGTCCTTCTACCTCACCCTTCACCTCACACACTATACTTCACACCTTCCTTTCCTCGGACAAGCAAAATCTTCCTCATATTCCCCCCCACCCCACCCTTTACACATACTCTTCCCTTTGCTCAGTATATCCTCTCTTCCCCTCTATGCCTAACTGACATTTTTTCATTCTTTAGGTCTTCGCTTTCCCTGAATAATGAACACTTAATCTAAACTGAACTTTTGTTATTATCTATCATGGATCCTATTTGTTTACTTCAGAGCAATGAAATGTCTGGTTATTTGACTGTATTTATACTTCACTCTGCTGCAAGCTCAGAGATGGCAGGGACTCTGTTTTGTTCACCACCATAAATTTAGAAGCTATAGTTTTGGCATTTAGTCAATTGTGGACAACTGAATTAATGAACTAATAATAGCCCAATAAAGCAGTTTTTCCCTTAAAAGGAACACTCTGCTGGGATGTAAAATCAAGCATTTGCATTCAAAGCAGAATCTGTTTGCAGCTCCTCAGGTTGCAATTTTGTTCTAGCTTCAGAAAAATTGTTAAGGACTGTTCTCCATAAGACACACTGCTGCTACACGAGGGAAAATAAGAAAGATAAATTCTTGTCCCGTGGATATGAATGGTCTTTTGGCCACATTGCACATTCTTACTGATCAGAAGCAGTCACTAGTATCTGTTAGTCTCCAGAAAGAAGTACTGTGCCCATATTGGCCCACATATGGTGTGGTGGCTACACGGTGCGGTGTGGGGACATTCCCATGGCAAGGTTTTACCTGCTCAAGTGTACTTGAGACTCATCAGCACTGGAGATTCTGCCCATCTGGCTTGAGCTGAGCACTGTTAGAATTGCCATTGTATGTGAGACAAAAAAAAAAAAAATAGATATATGAAAAATGCAATGCTAGATGCACATTTGATGAAGAAGTATCTGGTGTGTGTGCGCCTGGGTGTGTGTGCACGCGCACATAGCACCCTTAACAGATTTACTTTGATTCAGAGAATGTTCGAGCTAAAAGGAATTCAGGGGTTGTCAAAACCAATCTGTGGGCAGATTAGAGGTCAAAAGCCAGTCTTTTAGGGAATAGGCCATATTCAGTGAAAGCAAGGACACTGGGCAATGAGTAACAGGACACCAGGGCAGGGCATCAGGCCCGTTTAGGAGAGCTAAATTCAGTGGTACGTGGCATCTCTGGAAGACCTGATCAGGCCCCGAGCCGGGCAGGGCAAGGCACAAGCTTGCAACCTAGCATTTTCTTCCCTTTACAGTCTTCCCTCCCACCCACTCTTCCAGCCTGGTTCAAGGAAGAAGAGATAGTCACTCCGAAAGAATTTTCCAAGGCTGTAAGTGGATCAAGAGTAGTGCACTTAATTAAAGAGAGAGCACCCAGATGGGCTTTCCAGCCATTGGAATGTGGAGAACTTTGTTATAGAGTGTGATGAAAAATTCACATAAACAGACTCCCTGGGAAATGAGGTCATTTATTCAAAGTGCAATAATACCAAGACAGCTTGGGGGGAGCTCCAGGTACTTCCTCCCTTTCCTCACTCCCTAGTTTTGCCAGTTCTTTGCTTTTTCCTCACCCCACACCCTTTCAAAATCTCTTGCAAGCAACGAGTAGAAGAGATGCTGAGCTAGAAGGAGAGGTGGGGAGGACAAAAAATGAGAGAAGAAGGGGTTCAGAGGGGGCCAGGAAGAGGAGGAGGGTCAAGAGATGTAGACAGGAGGGGAAAAGCATGACAGGTATTCCAGTAAGGATGGAAATCCTCCAAAGCAGCAAAGTATCACAATAAGGCTGTAACTTCCACTCTTTTCAAAGGACATTTTCCTCAGAGAAGCTACAGAGAATGCCACCTAGAGAAAAGTTCTCTGTCTAGGAGTTCACCAGTATAGTACTGACCCAGCATGACTGGCCATGCTATCCTGTGCCACTTGGTAGCCTCCAGTCACTGTAGAAAAGGAGATGTTGGGTGGGAGGGCTTGTGTGGTCCTCTCAACTCAGATATCCAGCAAGTCATAGTATAAGATGGAGGAGGAGACTAGCTGGAAGGAAAGACCCAATAAGCTGGGCCCTTAGGATTGAGGGTTTTATACTGTAGCAGCCCTTGTTCTATGAAATGGTCCAGGCAGCCAGAGCCCCAAATTCTTGTTTGACCAAGACTCGCAGATGACTAAAATGCACACCCTCATGTTTCACCAACTCACCAGAGCTAGAAGGGCCTGTTAGGTCTAAGGTCCAAGAGAGTTACCGGATTGAAATGTGAGGACGAATTATGACAACAAGACTTTTATAAGCTTCTGGTGGACTCTCTGGTGGGATTTTTTAGTCATGATTTTCAGAGGCACAAAAATGATGCATGCATCATCAAAAATGATGCAACCTCAGTGAGGTTGACCCCGTCCTCCCTCAGGGTTCCAGGCCTTGGGTTGCTGCAGGGTGGGATGGGGCCCAGCAGAGCTGTGGCACCCTCAGACACCTAAAAGAAGTGAGTTGTTCAGGTGTTGGTGTGGAACCGAGGTCCACGTGGAGGGTTGGACTGGGGTCTGGCCTGGCCCTGGAGAGGTGGGGATCACTTGACAAAGAACAGCTCTTCTGGATGCAGATGGATATGTCTATTTTCATATTTTCCAACATGAGTGTGAGACTGGTTGAGACCAAGAAACCATAGAGAATTAGGAGGCGACGGGTTTCCTCTCTCCTAAGACTACCTGTAAAAAGCAACTGTTGGCCCAAAGAGGAAAATCCTGGACAAAACATAAGCCATCAGACCAACATAGAATGCATTCATCTTTGTGTAGGGGACTCTGAACAAACATTCAAAGGGCCTGATCACAAATTTGCCCCTCCTTATGTTGAGTCCCCTGATCATTTTTGGCTGGCTCCCCATCCAGGCCGAGGAAGCGAAGTAGACAAAGAGAAGTATAGTTTTTACTGCTAAGCAAATACACAGGAAAAGAATAACAATTAAAATCTTCATTATTGGCTGTAAATTACAGACTTTAAAAGCTGTCACGGAGGTGTTTGGAGACAGAGGAAAAAGGGTTGATGATGAAAATCTGGCTGTTGAGGAGTTTTTGACCATGGTCACGAAGGTGTTCCTGAGTCCCAGGAATGTCCAACCCGAAATGAGATGGCTCACAGGTGTAGCTGCAATGTTTTCTCTTTTTCTGGGAGATGTTCTCTTAAAAGGGGGATAACTTATCTTCTGGTGGCCCACGTCAAGAGGATCAATGTCAGGAAAAAACAGTGGTTATTTCCTTTGTATTTTAAGACTTCCTATTTTTGGCATCCTTCCTTGAGAATGGCTTTATCTCAGTGCGAAGACCAGGAAGTCAATTGTGTTGGCTGGAGCATCCTCTGGGCCAAGCCATGTCTTAGGCTGCAGACAGTGCATCTGAATTTTTGCAACTCTGTTAGAGTGGGCGAGCTCCAATCTTTGTGTCCCTCCAAGCAAACAAGATTTTTTCAGTTTCCCTACTAACAATAGAACAAATGACATTGTGAAAGTCCAGGGAATGTTTGCAGCACACTGTAGCAGTGGGTGGTTGGGCTGAAGGGTGTAACAAACATTACTTTTTCATTGTATTCTCCAAATTCAGTCATTAACAAAGATTTTAAAGAAATGCCACTCTTATTAAAATGATTAAGAAAAAAAATCACTTCATCTGTTTGTGGCTCATCTACAGCACATGAATATTTCCCCTCAACTTTAGCAATGAGTTAATTTAAAAATTTTGCTCTTTAGAATGTTTTTTTCTTATATTAAAAAAAATCTGAGTTCTCAAAATAAAAAAAAAAAAACAAAGAATAATGTAATACCACACACATATTTTCATCATCTTAATATTTACTGAATTGCTCTAGCTTTTTTTTCTCCCTCCTCTTTGTTTTTTGTTTTTTAAAAAATTGAAGCATCACAGAGGTGGTGAAAGTTTACTTTAACTCCCATCCTTGGTCCCAGAAAGCTTTGTCATTCCCATCACCTCAACTATGCAATGGTATCATGAGCTTGGTATGTGTGATTCAAGTCCATTTTCATATTTTATATAAAATATATGCCCAGAAAAATAGGGTACATTTTTATGTGTATTTTTCTTTTTTTCTTTTTCAAATAAATTATTTTCTTATGCTAAGAACATGTAACATGAGACCTACCCTCTTAGCAAATTTTTTAAAAAGTTTTTATTTTAATTCCAGTTCAAAGGTATTATATTAGTTTCAGGTGTACAACACAGCAATTCAAGAATTCCATACATCACTCAGTGCTCAGCATAACAAGTGCCCTCCCTAATCCCCATCCCCTGTTTAGAATTTTTTTTACCAATCGGGTGGGTGGAAAGTGGTATTCTATTCTCAGTTATATTTCTCTGATTACCACTGACAATGATGCTTGCTGGCACTTGCACAGCAGTGTGTGTCAGCCACTTTTCAAGCAGTTAATTTTTATTAACTAATTTTATGCTTTCAATCCTAGGAGGCAGGGAGCTCTTTTACTGGGTTAGGAAAACTAGACCAGACATCAAGTTGCCTGCCAAAGTCACTGGCCACTGCATTCCCTCTACTATAAATTTCCTGTTACTACCCTTCCCATTTTTTCCCCTTATGGTGTTGGTGGTCTTCTTCTTACCAATATATAGAATTTTAAGAAATATAGTATAGATGCCATATTTTTGGTCAATTATACATGTTGCAAATAACTTCTCCCAGTCTGCCACTTACTTGTAGAACTTGTTGATGGTAGTGGGATCTTCACATTTTCTGAAGCATTTTTCGCTTACGCTGTGCCAATCATTCATTCATTCAATACTTTTTGCTCACAGTGCTTGGCACTATTGAAGCCTCCGAAATTACAGATCTCTTTGCCATGATGGAGTCTGACTCATTCCAGTGGGAAATAACAGAAAATGCACCAGCAACCAAAGGTCTGCTGGTGATAAGTTCTATGGAAGAACATGAAGTCTAGTTATTGCCTTCAGGTGCTGTTATTTTGTTATTTTGTTTGGTTCTTAACTGCTCTAGTAAGAAATTGAATTTAGGAAGAAAGTTTAAAAAAATTTAAATAGAGTATGTTGTTCTTTGTCAATTCAAGAAATTTGGCTTTGATAAATGTTCCATGCGCTAAAACGTTGAGGGGAGGGGGTTCCTTTTATGAATTCAACAGTTTATAGTATAGGGCAAATGCGGCCAACTCCATGGACCCAGGCCAGCCAATCAAATGGAATCACAGGTGGAAAATAACAAGAATAAATGTAAAGTTCTGTGCTTGAGCCTAAAAAAAAAGAAAGAAATCCAATAACTCAAGGGCAGCTCATGTGAAAAAAACCTGGGAGTTTTAATTGGCTTCTATCCAAAATTCATGTATGGCAAATCAACTTATTTAACTTCCTAGGCATTTATTTTACAACTGGTTTATGTTGGAAGTTTAACCAGGAGGAGCACTGCCTAGGATTAGATTTCTATGGACTCTTTGTGTACACACACACGCACCCACACACACACCATGTACACTACTATGCACAATAAGCAATTTGTACATTTTGTTTTGAGAAAGTGTCTTGGCAAAGTTTTCACAGATGAGAGCTCCCTGGTAATGTTTCTCGCCATGTGGTCTGTGGACCACCAGAATTAGCATCACCTGAAAACTTGCTAAACATACAGATTCCTAGGTTCTGCCCTTGACTTCCTAAACCCAGATCTCTGGGGATGGGTCCCACAGTGCTCAGCACTTTCACAAACAATACCAGGTGATGCTTTTGCATGGGCAAAAGTCACTGGCATGAGAATGCCTACACTATATCAGAAAGGGCAGTCTTCTCCGGGAAAATCTTGGCTTTACCTACAGGTATGCTCTCAGGACCCCTGTGGTTAGTTTTTCTTCTGACCCGGTTTCTTAATTTCCATAAGGACATGTCCACTCTATGCTTTCCCTTCCCCTCCAACCTTCAAAGAACATGGTCAGCCTTCAAAGAACATGGCCTCACCATTTAGCTCAAGAGAGAAAAAACCCTCTTCCTGTTTTTCTTTTTGCTTTAACTCCTGGGGAGCTCAATCACCAAATTGGAGCCTGTCACAGGTACTACCCATGAGTTTATGGCAAACATTTTGCGTTCCAGCATTATCCTTGGCTCCATCCTCCTTCCTCATACTGGTTTTCCCTTTCCATCCTTTCTCTGAAAAATCCTACTGTCCTGTCTGCATTTCTGTAAACCTCCTCACACACTTATTTTTGGAATAGGGTAAGGTAGAAATAAACAACAAAAAAGAAATTGGAATTGTTATTGTTGTCAGGAAGATATGTATTGAATAAAATAAGGATGGCAAATCATCAAATGAACAAAGAAATCACATTAAAATCAGGGAAGAAAAAATGTGTGAGACTGAGATTTGCATTCATCTAATGACTTATTCATGTTTGTTTTTATCTGAGAACTGGAGATGAAGGAGAAGCTGTACTGGGAGCCCAAGGAATGAGTTTACTCTTAACAATCAAGACGCTTATCAGCATCCCTAACTCATGATAAGAATTTATATATTGTTATGGGCTAAATGTTTGTGCCCTCCCTCAGCTTCATATATTGAAGCCCTAACCCCCAAGATGACTATATTTGGAAAGGAGGCCTTGATGGAAAAAATTAAGGTTAAATGAAGTCCAATGGTTTAGTGTCCTTCCAAGAAGAGACAGCAGAGAGCCATCCCTGCCCTCCCTTGACCCACCATGTGAAAACGCACAAGAAGGCCAAAATCTGCAAGCCAGGAAGATGGCATTGGCCGGGAGCCCACCATCCGGGTACCCTGATCTTGGACTTTCTAGTCTCCAGCACTGTGGGAAAGAAATTGGTGTTGTTGAAGTCACACAGTCTATGATGTTATGGCAGCCCAAGCTGATTAATAAATAACGTGCGTGTGTGTGTGTGTGTGTGTGTGTGTGTTTAAAAATGGAGAAGAGATTATGACGGGAAAAGAATACAAGCCCCTTGTTATTGACTTCCAACAAAAGATTTTGGGCACATAATAAAAGAAAATGAAACCGAGAGAGAAAGAGTATGCTACTTGCAACAATGCCCAGGAGTTCTAGGTTAAAGTCCATGGAAATTTACTCTTCTATATCTATGAAATGAAAGCCAAAATAATGAGCCCTTTAGCAACCTGCAGACCTAATTCAGCCACCTGTTTTGACTGAAAGGGGGCTGCCTTCGGTCTTCCCAAATTAAACCTGGCATCTGTCTGACCTTAGATACCAATTAATCAGAATATGTACAAAGAGGTGACTGCCTAGAGTTGTTTTCTACTCTCGATCCTGACAAAAGAGTCAGAGCAAGAAAATGGGTCCTGTACTGAATTGCTTCCCAAGGCAAAGAGGGCCATCCTGGGCCTGTGGGCTTCTCAGGGCCCTGCCAACAGATCAGACCAGTTGGAGCTGCCACTTAGGTCTCTGAGACAATCCCAGGTTTAGAGCTTTTATCTGTAATCAAGTTGTACTAGGATAGGTTAGAAAACCACCTGCTCACCCCCGAATACCTCCCTCAAAGGCTGAAAATCTAACAAGGAGCCAGGCCCATACAAACTGATGGGAATTTCTTTTAGGGGCTACCTCAATAACCCTTTATAGAGATGTCCTAGAATTCCTGTTTCTGACTAATGCTTAGCTGAATGTCATTGCCTGGGTGGGCATTGGTCTTTATTCTGCTCACTCCCCAAGTCACACCATGCTATAGAGAAGTGTGAGTTCCATGTGAGTGAATGGAGAAGCTACGGTGTTTGGGAACATATGGCGTTTGAACTGTCCCTCAGACCCTAAGAAGTGCTTGTAATGGTCCTAGAGGCCATAGGGGAGAAACGAGGTGAGTCCTAAGAAGGAAAGAACTAAGAAAGAAGGTTTACCGATGATGTAATAGAAAGAAGGTTTACCGATGATGTAATAAAAAGAATTGCATTCAGGAGGGAAGGAACTTATCATTTTTGTTTGTGTCATTTTCTACAACAGTTTCTAACTATAGCCATTTTTCTAGTGAACGCCCAGAAGAACCCCCTGATCATCCTGGGAGAGTGGTAGTTTATAGCTAATCCCGATCTGTAACATCCAATATACAGACAAAGATTGTCCTCGTTCTTAATCACTCCCTTTTCTGCCTAAGCACACCTTCCCCCACCTGTGATCATACCTCTTCTCAACTTTCCCATCTGCTACTGCAGCTTGTAACTTACCTCTCCTGTACACTGTCTTCCATTTCTAGAATCCAGAACCTTCAGCTCCACCACTTTTGGGCCACAACACAGCAAGTGCCCACACCAGTTAACGTGACTGGGGCTAGACTCCGCGTTAAGCCCTCACATTATCTCACACACTCCTCACAGCAAATGCAGAGGCACTACTCTTCTCCCATCTCACAGAGGACAAAACAGGCTTGGAGGGTGATTTGCCCAGACCACGGAACGAAGCACATTCTTTCCTGACTCTGTCGTACCCTCCCCCGTCAGAACAGGAGCACTGTTCATCACCATCTGAACATGTCCTCCACTATTCATCCTTCCCTGAGAGGTCAAAAGAAAAGAGATATTTCCCCTCTGGACTAAAATGAACAAAAATGGTTTCCCTTGATTCAGTTCTTTTCTATTCTATGAAGTTCTTCTTCCAAACATTTCCTTTTTTGTACCTTTGATCTTTCATTCTCTACTTACTCCTTTTCATGATAAAGGTATGGTCCATTTACCCCGTTGTGCAAAGTGATATTTCTACTTCAATGACTTATTTAGCAGAATGCTGACATCATGAAGCTCAGACTCCAGAAGGGAAGATGGGATCTAAGTTAGTGCTGCACGGACATGAGATACCATAGAGTTCAAGGAAGGACAAGGCACTTATCACCAGAGAGGCGGCTAAGTTTTTGTGGAGGACCTGGACTAGAAGGCTACATGTGGGAGAAGTTCCACATGCAGAAATTGGAAAGGGGGCACAGCTAGGGGGAACAGCATAAGAAAATGAATAGAGGCAGGACTGGTTAGAGAATACCTGGCAAAGGGCATTTTCCCATTTTGGGTGGGCACAGAGAACATAGGAGTAGGGACGTTAAACCAGAATTTGGTAATATGAAGGTGGGAAGACTAGTTGAAGGGCTATTGCAATAGTCCTGTGTTCCTGCCCTGTCCTTGAATAGTAGCAACAGAAATGGAAAAAAACAAAACTACAACAACAAAAAAACAACCCACAAATATTTGAGAGACATTTTGGAGGCAAAAGTCACTGTTGTCCTGGGTAAAAGGAAGAAGAACTTTGAAGGTATCTTAGCCTGAGCCCGTGCGGTGCAAAGATGGCGATACTGAACAGAAATGGAAAGTCACAAAGACGAGCCGGCTTAGAGGAGTGGGGCATGAGTTCAATTCTGACCATGTCGAAGTGCAGCTGTCAATGGGACGTTCCTGATGAGACCGAATCTAGTAGACATGTTGAAATCTGGCAACTCTGGGAAGCAGCCAGGAGTTGGAAATACACAATTGAGAACATTTTGCATGTAATGGAAAGCTCTTAGAAAGCGCATGGCACTTAGTAAGGGGTTCAGCGTGTGGGAAATGCTCCTGAGTACAAAGCCTGTTGTATACATCTCCTAAACCCACTCCCATTCTTGCCAGTGATGGGTACTCAAGAAATAACAAAGAAATGAGTGAATAATGAGATGCTCAATATATGTTTGTTAAGTGAGTCAATAAAAAACCAAATGATTCTATGAGGAATGTATGAAGTCCCGGAACAATAAGGGAGAAGAGACTGGGGGCAGACTACTGGGAGTATAATGTGGACTGCATTTATGCAAAATTCCACCAAGAGCCTGAAGAAATCTTTGATAGAAAAGTAGGTGAGAAGCTGAACGGACTGCAAGCATGCTAACTTGGCGAGAGTAGCCACTGTGCCCTTTCTGCTTCATGGGGATTTCTGGGACATCGCAGAAGTTTTCTGGCTTGTGAGCCTCTGTTTCCTGGCTGCAGTCGAGCTCTGGGCCATCTTTTGTTTCATTCAGTCCCAAATCAGAAGATTCTCTTGGATGCTGGCTCTCAGCTGGGAAATGGAAACTATTTGCACGGCCATGAAGGAAGCTTTCTTCATCTGGCAGGGTCTCCGGGCTGGAACCAGCATAAAGAGAAAATTAGGAAATAATCAAGTAGGCTGTGCTCTTGGTACATTTCATTGTTAGTATTCCAGTTACCGGGGAGGATGTCTCAAGCTCTTCCTGGTTTACTGCCTTGAACATGAAAAAAAAAAAAAAAAAAAAAAAGCTCCATATAGCTCAAGTTCATGAGCAGGAGTTCTTACAGCAAGAAAGTCTGTAAGAATCTGTGAATAGTGCAGGATGGCATGGGTGAGAAACACAGTCTTTCAGGACTTTTTTCCATTTGCTCACTGCTCTTCTGGCCCAGGCCCGAGGGGGCAGAACAAAGCCTATCTTGTGCTTCCCGAAGCACCCCTGCTGTACTTTCGAGGGTTTTCTTTTCCCCAGAAGCCTGCTTGAGGGAATTTTTAGCCCTTCCCTTCAGTGAACTAAATGAGGCCACTGTTTTGCTGGTGTTTGGTATAAGGAAGGGCAGTCTCTATCTCACACTTATAGTCTTTGCCTAGTTCACTGAGGAGGCAGAAATTTGTGTGGTATAATCAGGATGGAGAAAACTCACTCTGCTCCAAAACGTGTCCCTTTCCCCCACCCCAGTGCTGAAGGATCTGGTATCCTGCTCCAACCCTCATAAAGTAGATGCCTTCCATCTGCTTCTCCTGCTCCTAGCTCATCCCTATCCCCTCCAATGAGCAGTGACCTGGTCCTGCTTGGAAGATATCCGGGGACAAGGCAGCACCTCGAAAGGGAGCCTGCTGTGTGGACAATGTTCATTATTTTACAAAGTTCCAGTTCACACTGAATTAAAATCCACCCCCCTGGGTTACATTTCATATTTCTTCCATGCAACAGCTTTGTAAATATATTTTTTTAAGATTTTATTTATTTATTTGACAGACAGAGATCACAGGTAGGCAGAGAGGCAGGCGGAGAGAGGAAGGGAAGCAGGCTCCAGGCTGAGCAGAGAGCCTGATGTGGGGCTCCATCCCAGGACCCTGGGATCATGACCTGAGCCAAAGGCAGAGGCTTTAACCCACTGAGCCACCCAGGCACCCCAGCCTTGTAAATACTTGAAGAGAACTAGTGTGTCTCCATCTACCAAGCAAAATATTATCAGCTGTTTCCCACTGGTCATGATTACCAGCCTTGATTAAAGCAGATACTATCCTCCCCCTTCCCTTCTTCCTACTTGCTCCTGATTTTCTCCCCATAATATTTCTGCATCTGTATGTGCTAGTCACTGTGCTAGATGGCCTTTGCCTCCGCTATACACCATGTACACCTGGCTCTTAAAGGGAAGTGTAGAACTCACCTTAGACTGAGTGAGGTCATGGACGACTTGGGAATTACATGGATCCGAATTCAAGTTCTAGTATGTGCTTCCGTTTTGCTGTAGGATCCAGTCAAGTTTCTTGACCATGATGAACATCGATTTTGTTATTTGTAATATGGAGAAAGTGGTCTCTGTTTCGGAGGGGTAGAGACAATATGTACAAACTGCCTAGCACCTCACCTGGGCTGAGCAGGTGGGCCATCACTGAGAACAACTGGGTCCATTATGCCATGCTTTTAGGTCAAATATGAGCACGGAAGGGTCTGGATTATCAAAATGTATCAGCCACAAACTTAGCCATCTGTGAACTTGTTCAACATGCCATCTGTGTTTTCCTTTAAGTTACTGATAAAAATATTGGCCAGGATGTGGCCTTAGAAAGAGAGAGCCCTGTGACCTTCTATAGGGACACCATCTTCTTGTGCCTTCTTTCTTTAATAAGCATTCCTTGCTAGGGGACATTGAGCAAGTTGTACATAGAACTGTGCTCTTTTCTGGTCTATGTTTCTCCCTCTCTTCCAAATGAATATTGTGAGAGCTCTTGTCAATTTCCCTGCTGAAATCCAGATAGTCTATGTGTAGATCATTCCCTTGATACAGTAATGAAAAGATCCCTTCTCTCCCATGCCTTCCCTTTTGAAAGGCAAACCCTCTCGGGAGAGCTAACATGTTGCCTTGATTCACAGTAACCTGGTAGTGATCTAACAGATCCCTTTCTAACTGATTCAGCTGGGAGTGAAGAAGTCACTAAATACTGGAAGTGAAGGAAGGGTTGCTAATCTAAACATGAAAGTGTGTAGTCACAGCAGGATGGAGAATGATAATAAATCTTATTGACTTCGCAAATGAGCTCAGAATGGACCCAGGCACAGACCCACCTTTACAAAGAGATAAAGACATGAGACTGATTGCATAGCCTCTGAGGAGTCCCATACGTGCTCACAAATAGGCCCTTCTCTCTCCTTCTGTTCTAAAAATCGCCAGATTCAGCAAATGTCAATTGCACTTTACCCTCCCTTCTTTCAGCCCCAGCAGGGGACTGGAGGGGTGCTAGGTCCCTGTTGCTACAGATGTTCAAGTTTAGCTCAACCCTAAAATCCCCATTAATGGCGATAATAGCCAGCAACATGGAGGGCTGACTCACATGCATTACATGCTTATCCTCACAATCCTGTGATGGAGACATCATTGTCATCCCTATCTTACAGCTGGGGAAATGAAGGCTCAGAGAGGGTGGACAATTTGCTTAAAGCCACACAGCTATGCATGGAACAGGGCCAGGTCTCTGTACCAATTCTTCACTTAAAAGAGCTCTTAATATTTAGACAAATAATGCCTTCCAGTCTTGTTTTAAGGATTCCTTGTTTGACAACTAACAAGACTGTACTAGCAAGGACTCTAGGGGTTGGCTGAGGGAGATGGGACCACTGAGGCCCTTTCAGTTTCCTTCTATTCACTCCATCTCTCTTCCTGGAGGTTGCATGCCACTCTGTGTCCTCCTAGGTGGCCGGGCTGCAGCTCCTACGACCACAGTGAACTGGGGTGGACTCCCCCAACTGAACTTGTGGCTCACACCCAAGGAGACATCTGCTCTCTGGAATTCATACTGCTGGGAAGCCGCCCTCAAAATTGTTTTGGAAATGGGCGGTGGTGTCTTGGAACAGCTTGACTGGGGGCTGCATCTCATTACTGACATAATTGTGACCTTTCAGCAGAATATGGAAAATGCCATTGATAGAATATGCAAAAATGATGTCAGTGCTATGATATGGGAGGGAAAGGGACGGCCCGTGTGGGATATTTATTTTAATGATATCACCATCATTTGTTATGTGGTTCGAATTAAATAGAAGTCTTTGAGTCTAAACTCCACCAATGATCTCTCAAAACATCCCCTTGTTTTGTCTGGTGTCATTTAGCACTCAATCTGCTCCATTTCCTGGCTGACCAGAGTCCTTGATATGATTTCTTTGTTCTGATGACTAAAATCAGAAATAAGGGGCCTTTATCTTCTATCACATTGTACCCTTCACGATCCAAGATTCAAGACTTCTTTCATGAGAGTAGGAGGGAAAGTGATTTAAATTAAGGAGACAGGTGAGATGGAGCCCCAGTTATAGATAAGTTAACATGGACACACACTAAAGTCGAGATAAAAGTGTGCGGTGATGAACACATTACAGAAATTATGAACACGTTTACGTGACATTTTGACAAATTTCCAGCATGTGGCTGCTGGGTTGCATCTGAAAGCCCTTCCATTCTACCAGGTGACTGAGCTCAGGGAAGCAGATGGTTCTTTGTGGGCTCCCAGCTGTTGCTCTGCCCAAGCTGTAGAGCTAGCTAGCACATTTGCTAATAATAGCTCTATTAATAAAGTGAAAACAATAGTCCACATCCCCACCTTCCATTAACAATGCATTTTAACGCTCTCCCTCATGTTACCTCACATGACTTTCTCAACATCCCTGTAAAAGAACTGTTGACATTATGAAGGTCATGAACATTTCCTTTTTGCATATGAAGAAACAGACCCAGAGTGATGGCATTTGCCCTCAGACACACGTGGTTAATGGTAAATGCTGGAACTCTCAGTGTTGGGCTGATGCTGTCCTCCCTCCCCAGTTGGACAAGACAGCCCAGAGGAGCACATTCTCACCTGAGTCAGCACCAGGCAGAGGTGATCTGCACAAATGGCCCAGCACAGAAAATCTCATGCACAATTCCCACCCCAAAGGCCAGTGATGTGTTGCTATAGGAATTAACAGTTACTACAGAGCTCTGTAGAGCTCTATAGTAGAGCTCTGGGTAGAGCACTGTATAAACCTTTTCCGGTATGTGAGGGCGGAGGTGCATAATGTATTAGTTTGCTAGTGCTGCTGTAACAAATTACCACAGACTGGATGGCTCAAACAGCAGAAGGTTATTCTTTCATAGTTCCAGAAGTCTAGAAGTTCAAGATCAAGGGGTCAGCACGGTCAGTTTCTTCCAAGACCTCTCTCCTTGTTAATCGTCTCCCTGTGTCTTCTCACGGTCTTTTCTTGTGTGTGTGTCTGTCCTAACATTCTAATGTCCTAATGTCCTCTTCTTACAAGGACACAGTTTATTGGATTAAGGTCCACCTTAATGAGTGGACCCTTAATTTTGACTTATTTACGTCTTTCAAGACTTCATCTCCGCATATGGCTACTTTCTGAGGCCCTGGGGGTCAGCATTTCGACAGATGAAAGGGGCGGGGGAACAGATTACAAGAAGAATATAGAGTGTAAGGAGAAGCAGAACATACATGGGAGCTGTGCTACATTTATTCTTTCACAAGTATTGGGTGCCTGTTTGTGCCACGCTTTTTGCTCCAGGGACTGTCGGACCCATCACGGCCCAATGAAGTCCATTTGAGGGCTATGGGACTTTTACATGTTCTAGCATCTACTACCAATGCTAGTCCCACAGAATGGAGAGAAGACAAACTGAGCACCAGTTCTCTTTGCTGTGCGTAAAAGCACTTGGGAAACTTGTCAAAGCCCAGATATTTGGGCTTCACCCCAGAGATTCTGATTCTGGGTGGCCCAAGAATCTGCATTTCCAGCAACCTCCCAAATGAGGTGGACACGACTGATCCATGGACCACACTTGGAGTAGCACTGCCAAATACCACACTGGGAATTTGTCCTTCTCTGTTCTGACTTGTATTATTTAGAAGCCTCAGGATTATGAACAATATCTATTCTAAAAGCTCTTTTCCTCAGGTTAGGTCAAGGGGGCAAACTAAGATAATATGTTCATTTTACAGACTTGAGAGCTGTGATTATACACAAAGCATGTGCAATTTATTTTCCGTTCTCCAGCAACGCTTTTAATCTCCTGCCTTTCTGCAGGAGGACCTGAAGAGTATTAGTCTCCATGAAATCAAAGAACATGTTTTATTGCTCATCACATCCACATTTATCCTTTTGCTTATATTCAATAAGAAGACAATCAACATTGCTAATGAAGGAGAGCATTGTGGCACATTGGCCGGACCCCCTTCCTGAGGGCTTAGCTTTGAGTATTTGGAATTTAGAGAAGAGTCTGTGTTCTAAAACTTCATTTGAAAGCAGGCCACTTTCTATTTAGAACAGCTTTTCCAAGGAAATAGTTAACAGTCCATTCACAAAAGCCCATTTAACCTGCAATGTGGCTGAAGTATTTACATCATTCCTAACCACTGTTTCCCAGAGTAAAATGCATTCCAAGTTCCAACACGAATACCCAGAGCAAACATTTCCCTTAATGACTTGGGTGGGGGAAGGGGAAGAAAGAACCGGTAAATGGAGCTGAGGTGACAGAAGGGTAACCATGTGTGGGAACGTGGGAGCAGTTGCAATATGGAAGTCAGGACTGTGAGCACAGGCTCTAATACTCCTGAATTTGTACAGTGGCTAGAGCTTTTTATTTGTGTGTTGATACATGTATTTGTGTATTTGTTTATTAATAGAGATTATATGTACATTATAATTTATTGCTCTTTAATTCATGTGAGTTTATCTTGTCTCTGCGACTAGATTATAAACTCTTAAAGGTCTAGCACCATGTATGATACATATACTGACTTTTGCAGTGGCATTTTGAAATCAATTAGTTACATGGTTGTTCACTCTACTGACATGCTAAGTCCCAGCAGGTACCATCGATCTGGTTGTGAGGAGTAGTGAAGTCATGGTTATGAAGGTGCTGACAATGGCAGGAGGACAGGTGAAGGTTTCACTGGCCATGCTCTGCCAGGAATTTAACTCCAAAGAGAAAAGAGGAAGCTGGACAAAAATCATTTCCTTTGATCTCATGGGAAATCAGACTGAAGGAGAGTCGGTGTATAAATAGCTTTGCTCACACCAAATATTCTTGTGGTGCCAGGATAGGTTGTCTATAGGATTAAGAAGACGGGTCAGTGAAATTGCTAGAGATTCGCAAATCAAATAGGACCATTGCCTATTCTGGAAGCTCTCTGGACGTTAAATAAGCCTGGAGCTGGACTTGGCAATGAGGTACCCTTGTTTCTGGCCTGGCTGTGGAAGCTTTGTTAATCGCATAGCCCACACATTATTCAACTCTAAAAACTTTTAACTTCAAGCACTCCTTAACTTCAGGAGATAAAAAGAAATCATCTTAATTGTATTCTTTTTCTGGAGAGGCTTTTTGCTATAGGGAAAACAATACTAAACTAGAAGTGAGAGTATCTGTGTTCTGATCCCTGCTCACTCTCACTGAACAATTAAGGAATTCAATTTACCTCTTGCTATCTCAACCGATGATCTTCCAAGTTTCTTCCAGCTCTATTAGACTGTAAGTCTACCATTATTCTTTGGAGTTAACCAAGGAAATAATATTAGAGAAAATGATATTGGAAAAATAATATTAGGGAAATATACCCATTGTCATCATTTCTATTCAACATTTCACTGGAGATTCAGGCTGGTGTGTTGAGGGAAAATAAAGAAACAAAATGTACAAGTTCTGAAGAAGAAGAAGAACTAAAACTGATGAGTCTTTCTCAAGTTGACATATGTATTTAATGCAATCTCAACCCCAATTTAAAAAATCCCAACAAAATTTTTTTTAATTAAACAAATTTCCTTTATTAAATAGAAGCTATAATCTACAGTCTTAGACTCCTGAAAGTTCAGAAAGTTAAAATTTTAAAATCTATTCAAGGATCCCTCTTAAGATCCCCAACATGACTTGTCTGCCCACATAAGACAGCACTCTCATAAAACATCACCTAAGGAAGGACTATCCCACAACTGTCCCCAGACCTCCCAGGCCTCCACATTTTGAAGTAAGAAAGAGGGTGAGGGGTATAATGGATTAGGTCCCTGAAAAGTAAGGGGTCATGGGATATATCTGCAGCCCAGGGGAAGAATTAATCTAAGCAACTTAAAAGTACCTCTGAAGAGAGTGGAGAAAAAGAAGGAGAAAAGGATGTAAGGGCATGCAAGTTAGTTTGTTGGTTTGGTGTCAGGAGTTAAGTGGTTTTCCAATTGATATGTTGTATTCTCTTTCATACGAGTGAATACTAACAATTAACACTTGCTATGTATTACCATATTCCAAGCATTTCAACTATATTAACTCATTTTATCCTCTGAACAGCCCTGTGAGAGGCTGTTCTATTAGTATATACCCATGAAAGCAGAGGAAAGAGAAACGTAGAAATAGGTTAACTAATTTGCCCAGGGTCACACAGAGCCCAGATTCACACCAGGTAACCTGGCTCTGGAGCCCATAGTCTTAACCACCACTTCACCCTGCAGTTTGTTTTCACTCTGTAAAAGAGGGAATTCAGTTGGAAATGCTCTTGTGAGGGACAAGTGACAACGCCTTCTGAGAAAATGCAGAGAGCTTTCCTGGTGTTGTCAGGGTCTCCAGGGAGGCTGGAGACCATGCTTTGTTGGCCCGAGAAAGAACTTCTGAATATGTTCCAAGTCAGGAACAACCAGAAATCAGGCTAGCTTCCCTGCCGAAGGACAATAGTCTTTCAGCGGGTTCCAAATATAATACTAAAAGGCTGTTCAAAGAATAGAAGCTACTCAGTGCTGGCACTTGCTCATTTTCTGACTTTATTATTATTATTATTTTTTAATTTAAAGGCAAGGAGGAACGTGCTCTTCTCTAGAATTACCCTTGGAGAAAAAGCTAGAGGGAGATACTAACTCCCAAATTATCTTCTGAAATGAGTAAGTGGATAAAAAGGATATAATAGACCGAATAAAAGAAGAGGTCAAATTAAACCGTTAGGAGGGGGTGTAATGAAACTGTTGACTTATTGACCAGATTATGCGGTTTCAATTTTATAGGAACACTGTGCTTCCTAGAGAACTGCTGAACCATCAGTGCTATTTATATCCCTAGGCAGGCACTCAGGGGCACCCCATGAGCCAAAAGCTATGACTCAAACTTCCAGTCTCGACGGGCTGGTCAGACATAAATATTCTCCTGATCTCCACAATCCCATGCACATTAATGCTCATTCTCAACAAACTCTAGTAGATTGACTGTTTGATCAAAGGACTGGAATCTTTCCCAAGAACAGGCTAGATTTTAAAAATGGAAATGATGTTGGAACAGAACCTTAGAATTTTTCACATACTTATTAGAAAGAAAAGAGAAGGTGCACAATAAATTTTCAAAGTATACAAATGGTACTAATCATGTTTATACAGTCAAATGTTGATCTGAGGTTAATAAACCAGAAAATCACCAGAGACTCACAGAGTGGCCAGAGAGTAGGGTTGAATTTGCTTGTGGGTATGTGCAAGTTAATTCAGACAGAGAAATGACCCTGTCTCGTCTGCTGGAACTAGAAGAAAAAAAAAGCCAAACAGTAAACATCACTAGGGATAAAGTTGGAAAAATATGATTGTTTCAGGCTACGTAATTTTCTACACACTTGAAATGCTACAATAAATAAATTGTACTCATTACTTCCAGAAAAGATCAGAATGCGGAGATAAGTATATTTTTACAACTTATTTTGACAGAAAGGGCGACGATAAACCTCGAAGAGGAAGGTCTAAAGCAAAGACAGTTTGGAAGGGGTGTTTCTTAAGGGAGGGCAGCCAAGACGGAGAATCAGAATCTCTGCTGAAAGGAGATAAGACACGGGGTGGGAACATTGTGCAGAGGGTTGCATTAGAAGAATAAAGCCAGAATGGAGATGGCAAGAAAGCGCGGCCCGGACTGCAAGATGACAGGAGCTTGGAACCATTTGGATCAAAGATGATAGTTCAGGACTAAGGTCATAAAACTTCAGCTCTCCTTTATGATACAGATGTGGGGGCTGAGAGGAAGGGCATATGGAGAATCTCAGGGCCATGTTAGATTATTAAGGAAAATGGGTACTTTTAAGTTTCTAATCCTAATATTTGAGAGATGATAACCATGTCTTCTTACAAGGTGTAGCCTGTAGCCTTTGTCAGACACCAAGCCCTGATTGGATGAAACAAGGCTCTATGCCTGTATGGAAATGATTATGGCAAGCAAAAATGTGAATTCCTAGAACCTAAGACACACCTTTATTTGAATATAGACAGAAAATATCTTGGACATAATTGTAAATGATCTGGCTCTGCATTTGTTTGGATTCTCTTCCTTCACAGGAGAGAAAAGAGAAACAACTAAAAATCCATTTTCTTTTGGAACAGTCACATGCTTTTGGCATCTCACATGGAGAGGAAACTTATTTTCTCTTTTCTGCTCTAGTAAACAATTGTGCAGCTTCCTCCCCTGTCTGGTTGGTGGTGAATTGCATGTGCAGTGAGCTGATGAGAGTGGTCACACTGTCTTTTAAAAACCCCACGAAGCACCTTTAGAGTCCCCAGCCTGAAGAATTGCTAGGTTACAAGTACTGTTAGGACTCCTCTTTCTTTATGTCTGCTAGCAAGATCATCATAAAATGATGTGACATCTCAGTTAAAGTCCTCCAGCCCATGAAGGAACCCCCAAATGCCATGGGTTTAAATTATTTGGCAAAGGTATCTGCCCTTATGATTAATTTCTTCCACACATTTCTCTTTGTAAGCACGGGCCCATTGTCAAACATTGTAAGGAAGCAAACCTATTCTTTTTGAGATGTTTCTTATTCGATTCCTGCCTTCCACTGGTATTTGATAGCGAACCTGAGCTTGTCTCTTCTTTTCTGGAATTGCAGCTATTCAGGGAGAGATAGATATAGCGCCATAGCAATGATTTACATAATAATAATACATACTATATATTTTATATAGTATATGTTATCATGTAGTTCTTAATAGAGCAGAAAGAATATTTAATGATCTCTAATTTTTATAGAAAGAAAACATCTTAATTGTTTTTCAAGAGGGAAGATAACTTCTCTTGGGATGGTTTTCAACTCCCCAAATCCTTAAAATTAGTGGAAATGAGTCTTTTGAGGAGAGAAAATGACTACAGATCTGCTTTGGAGATGAGACCGCCGGTGTAGAACTGAGAATCAGAATCAATTTCGGAATCCATTCCATGAGGTGAGAGAAGATTCCTTTTTGGAAAAAGAAAAACATCCAGGTACAACATATCTGCACTATGTGGGGACTGGAGAGCTATTCCAAACCCAAATCTTCTAGGACCTCTGGGAAGCAGGAATGTAACTGCCTGGTGTGATTCAGTTCACCATGGCTGGGGTGTAAAGGGTCACAAACGCACCGGGTATGGACGCCCACTGGAAGTATACTCACAGGCGCTCGTTAGACTCAGGTCATATCCCCTCCTTAAAATTAAATCTGTATGTGGGTATTCTGGGACCCCTTCTGGTGTTCACAGCTCCATACGTTTGCACAGGGCCACATGTAACCACACTTCGTTTATGCTGTCTACCAAAGCCAAGTCTTTGGAGAATTAAAGATGCACACAGGGAGTACTAGCAGCATCAGGGGAAAGATGTGGGCCTCATGCTATTTGGTTGGGGCAATCCTGCAGGACCGTGTAGAAATGTGGAGTCCTAGGGTTGGGTGAATCGAGAAGTGTGTTCTCAGGATGTTAGACACCGACACGGCCAAGGTTGGAGGTAGGTAAGCAGGTAGGGGGCTTGAGATGACACCATGCATAGATTACTCATTAAAAAGAGAGCACTATGGGGCCAGGAGCCATATTTGGGAGTGGTAAGTGGGAGACACAAAGTAAGATCCTCGCCCACTCGTTTAGGAGACAATACTAATAAAACACAAATGAGGCCCACGGGGTAGCACAGAAAACAACATTTTGTTAAGTACCAGATTATGTGTCTGGTGATTCTGTTTCCTTAATTAAGACTTGCTAGGTTATCTTTCCAAAGCCCATCCATCCTGGTCTACACCAACTGGGTAGCAACTCTTGGTGGTGTTGGACTAAAGCCTCCTGGTCCCGACAGATGGATTCTTTCCAGACACAGAACTAGAAAATTTTTCCACCAATGAGATAGGACTTTTTTTAAGTGGAAAAAGAAAGAAAAAAAAAATCTTTGTTAAACCAACTAAGGTCAAATTTGATAAAGTCTCTATTATATTTAGCCAGATGACCCCTGTATAGAAAAATTTTAAGAGACACCCATCGAAGATGTTATGAACCAGCTTTCTAATTTTCAGCTGTTATCAATTATTGCTCAGTTCAGCCATTCTGTTTTTAATGTGTTACAGAATGCCTGGAAATTTGTTTCTAGCTCTTGAACTTGTGGGTCCTCTTATGCCGTTTTGCTCCCAAAGCACCCACAGAAGTCTTCCATCTAGCCTGGGCCTGCTGTGGATGAGGAAGGACCCATATATGTGACCTTGTTAGGGGAAAGCACTCATCCACCCTTAGTAGTTGCTAGTTGCTTTCCTCCATTTTTTTTTTTTTTTTTTTTTTTTGGTCTGATTGAAAGAGAAAGGACAATTTCTGGCTTGGAAAGTTACTGTCACTTAAAATAAACATTTTTAGAATTTAATTTCAAATTTCATATTTAATTAATTCATTGTAAGCTTCCTCCACTATCTACAAACATTGTCAGCAACATGAGCTCTCAGGGGTCCTGGGGCATAGAGAATTGGTTAATATGACTTATACTCAAATTTTTAAAAATTTTATTTTAAAATCACCTTTATTAAGGTATAACTTAAAATAAAATTCACTCATTAGAAAGGTGCAGCTTTATGAATTTTGACAAATGCACATAACCGGGTCACCTACACTCCTATTGAAATATAGATCACTTCCATTATCCCAAAATGTTCCATTTGCCCCTTTGCAATCATTCTTCAGCCCCCAGACAGCCAGTGTTTTCTGTCACTGTACATTAGTTTTGCCCTTTCTAGAATTTTCTATAAATGCAATCATGTAGTGTTTACTCTTGTGTCTGGCTCCCTTTGTTCAACATGCTGTTTTTGAGATTCATCCATGTCCTATCAGCAGTTCCTTCCTTTTTGTGGCTTTTTATGTGTATACAGGGAGAAAGACGCTTCCTTGTGCAACCGCATACTTGCTGGTAAGAAGATTCTAATGACGATCTGATTTTTGTCTTTCAGGGGCTTTTTGCAGATTCTAGTAAGACAGAATAAAATTCCATAATGTCTCCTTTGTCTGAAATGAATGGAGATTTCTATATGGCCAAGGTACACGGGACAATCAAACTACAGCTTAAAATAAAACATATGTGTTGAGTTGTATTGCATTGACTGATATTAGAACCTATTTTTGCTGTCAGTTAAGGTTATGAATGACTTGACTGTCCTGTGAAATCTTTTAAGCCTGGAACTACCCAAAGCTTTCATGGGTATGATCTCACAATCTTTCTCTTCATATCCTTAGGCCTTGTGTTTAGAGGATACAGCCCCAAGATTTTTGTCAGCAACGTCAAAAGTTTTGGTGTTTTCCTTCATCAGTGATAAGGCTTTAGAATATAAGTTGAATAACTAGAATAATGTTGACAGGGTAAGAGGAAAAACACAACAAGTACTTGTGAATTATTTACTTGAAATACAGACAAGTGAGCCCTTATTCCCTCTCTCCTGAAGTTTGTGATCTCGTAGGATCAAAAGACATCCAGAAAAAGCTATAAGAACTCTGGTTGCAGGGGGACATCAGAGACCTCTAGGGGAATTCAGTGAGGAGAAGGAGCAGTTTGAACTCCTGAAACACAGATTTTCCAGAGAAGAATTGACATTGGAACCAAAACCTAACAGAAAAGTCAGACTTTCAATAAATGAGAAAAATCAGGACCTTGCAGACAGTGGGAAGCTGCCTCTATCGGATGCTTATCATGGGTCAGGACTGGGCTGCCAGCATGGCACGTGTGGTCTGGGTTCTCACAAGGACTCCCAGACTATGTATTATTTATTATCCCTGCTTCTGGAATGAGGAAACAGAGGACTGACCGCAAGTTCCACAACATCTAAGTGTCGGAACTGGGATTTGAACTCATGTTTACTTTGCTCCAAAACACATGCCCTTACCACATGGCCCTTATGCTGGACTCTCTCCACTTTCCCATCACTAAGACTGCCTCCTTGGTGGCTTCTGCCACCTGGCTCATCGCTGCCCTTGGTGGCAGTCCCTCCCGGCCTTCCTAGAGGAGAAGAGCATAGGCCTTCTCTCTGTCTCAGGTCCTGCCACCAGTACCTGGTACTGCAGTGTCCGTGTGAACAACACACACACAATGACATCCTCAAAGTCAGGATGGCCTTCTCTCCAGTGGTTTCTTCTCCTTTCCATTTCTGCTACCCGGTATATCTCCACACCTCAGGCCCTATCACCAGCCAGAATAGTTGACCTCTGAAATCTAAGCTCTAGTATCCCCATCTCTGGCCACAAGCTCACATTCTCTCAGCCTTGTCCCTCCTACACCTGCTTTTGACTGTACCTGCTTTATATCCCTTCACTTCTCCTAACCTAGTAGCTCTTTCCCAGTCTGACTTCTTGATCTACATTAGGCCACAGCATGGATCCCCAAACTACATTCTATCTCAGATCCTTTAGGCCCTGTCCTTCCTAGTCCCTGCCCAGCCCAGCGAAACCTCTGGACCAGTCCAACAGTGTGTTGCTAATGCTGTTCAGTGTCACTGGAGCGAACCACAAAAGAATATGCTGGATTCACTGTGAACTCCTGGTCTCCTCCTTCAGCTGGACCTCGAACATCTTTCACAAGCCTTTTTTCTTGACCTACGGTTGGCTCTTACCCCTTACCACTCAGTCACCATTTCAAATCTTTACTTGTGTCCTCTGATTCCCTATCCAAACTCTAGTCTTTACCCTTGGGAAGAGATGTGTCCTATCAAGAAAACTGAAGTCATCAGGTGTGAATTAGATCAACTTTCCAAAGTCATATCAGCTTACTATGTCCCTGTGCCCTCTTTCGCTCCCTGTCTGCAGGCCCCCTGGGGGAGCCATGCCACTTTCCGTCCAAGGGCTATATCACCTATACTCTAAATTCCACTCCTCCCTGCCTCCAACTGAAGATCCTGTAATGATTCCCTTTCTCTCTTATATTTCCAACCCTTCTCTCAATTGCTATCTCTTTCTTTTCAGCTTCTAAAAAATGCACAAGTACCTCCTCTTCTAAAAAGGTATCAGTTGACCTTTTGTGCCCCTCTGGCTATAGCCCCATCTCTCCCATTTCATTTTCTGCCAACTTTCTGAGAAGAATATTCTATACTTATTATTCTCTCTATTCCTATTCATCTCCTTTTTACTCCTGCTCTTTGCCCTTCACTGATTTACACAGTTAGACATAGGTCTCACCTCAGCTCTCTGAAACTCAGCTTCAACAGTGGACTCAGCCATTAATAGAAGTTAAAGAAAGGCTTGGCTCTAATGTATATGGGGATTATAATGCAGGAAAGACACACCTTATCTGAGTCACCTAGAATAAGTTGCTTCATCTCTCTTTGCCTTGGTTTTCTCATCTGAAAAATGGGTATGATAAGAGTCCTTCCCCCTTAGAGTTATGAGGGTTGCATAGGCTCACTTATGCGGAGTACTCAGAACAGCATTTGAGGAGGGTGAACCTTTATGACTACCGCTGTCAATGACGATTAGGTAGTAGTTTTGTAGAACTGCTAAAAAAGGAAAACAAGTCAAAATCAGGTCTCACCATCAAAATCCATGAGTCGTGCCTCCCCGTAGGAGTGTCTTCCTGGCTGTACTTCTTTAAAGAGGACTCTCTAATGAGAGTCCCTTGTCCCTGTCCTGGGTCTCTGCCCAAAGTGGGAGGGACACCCAGCATCTTCCTAATTTCTGCAGATTTTTTGCTCTGCCCACATGTCAGCACTCACTGTCTGAAATATCTGCATTTAGATTTGACTCTTTCTTAACACCCTTGTGACTAAGGGAAGAAGGATAGTTCATCTCCACCTATCCCTTCAACCCCTACCCCCAAATGGTGGTGGGCATACCATGCCTATTACCCACCCACGAGAGTAGGCAGACTGTTCTGAATGTACAAGTGAGGAGTGCGGAGAAAGTAAGAATGTCCAAAACCACAGAGCTAGGACAGGTGATGGAGAATCCATGCTGTCTCTCTGACCAGAGATCTCTCCATTCCCTGACACACAGCATTTCGTCACTTCTCATAAACCAGAGTGGAGTCATCTCCAAACCGACCTAAAGCACAGTGGCTTTCAAGAGGTAAATGTTAGTGATGAAGTTGGAATAAAGGGACATTTCTTCAAGGAATTTTTCTTGCAGATTTGGCCAACTTCTTAGCTAGAATTTGCAATTACTATCACTGTGTCTCCTTCCAGTGGGAGAATGCATGTTCCCTCTCCTCTGTGCACGCAAATGTTCCTTAAGAAATCAGACTTGTTGACAGTCTAGGAGAAAGCCTTTCATGGTTCCTCACAGGTTTGCTGGGGATGAGGTCACCAAGCCGGCTCACACAGAATGTGCGGGAGAGAGAGGAACAAGCATGGTTACGGGTAAAAATGCCATCCTTAGGCTGATGTTAGTCAAATCTTCATATTCAAAAAGACTTCTGCTCTGAATTCTGGAGTCCTCTACCTAACTGGCCATTTGACATCTCCACTGGGATACTTCACACTGTCCCAGAGTTAAAGCATCCCGATGGAACTTTTAATTTTATTCTCCCACCTCCAGAAATACAATCCTCCCCGTTGTTTCCGACTGCAGCAGAGGGCACCACCAGGGCCCAAGGAAACAGCGAAGGGTTTTTATCAGAAAATGGCATGACTAACTTTATTTGTTTATAAGAACGTCATCCTAGAAACAATGTGGGGTCAGGATTTACAGTTGAGAGGAGGGAATTGAGTTGGTGGCTATTAAGAAGGCAAGCTGTAAGGCTTCGTGCCTGAGTTACTTTCTTTATGTTAACAAAATAGGGTATGTAAGAGGAAGATAATGGAGTGTGTTTCTAGAAACTGCTATTAGGTTTATCCATATGAAATGATCATTTATAGGCAACAAACATTGAGTAGCAACAAATTGTATGATTCCCTTACTATGTTATAACAGGGCAAACATACATCTCTATCAAAAATAGGAAGATATCTGGCTCAGTTAGTAGAGCATGTGACTCTTGATCTCAGGGTCATGAGTTTGAACCCCACATTGGGTGTGGAGACTCTTGATCTCAGGGTCATGAGTTTGAACCCCACATTGGGTGTGGAGCCTACTTAAAATAAAAACAAACAAACAAGCAAACATAAGCATTTACTTCTGGTTTAAGTACAAAGGATGGAACACTTTCTGGAAAGCAATTGTATCCTAAGTCTTAAAACAATAAAATGTCACATGGTTATTTTACTTGAGAGAATAAATACCAACAAAAACACCAATGGAAAAGAAGTCATTCCAGAAGTGTTTATAACAGGAAAAAAATGGAATTAGTCCAAATGTTCATTTGCAAGACACTTTAAATAAATAAGCATCATCTGTTCTGTGAAATAGTACACAACTATTAAAGTGATGAGTAGAATGAAAATTTAATGTCACGGGAAGACCTCCACAATATATTGTTGAGCATCAGGATGAGATAGAAAACAGATGGGTCCTATGATACCACTTTTATTAAAAATAGGTTTCTAAGTCTAACTATTACCATATGCAGAGAAAATTACCAGCAAAAACGGTGTTCCTAAATGTTAACAGAGACTACCTCCGAGCGGTGGACTTCCAGAAGATTTTTTTTTTAATGTAACTGAGGATTTTGTAAAAACTTGGGGCAACTTTATATTATTTTTATAATAAAAAAGCAAAAGCTACATTCAAAAGAAAAAAACTAACCAAAAAGAAAAATCTTCATAAATATTTAAATGCATGTAGGAGTTAATCACTTCTTAGGGAAAACCCCAGTGTTCAGATGAACCTGGTTAATCTTTGACATGAGCAGTGATGGGTACCTTGCTACGTTTTCCGTGACATCAACATTAAAAACAGAGACTCGGTCCTTCCACAGATGGCATTCGGTGCCTGTAAACAAGGGATATGCAGCGTGTTTGTACCAACACACAGAGCCTGCGGATCTCATGAGCTATTGGCAGGTGTTCCTCTTTTCTCAGAGATACAAACAGCTCTGCGGGTTGAAAGCCCCACTGTCAAGTCTAACACTGCTCATACAAATTCTAATTTTTGGAGTAAAAGCAGCTCTTTCATCAGCTGTTTGCTTTTTTCTGATTCCTGATTCCTTTTTTAAAAAAAGATTTTATTTATTTATTTGACAGACAGAAATCACAAGTAGGCAGACAGGCAGGCAGAGAGAGAGGAGGAAGCGGCTCCCCGCTGAGCAGAGAACCCAATGTGGGGTTTGATCCCAGGACCCTGAGATCATGACCTGAGCCGAAGGCAGAGGCTTAACCCACTGAGCCACCTAGGTGCCCCTCATGATTCCTATTTTTAAAGAGTGGGACTCCGAGCCTGGTTTGGGGACTGAGTAGGTCTAGGAGCATGAGATACCCTATTAATATTCTTATGAATGGGAAAGCCCATATGTAAGTAAATTTTCTCATAGCCACATTAAAAAAATGGGTGGAATTAATTTTAATCTCTTTTATTTGAACTCAGTACTAGAATGTATTTCAACATGTAGCCGATATAAGGTATTATTGAAATAGTGTATATTTTTGTTGGTTTTTCTTTTATTCTGCCATTACTTTTCAAAAAATAAAAGCTCAGCCTTAGACTGTTTCTACGCCCTCCCCTTCTTAGATAAAGGTGGCACACTAACAGTGTATTCTGTACCTAGTTTAAACTTGATACATGCGGAAGTCATGCCATACAGATGGATAGATCTCAAAAACATTTGCGCTTTGCAACACTTAACAATCACCGGCCGCTGGCATTGATGGGAAAAGAAATTTTGTGCTATATTCCTCTCTTCTGGCAATATCCATCAGAAGACCCTTCCCTCCCTCCCAGAAGGGTTGTACCACTTCAAAGGGAGCCAGTGGTGGCTTTTAGCTAATAAAAGGGTATCTCTGTCTCTGATTTATCTTTACTCTAAACGTCTAAAGGACAAGGAACTGTTATGATCCCAGAAAATGTTCTCGAGGAGAAAGGTATTTGCCTTTATTTGGTAATTGTACTTACTAGTTGAAAGGAGATAGGCTATAAAAGCCAGGGGAAGCTGGACGACGGCCCATGAAGTTAATTTTAAAAGTTATTTATTGACTCTTTGATGGGTGGGGCCTTTTCTTTCTTTAGCACCTCCCCAGAAAGTCCTGAGCTTCCATTTAAAAACAAAGCTTGAGGCTAACCCCAGCTATTCCCAGCTCGCTGTGAGTAGAGTGAACAGGGTCTTGAGCACAGGGCTGGTACAGGCGTTGGTGGGGAAATTTCCTTCTTCCATTGGTGGTTTGACCCCGGCTGCCTTTGGAGCCCAGGTGAGTCCCATGGTTTGGGACCAAAAAACCTCATTTGTATATCCAGGTAAGCGCTCACTGGCTGTAAACCTGAAAACTCCAGAAACCGCCATCATCCTTGAGGAAAATCTGTCTTCAGATTGACTGATGTGCTGATTGATCCTTTCTCCTCAAGGAGCTCTGGGAAGAGGGCAGCTTCTGCTAGAGGACATACTACAGAAGAATCCAAGACTCGTCGATGGTAAAGTTTCTACTGGAATGAACTTACTCAGTAAGTATTCCCAAAGCAGTGGGGATGATATTAACTTTCTGGCTTTATCAGGTGTCAAAATTTGGCTGCAAATAGGAGATAACCATTTCACCACCAGATTTCTTGGCTTCCTAAGTTGGAGGGGTTCTTGAAGCAGTGGGTGTGGTGATGGCTTTTTCTGAATGTCCCTGATCTGGCAAGGGACACACATCGGATGTAAAAGGGATGGAAGGTGCAGCGTGTTAGCTGTGTACACGTGGGATGTGAACAATTTCAACACAGCAAAGAGAGCACATCCACCTGACGCTGGTGTATCCTTCTGTGAAATCGATCAGACCTCTGATGGGAATCCTTCAATGAAATCGATCAGACCTCTGATGGGAAGTTCATGGCCATGGGGGCTTTGGAAGCTCCCATCTTTGAGAAACCTCTGAAAGGACTCCATCTCCATCCTTTAAAACTTTTCAGGCTGCTGAATTTACTGCACAGGCTGAAGCTGAAGTTGCTCTTTGCAGAAATATTCCCTAAGTAGACTCAGGCAGAGTGGTGTGAGATCTTTGAGGAACTGGATGCAAGTGTGTGATCCCTGTTCTGATGTTTGATGATATTTCTCAACTCCTTAAGAATAAGGACCCCCCCCCCTTTTTTTAAATCACGAATCAGGAGGTAACAGTCCCTATGCCAGTTCCATTTCTTTCCAAAACTATACAGCTTCTGTCCCTTCCAGGCACAGTTCAGTCCTGAAAGAACACTCAGAAGAAATATTCAGAAAATATGGATTTAGCACAGAGAAAACAGCAAGACCCCACCCTTTGGGAATCCTTAAGAAGCAGTAAGTCAGCAGCTAATCTATAGCATTTAAAAGTAAAAAGTACCTGTTTCGTAAGTAATCCAGTGAGCTTAAGTTGATGTGTGTGATTTGGAGAAATCACGAGTGCTTTCATTTGGGGAGAAGTTCATTCTTGTGTCAAGACGAAATCTTATGCTCTCAGAAAATTTAAAGAATGCTGGCATATTTTAGTTAATCTTCTGTAACTTTTATGCCAAGTAAAGACCGTAGACTTTATATGCATTGTTATTATTCTAATTGAAAGGCAAACCAATGTCATATTTGATAGGTATTATGCCTGAAGTAGTTTTAAAATATTGTGTCATGTCTGGAAATGGATACAAGTTCCTGCATGATTGTACTTTGAAAAATCATTTAACTATTTTCTTGGGGTTTCACTAGTGGGAGAAAAGAGAAAACATGATTTAAAATGTAACCATTACATACAAGCTACTTCAAGGTAGGGTGATAGGAAGTAATACTGGTTATACTTTAACGAAATATACAGACACATACTTTGAGCCTCAGGACCCTAACAAGCCTGTACACTGCAGTGTACCAGGAATTTTGTACTTCTGTATGTTCAAAACAGAAAACCTCAGGCCATAAATGGTGTCACTTAGACTGGGTTTCCAAAATGGTGCTTGAAATACAATCTAATTGTAGTTTCCACCCTCCCCAGAAACGTGGCCTTAACCAGTCAGTCCGGAAAATTTGTCTCTCCATCAGCATCCACAAGTCTGTCACCTGGGTCCTCTGCATCCCCTGAAGAAAGATGAGGTTATCTGTGTGATAAGACAGCTTGCTTTCCCCCCTAGCAAACAGCACGTTCTGGAACAATCCTTTTCTATTCCTAACAACTTTCTTGCCTCTACCCTCTATCTATAAAAACCTTCCATTTTATACAACTTCTCAGAGCTCCCCTCTACTTGCTAGGTGAGATGCTGCCAGATTCATGAATTGCTTAGTAAAGCAAATTGGATCTTCAAAGATATTTGGTTGAATTTTTGTTATTTAGCACATATAATGAGTGATATGTATTTTTTTCCCTGACGTTGTCCCATTTTCTTCTTTTCTCCCTCTCTCCTTTGCTTCCTCCCTCTCTTTTTTCCTTTTCCTTTTCTTTCTTTCTTTCTTCCTCTCATTCTTTCATTCTTTCTCTGTGTCACACAAAATGACCTGATTTCACAAAAATTATCTCTTCTTTTCAAACCAGGTTTTCTTGAGGGGAGGAGTCCCCTTATTTTCTTCTTTCCATTCCCAGGGAATTATAGCTCTGTTCCCACTCCATCCTCCTGGGCATCATTCACACAGACTCCTTTTCCCCCTGCACACTCTAAGTGCCTTCTAATTTTTATGAATTATAGGAACTTCAAAGCTTTAGTAGATTAGCTCATATAAATAAAAGTAATAAAATTCCTATGTCATATAAATCCATGTGTGTTCTGGAGGGGCTCAGCCTTCCACAGCAGGTAAGTGGCCTCAAGGCCACCCTCCAGCATCTGGCAGAGCCAGCTCTCGCCGAGTCCTGCTCCGGGTCCTGCTCCGGGTCCTGCTCCGGGTCCTGCTCCGGGTCCTGCTCGGTCCTGCTCCGGGTCCTGCTCCGGGTCCTGCTCCGTGTCCCCGGAGCTCTCTCAGGCATCTGCTGGGAGACGCATTCCACACAGTCCTCGCCTGGGGGATTGGTCCCTCAGGAAACAAAACAAAACAATGAACCAAATTAAAAAAAAAAGTCCAAACAATAAGGAAAGTATTTCCTACCCTTCACAGTCTCTTTTAACATTGATCAAAAACTTCAAACATCATTGGGGAGGGTCTGTGCTAGGGTGAGTGCTGTGAAGTGTGTAAACCTGGCGATTCACAGACCTGTACCCCTGGGGCTAATAATACATTATATGTTTATAAAAATTATTAAAAAAAAACCAAAAAAAACAAAAACAAAATTCAAACATTATTAATCCCAGTTTCCTCTATTAACACCACTGCTTGCTCTTTATTTTTCTTCTTCTTTCTTTGGGACAACTATTGTGTGTGTGTGTGTGTGAGAGAGAGAGAGAGAGAGAGTTTAATGGAGCTTTTTCTGCTACTTACACTGTTTGTGTTTCACATTTTTCTCGATTTGACATTTCTCTTTTAACTTTATAGAATCTTTTACTGTGCCTAAGTTTTACATTTTTATGAAATCAATACTGAAAGCATAAAAATGAAAAGAAAGAAGCTTATGCTGTGGAAGACTGCAAAAAGGGCCACAGTTTTTCATTCCTTCATCTGTGCCCTTGGCAAAGCACGTTGGCTGGAGCTCCCATCAAGTGGTTGACCTGTTTCCCCACTCGGGACCTGCATGGGCCAGTGGAATGCCGCCGAAGTGATAAGGTTGCACTGTTTCCTTTCTTTCTTAAAACCCTACCTCTGCCACGTGAAAAATCTGGGCTGGCTTCCTGGGAGATGAGAGACGTGTGGCCTACTTGTCCTCAACCCATGCCAGTTCCCGGGCAACCAAGAGGCCTATGGGTAAGGCCGTGCAAGACACTCAGCCCCAGCCCACCTGGTAGCCGAACGCAGCTTCCTGAGTGAGCCCGACTGACCTCAGCCGGTCTTGGTCCAGATCAGCAATATTGCCCAGATGACCTATAGACACATGAGCGATAGTAAATGATAGCAGCTTTACTTTTTTTTTTTTTCTTAAGATTTTATTTATTTATTTGAGGGAGAGAGAGACGGAGACAGAGGGAGCCCACAAGCAGGGGGAGCTGCAGGCAGAGGGAGAGGGAGAAGCAGACTCTCTGCTGAGCAGGGAGCCGGGTGCGGGGCTCCATTCCAGGACTCTGGGATCATGACCTTAGCGGAAGGCAGACGCTTAACTGACTGAGCCACCCAGGCGCCCTAATGATTATAGCTTAAATCACTAAGCTTTGGGGGTACTTTGCTATGAGGCAGTAAATACCTGATTCACTAATGTTTTCTTGGAACATTTTTTTTCTTGTTCTTGACTCTTTCTTTAATCCATAGAAAGTTTATTTTTGTGACTGGGGTAAGGTAGTTAAGGGCTTTTATTTATTTTGCTAAATGTATGGCTGATTTTCTCAACATGATTTATTGAAGTTTCTTTCATCACTGACTTGAAATGCCATGGTTTTCATTAACCAAATACCCATATGCACGAGAGCTAGCTTCTGGATGCTCTAATACGTTCTGATGATTTATTTTCTTCTATCCGTGCCAGTAACACAGTGTTTAATTTCTTAATTTTAGAGTATGACTTGATATCCAGAATCTTCCCTTAAAATAATGTCGGAACTCAATTATTAGAAGTGAAGGGAAGGGATAGTGTTAGGTACTTTTGTATTCCCCCTAGAATCCACCTAGCTTCTGCGGTGATTGCAAAATGTTTTTTGAAAGAAGAAACATTTGGTCTCCTTTATTGTAAATCTGTGGCATTTAATATGCCAAAAATAAATTCAGGAGCCTGCAGTTTATAAAGATGATATTTTGGTCATTATCCCTTTTATCTGCACAACTCTATAAGGCATAAGGTTAGCAATTTGAGAAAGGCTATATCATCATGAGAGTGGAAGGAGAAGCAAGGGGAGAAGAAAAAGAAGCAGGGACAGAGGAGAAAAAAGTTAACATGTACTGAACAGTTACTCTGTGGTACTGTCTATACTGAACACTGTGTATGCCTGGCCTTATTACGGCTCACAACAGCTTTGTGAGGTCTGTACTGTTTATATATCTTGTTTTCAGAAGAGAAGGTGAGATTCAGAGAAGTTAAGTCACTAATTCAAAGCCACACAGCAAATGAGTCAAAATTCTATATGAATGTGAAAACAGGGGAAAGCATACACACACACACACACACACACACAGAGAGAGAGAGAGAGAGAGAGAGAGAGAGAGAGAGAAAGTAAAAGAGAATACACGTAACACTTAGCAACTGTCTTCTCTGGCTGCTGGGATCATGACAATTTCTATTTTCTTCTTACACTTTTTCTGTTGACCAAATTTCCCGCAAGGAGCATACATTATTTTAGCAAATGTAAAATAGAAACATGATAATGCTAATAGTGCACAGATAACCCCTCAAAATGGCACGTTGCAGCCAGTGGAATGTAGCGTGAATTCTGCAGTAACACGGTACAGAGTTTCCTCTCTCACACGGTCTGGCTGGACCAGTTTCCCAATGAGAAGGCGGGAACAGGACACGCCCCGCGGTCCGCGGAATCGTTACCCAGCCTGCCCCGCGCAGCTGTCTCTTCTGCACCTGTCATCCGTACATCGCATTCCTGCCTAGGGTCTTTGGATGACTCTAGTCCTTCATACAGAGTGGAACCAGAGCAATGGAAGAATTGTATACAAAAAGACATTAATAATAAATAGCTGCCAAAGAAGTTTAGAAGGCACAGAAAAAATTCAATTTGGCTCCTTATTCCTTATTCCTGTTTCTGCTTGTCAGGCCACCTGCTGCCTAAGTGTGAACAAGTGATGGGTGTGGGCACTAGCTGGCTGGGTTTGTTATAGTGTAATGGAAAAAAAAAAAAAGTAAGTGTTGGTCTATGAGTATGGGACAGAAGTGACAACCTTTTACTATAGCCCAATAGTAAAACTGAATTGGACTTCTGAAAAGAGGGTAAAATAGGCAAAAACAAAACAAAACAAAACAAAAAAACAAAACACCCCAATAACTTGACTAAACCTGGAAGAAAAAAAGAAGAAAGAACAACCAAAAAAAGGTGAAATGACTAAAAATCATTACGCTGGAGGGGATAACATTGAGTTTCCTGGCAGGTCCGTTAGATGTGAATGGGCTGAATTCTAGTGAGAGACCAAGACACACATTTTTTCCCCCTTAATTTAAAAAGATGATGGGGCGCCTAGATGGCTGGGTGGGCTAAAGCCGCCGCCTTCCGCTCAGGTCATGATCTCAGGGTCCTGGGATGAGCCCCGTATGGGGCTCTCTGCTCAGCAGGAAGCCTGCTTCCCCTTCCCTCTCTGCCTGCCTCTCTGCCTACTTGTGATCTCTCTCTGTTAAATAAATAAATAAATAAAATCTTAAAAAAATAAATTTAAAAAGATGACACATAAAGTTAAAGGAAGAAGAGAAGGGAATGACTACATATGTGCGGCGAATACACAGCTGGCGGCCCTGCTTCCTTTTTACTTGCACCTGAGAAGGTGGAATTCGTGGTTCAAGAACTTGCAGGTCAAAGAGAAACAGCTAGTGGGCTGCGGGTCTATGGCAGCAAAGGCCAGCGACTGGAGGGAGGGAGCTTTTCTCTTTCTTCTCCTTCTTCTTCCTCCGCTCCCTGCCTTTTTTTTTTTTTTTTTTTTAAAGATTTTCTTTATTTATTTATGAGAGAGAGTGGGAAGCAGAAGAAAAAGCAAGCCTCTCCCCAGCCCCTGTAGAGAAGGGATTTCCCCATGGGAGACTTGATGCCAGGACTGTGGGTTCACGACCATAGCAGAAGCCAAACACTGAATCAATCAAGCCACTCAGGCACCCTTCTCTTCTCTTTTTCTTTCCTTTCCTTTTCTTTCTTTCTTTCTTTTTTTTTTTTTTTAAGTAACAACAGCCAGTTTTATTGTTAAACATTTACATCTCATAAGAATAATTAAATACTGAGATGATCCAGTCGCTTAAAAATAAAACAATATTATTCTGCAGGGTTCAGATTTGATTAGATTCTTAATTAAATTCTGATAGATTCAGTTAAATTTATGCACAGTAAAATTAAAAATTAATATTGAGGGGCACCTGGGTGACTCAGTCAGTTCAGTGCCTGACTGTTGGTTTTGGCTCAGATCATGATCTCAGGATCCTGAGATCCAGTTCCCAACCAGCTCAGCATGAGTCTACTTAAGATTGTCTCCCTCTACAACATAGAACATAACCTCTTCGATATCAGCCACAACAACTTCTTTCAAGATATGTCTCCAAAGGCAAAGGAAACAAAACCGAAAATGAACTTTTGGGACTTGATCAAGATCAAAAGCTTCTGCACAGCAAAGGAAACAGTCAACAAAACAAAGAGGCAACCCACGGAATGGGAGAAGATATTTGCAAATGACAGTACAGACAAAAGGTTGATATCCAGGATCTATAAAGAACTCCTCAAACTCAACAGACACAAAACAGACAATCATATCAAAAAGTGGGCAGAAGATATGAACAGACACTTCTCCAATGAAGACATACAAATGGCTAAAAGACACATGAAAAAATGTTCATCATCACTAGCCATCAGGGAGATTCAAATTAAAACCACATTGAGATACCTCCTTACACCAGTTAGAATGGCCACAATTAGCAAGACAGGAAACAACATGTGTTGGAGGGGATGTGGAGAAAGGGGAACCCTCTTCCACTGTTGGTGGGAATGCAAGTTGGTGCAGCCTCTTTGGAGAACAGTGTGGAGATTCCTCAAGAAATTAAAAATAGAGCTTCCCTATGACCCTGCCATTGCACTGCTCGGTATTTACCCTAAAGATACAGATGTAGTGAAAGAAGGGCTATCTGTACCCCAATGTTTATAACAGCAATGGCCACCACAGTTGCCAAACTGTGGAAAGAACCAAGATGCTCTTCATCGGACAAATAGATAAGGAAGATGGGGTCTATATATACTATGGAGTATTATGCCTCCATCAGAAAGGATGAATACCCAACTTCTGTATCAATATGGACAGGACTGGAAGAGATTATGCTGAGCGAAATAAGTCAAGCAGAGAGAGTCAATTATCATATGGTTTCACTTATTTGTGGAGCATAACAAATAGCATGGAGGACAAGGGGAGTTAGAGAGGAGAAGGGAGTTGAGGGAAATTGGAAGGGGAGGTGAACCATGAGAGACTATGGACTCTGAAAAACAATCTGAGGGTTTTGAAGGGGTTGGGGGTGGGAGGTTGGGTGAGTCTGATGGTGGGTATTAAGGAGGGCATGAATTGCATGGAGCACTGGGTGTGGTGCAAAAACAATGAGTTCTGTTACGCTGAAAAGAAAAAAAAATAAAGCTGATTTGGACAAAAAAAAAAAAAAAAAGATTGTCTCCCTCTTCCTCCCCCTCTACTCCTCTAATCACTGCCACTGCCCCTGCCTGCTGACCCATGCATGCATGCACGCACTCTCTCCCTCTCAAATAAATAAATGAAACCTTAAAAAAAATTAAAATTGAGAGGCTAGCTGCTCTAGGAACAGAAATAGAGTGCTACGTCTTCCAAACAAATAGAAGGTAAAACAAAACAAAACAAAAAAACTAAAACAAAATCTCAATCCAAAAAAATGGTAAGAAAGGAGGAAAATTTGTTGTACAAAGTTTAAGATGGTAGAAAAACCCAAATTCATTCATTCAATAATTACACTATGGAGTACCTACTAAAAGCCACATACTCTTTTAGGAACCAGGGATGCAGCAGTAAACCAAACATAGAAAATACCTACTTTCATGGAGCTTCTGTCCTAGTGGTGGTCACATAATGAACTAGATGAATGAATAAATCATGTGGCATGTCTTATGATAATAAGCACGAGAACAGTAAATGCAACTGATATGTTAAGGGCGGAAAAACTTGTCAAAAATGGTCTCACTGAGAAGGTAAAAAAAATATGAGGGGGAAAGAATTGAACCATGTGGATGTGAGGAGAAAAGCAGATCAGACAAAGGAAGTGCAAAGATCCTGGGGCTGACATGTGCTTGAGGAGGCTGCACAGAACAGAGGAAAGGGTAGAAGGAGGTGAGATCAGAGGTGAAACAGGACCACATCATTTTGGACCTTTACTCTAAGTGAAATGGGTCACTTAAGGTGCTGCCTCATGAACTGACTACAGGAAGGGAAGGCAGACACCAGCTGGGTAGCTCCTGTGTAAACCAGGTGAGAGGCCACTCAGCTCAGACAGGTGAGGTGGTGGGAAGGGCGGGGGAGTCTGGAATGATTGCAAAGGAGTCCACAGGATTGCTGACAGATTATATGTATGGTGTGAAAGAGATGAGTCAGAATGGTGTTTGTTATGACTTGAAACGGTAACGAGGAATTGAAATTTACAATTGCAATTAATCCTAAATCTGAGACATAGACTGTTCTTATCCCCAGGTAAGCTGGAGGAGCCAGAGTTCCTGGCTGGTCCTTGGCCATTCATTACTCTGCAATGCTCTCTCTAGCTTCTTTCCATTCATAGGAACCTTGCCAGTTGCCAGAGAGAGGTTGCCGGCTCTCTGTGGCTTTCATCAAACCCAGATGCCCCAGTCCAAAGTGTTTGGCAGCCCTGCCCCACACTACATACAAAAGTGAATGTTACTTAAGAAAATGTGATCCTTCAGTTTTTTTAATTTTTCATTTTTTATAAACATATAATATATTTTTATCCCCAGGGGTACAGGTCTTTGAATCGCCAGGTTTACACACTTCATAGCACTCACCATAGCACATACCCTCCCCAATGTCCATAACCCCACCCCCCTTCTCCCAACCACCCCTCCAGCAAGTTTGTTTTGTGAGATTAAGAGTCACTTATGGTTTGTCTCCCTCCCAATCCCATCTTGTTTCATTTATTCTTCTCCTACTCCCTTAACCCCCCATGTTGCATCACCACTTCCTCATATGATAGTTGTCGTTCTCCGATTGACTTATTTCGCTAAATTCCATCCACATTGTCGCAAATGGCAAGATTTCATTTCTTTTGATGGCTGCATAGTATTCCATTGTGTATATATACCACATCCTCTTTATCCATTCATCTGTTGATGGACATCTAGGTTCTTTCCATAGTTTGGCTATTGTGGACATTGCTGCTATAAACATTCGGGTGCACGTGCCCCTTCGGATCACTACGTTTGTATCTTTAGGGTAAATACCCAGTAGTGCAATTGCTGGGTCATAGGGCAGTTCTATTTTCAACATTTTGAGGAACCTCCATGCTGTTTTCCAGAGTGGCTGCACCAGCTTGCATTCCCACCAACAGTGTAGGAGGGTTTCCCTTTCTCCGCATCGTCGCCAGCATCTGTCATTTCCTGACTTGTTGATTTTAGCCATTCTGACTGGTGTGAGGTGATATCTCATTGTGGTTTTGATTTGTATTTCCCTGATGCCGAGTGATATGGAGCACTTTTTCATGTGTCTGTTGGCCATCTGGATGTCTTCTTTGCAGAAATGTCTGTTCATGGCTTCTGCCCATTTCTTGATTAGATTATTTGTTCTTTGGGTGTTGAGTTTGCTAAGTTCTTTATAGATTTGGGACACTAGTCCTTGATCCTTCAGTTTTTAAGCTTCTCTCAGAAAATCGTCATGTCACCTTGGAAGAGGAGAAACTGGTGGGGACACCAGATGACTTTACTTGGTGTCACCTTAGAAATGACCAGCCCCCTCCTTCACAAATCAATTAACATTTATGATGAAGGAAAACTCAGTAGACAGCACATATCTCATATTTAGGATTAATTGCAATTATAAATTTAATTTATTTGTCCCCGTTCCAAGGGTATCATATGTGAATTGCGAATACTAACTGTTACTACTAAATAAGTACAATCTTTTTTTTTTTAAAGATTTATTTATTTATTTATTTGGGAGAGCAGAGTCCCAAGCAGACCCCCCAGTCAGTGCAGAGCTCAATGCGGGGCTCCATCTCAGGAGCCTGAGGTCATGATCTGAACTGAAACCAAGAGTCGCACACTTAACTGACTGAGCCACTCAGGCACAAACAGTACAATTTTAACAGAATTTTTTGGGGGAAGCAATGACTTTGGTAAAAGTCAGGATTCCTTTTCAAATTGTTTTCTCCGCCCCCCAAGAGATGGGGACTCAGAAGTGGGAACACATAAAAAATTAAAGGCTAGAACACCAAGTAAGAATCCGCAGACGTGATGCTAAGCTCCTCTAAAATTATCATGTAAGTCAGTGAGAAGATAAAAAATAAAAATGGAATGTTCCACAACTTTTCCAAACTACAATTATTTTTTTTAAAGGAGGGTCATTGGGGTGCCTGGGAGGCTCCGTGGCTTAGGCCTCTGGCTTTGGCTCAGGTCATGATCTCAGAGTCCTGAGATCGAGCCCTGAATCAGACTCTGCTCAGCAGAGAGCCTGCTTCCCCTGTTCCCCGCCTGCCTCTCTGCCTACTTGGGATCTCTGTCCATCAAATGAATAAATAAAATCTTAAAAAAAAAAAGGAGGGGCATTGTGTTCAATACTGAGAATTAAAGTTTATTTTAGCAATGAAAACTGGAAAAGCATTATATCAATATGAATGCTTACAGAACTCCTTCCTTATCATCTACATCCCCGAGTGGCTTGCCTCTCCCAGTCTATGAATGCCCCCGTCTGCTCAACTGCTTGGCACCTTCCCTTCCTGGTACCTATACAATATCCCCCCAGCCACGGTCAAAATCCTCCCTGCCCAAATTTCTTAGTTATTCCAAGTTCACCATTTATACATTAAACAGTGCCCATTCTCTAGCATCAACATTGTTACGAATCATGTAAGCGGTCTGTTCAGTGCAGACTGTGGGGTTTCAGTCCTGGACTTGAGATTTAGAAACAGGTGGAGCATGGTGTTTTTGTTTTTGTTTTTTAAGATTTTATTTATTTCTTTGTCGGCAGGCAAAGCAGCCAGAGGGAAAAGCAGGCTCCCTGCTGAGTAAAGATCCTGTGCTGGACTCGATCCCAGGACCCTGGGATTGTGACCTGAGCTGAAGGCAGACACTTAACCCACTGAGCCACCCAGGCACTCCAGGACTCTGTTGGGTCTACGTTCTTGCTCCTCAAAGTGCGGGCCACAGATCAGAAGCACCTGTCGTGTATGGAACTGGTTAGAAATGCAGAATCTGGGGCCTCACCTGAGACCCTCTGGAATCAGAATCTACCTCATAACAAGATCCGCAGGTGTTTCACGTTCACGTTAATTTTTGAGGAACACTGATTAGATCACACAAAAGAGATATGCTGACCATATATTTCAGCAAAGGCATTATGATGCTTTGAGGATTTTATTAAATTTTGAAGGTTTTTTGAGAAATCATATATGCTGTTCTCCAGTTCTCCGATTTGGTTATGTTCTCCAGAACATGAAGATTTCTTACAGAGATTACTTTGTCGATCCCTTTACAGAACCATTTTTTGGGCTATTGCTGGTGCACCAAGAGAAGAATGTGCTCTTTTTAATCTAATGTAATTGTCTTAATCGTGCATAGACTGGTCCTGCTCTTAGTTTGTTCATTTGATTTCTTGGCTCAAGCCGTGACGTTGGGGTCATCTCCCAAACAAATATCCCATCTCGCCTAATGAGGCGAGGTGAGGTGTCCAAGGGATGAAATGTCTCATCTACTTGCAGGGGTGAGGGTGGGGGACCAAACTCCTTGGCCAGGGGGAGCCAGGACATCTGCTACAGGCATGAGCCAACCTCTTGGCTGAGCTGAGTCTACAGAGGCAAGAAGGATAAACCATTGGATCTTCATCCGAAGACACTGCTGTAGTCATCAAGATATCTGCAGTGGAATCCAGGACACACCCATAGGGAATAACTACACATTTAAGAAAAAGTGATTATTAATCTAATAGTGGGCCCAAAAGGTTCTTAGGCTGGCTCAGGCCCTGACTTTTCTTTTGGTCATTTTTTTTTTTTTTAAACTCACTGGAAATAGACTTAAGAGTATTTCAGGAAGAACATTTTCACTAATAGATATAATCTGGAAGATTTAACAGAGCAGTTCAGATAATGAAAGAGACTAGAAAGATTATGTAATAAAGTTTGACTTTTATTCCAAAAGCATTGTGGATACTTTATGTATATTTTATTTTCCTATTTTTATTTTTTTAAGATTTTATTACTGATTTGACAGAGAGAGTGCACAGGCAGGGGGAACAGCAAGTAAAGGGAGAGAGAGAAGCAGGCTCCCCACTGAGCAGGGACCCCCCCCCCATCTCAAGACCCCATCTCAGGACCCCAGGATCATGACTTGAGCCAAAGGCAGGTGCTTAACTGACTGAGTCACCCAGGCTCCCCTTCTCTATCCCATTTTGAATTCTCTTTTCTCTCACCTAGGTGAGTCTCACAGGTCATAATCATGAGCAAAGATAGAGATTATAATGCTTCAGCAACTGGTGATGTGGGACTCTTGACCACCTACTTATGTCATCTACTTGAGAAGCCCCCATTCTCCAAACTCAATATACTACTTCAATAGTATGACATAATTCTGCCACATCCTCTAGACATAAGGTTTGGTAGACCCAATAATGCCCAGCTCATTGTCAAATACCCCTCTTTACCAGGACTCTTTTCTTTTCCCATCTCTGTATCTGTTTTCTAAACAAATATAGCCACTGGCCCTTTTTTTTCTTAAAGAAAAGAACAGTTTTTAAAAATTATACAAATCTGGCTGGGCAGAGTAACCCAAACATTTTTATGAAGTGGGAGATCACAAAAGCAGTTTGTTGAACTATGAACTAGTTATCCACAGAGTTCTAATGGGCAGAGCCCCAACCTTGTGGCACGCTCGGAATCCAGGTGGGGAAGGAGACCATGGGATAACCTGTGAAAACAGGATTGGGGCCTCTGGGGACAGGAAAACATTAACTGGAACATAAAATCAGGTGCCCTACAGAAGGGGTTAACAGTCTAAATCCTCAAGCCCAGAGGGAGATGGTGACTTGAATCTGGTCCTTCTGAGGACAATCATCCAAGTGGTTGTATCCAAATGTCCTTCTCCATTCACTCTTCCATACTCATATGAACCTTAAACAGTTGTAAACATCATGAAATGTGTAATTTCTAAGTCAAAATTTCTAACTCTTTCTGGAAAAAAGAGACTAGGGAGCTAAGTCAGACAGTCTTGCCTCAAGAGTCCCCAGACCACTAGGCAAGACTTGAAGGGAGTCACCTAATAGTTGTTGAGGGAGGAAATATTTTTAGACAGTCATCCTTATAGCCAACTCATACTCAAGTGGGTGACTTATTTCTCAGACTGAAGAGAGCAATTTCAAGGATATTTTTCAGGGCCAGCAATCCCTCCCACCAAGGGCTCACAAATCTGGACCCCACCATGCTGTGTTACTCCCACAAACAGACCTTAAGAGGCCAGGGAACCTGTTAGGGAGGATATACACTTCACACGCATGGGGACAGTCTCATGTCTCAACACCAGTAGGTTCTCGGGGGCTGGAGCCTCTTTTTATCCCTCTGTGTTTGCCAAAATCTTGGGTTCAGGTTTCCCTGTGTCTTCCCCATCAATTGTTCAGATCCCTTATGAGACTGGTTTTTATGTTAAGCCTTAACCTGTTTCACCAGAACCCTTAAGGATACATCAGAGTCCCCTGGAGGGCTCATTAAAACACAGATTGTTGGACTGTCCCACCCCCCAACCATCCTGATTCAAAAAGACCCCAGTGAGACCCTAGCATTTGCATTTCTACATCCCCAGGTAAGGCCTCTCTGCTGCTGTCTGCAGACCAAGCACACTTGGAGAGCCATGATCATATTGGTTATTCAGTCATTCAAGAAATATTTATTGAGCTTCTACTCTGTGTCACAGACTGTACTAGGCACTCAGGATAAAACAACCCAAAGAGCAAGGAAGCTGATATTCTAGCTGGATAGGCGAATGTTAAATAGTTACATACATAATTATTTAGTTACAGTTGTGATGAGGAACATTACTAGATATTGTCTCAACAAATAACAATGGACTTCAAGATATCAGGGAATGCATCCATTTCAACTAAGTTTGAAGGACACATTTATATCATTCATTCATTCATTCATTCACTCATAATCTTCATTCAAGAAAATAAAATTTCTGCCCTGAAAATAACCTTCATGAAATACCCTTAAGTTTTAAACAGTGCATACCAATCGCTTGGATTGATAATGGGGTTGTCTTTCCCTGGGAACCTGGTTTTAGTTTCAGCTGACATATTATCAGAAAAAAGGAGTAAAAGGAAGTTAGGGAAGTGAGCCAATGCAGGTGTTGGGGCCTTGGGAGCTGCGTGGCTGAGCCGTGCTGTGGATCTGCTGTCAGAGCTAGAGGCTGGACTTGTAGGGGCCAGCCCTTAGACGTGGGCTTGTCCCGGCTTCCTTTCCACGGGTGAGGCAGCCGGCTCTCAGGGGGCCGCAGGGCTCACCCAGCACAGCTCGTGTTGGAGCTGAGACCCCAGCCTTGCCCTGCAGGATTCTGCTATTTGTCCAAAGCAGCCTCTGCGTGGTGGGATGTGCCACTGGAACCGTGGCAGGTGTAGAAGGGGACCAGTTGGGAAACAGCACCACCGCTTGGATGTGCTGAAGGGATAGGAGGGACCAGAGAGTGGGCGGGGCCAGGGGGAGGGTGGGCACTGAAGTGCTTTGTCTCAAAATGCATGGATACCCATTGAATAACTTTGACAAGTAATTAGCTGTG
>NC_139024.1:16506371-16769195 GCF_964662115.1 Mustela nivalis
CAGGTCATGATCCCAGGGTCCTGGGGGATTGAGCCCTGCATGGGGCTCTCTGCTCCGCAGGGAGCCTACTTCCTCCTCTCTCTCACCTGCCTCTCTGTATACTTGTGATCTCTGTCAAATAAATAAATAAAATATATTTTTTAATCTTGTCAGTTTGATGCATGTATAAAGCAAGCCCCATTGTTCTTTGTGTTATATATATAGCCCGTTGATATATATATATATATATATGTATATATATATATATATAGCCCTTTGTTCTTTGTGTTGAAAACTTGGGATGTGTTCAGTGATTTCTGGGGCTGATTTACTGTCTGTGACTTGCTCTAAGCATTTGCACAGATCTTGGAGAGCCAGACTTACAGATATTTATTTGCAGGAGCTCTTTGTATATTCTGGATACCAATCCTTTGCTCATGAGGGAATAAATCAACTGTTCGAAGCAGATCTGTTTCTGCTGTGAAGACCCAGTGTGCTCTGAAGGAGGTGAGTCGGTGGGGAGGGATGACAAGAGAGACAGTGGTGGGGGATCCAGCACACTCAGAAAGATTCTCAACTGCTTCATTTCCAGAACGTTTGACTGTATGTGGCCTGTCAGGATCATGTCTGAGACGGACCGATGGCTGCTGGAAAGCGGATTTCTGAGTGATCCTTCAATTCTCTATCTCCACAACAGATCTAGCAGAATCACCACTTTTATTTACCCCGTACAGTGGAGGAAGAACACAATTCCATGAGTTCTCTTGCGATATAAAAGAAATTCTGAAGGCACTTGTGTGGCTCAGCCAGTTAAGTGTCTGCCTTCAGCTGAGGTCATGATCCCAAGGTCCTTGGATGGAGTCCCACAACAGCTTCCTGCTCAGTAGGGAGTCTGCTTTTCCCTCTCCCTCTGTCCCTCCCCCCAGCTTGATATGTCTCTTTCCCTCTCTCAAATAAACAATATCTTTGAAAAAAAATAAAAAATAATAGTAAAATTCCAAATTAAGTATATTGTATAATAAAGATAATATTTATTTAAATATACGTTCCTGGACATAATTTACTAAAGACAACAATCACTATATGTCAATGAGCCTGTTTCACAGTACACAGAAGAAAAAATCCCTGAGGATCTAGAGCTTCCATAAATATCTTTTTGGGGATACTGTCTGCAAGGACATGATCCTCTTACAGAGAAGAACCCGATATTGCAGAACCAAAGGACAAGAAGGAAAATGTTTTCTTTGTAGAGATTCCCCATTCAAGTGTTTAACACTTCAGTGCAGGAATTCCATCACTTAGCAATGGGAGAAAACGGCATAGAATATGCCAGTGCAAAGTGCTGAACGGGAGAGGCACAAAATGCAAGAAGGGACATGGGAGCTTCCCTGTCCTGAACCAGGTGGCTGGACTGAGGTTCTGGACTCGTAAACTTGGAAGTGCTGCTGGTCTAATGATGAACAACAGCTCATCCAAAGGCAGCTGGCCCAGAGCCAGAGTGGCTGAGCTGGTCCCCACGCTGAAGGGCTTCTTGGTGGACTTGGCAGCCTAAGAAAAGAACAGGTGTTTGTCTCCATGGTTGAGGAAATCCTGGGTCCCCTGTCCTGGGGCTGCCCTTCACCAGCACTCCCCACCCCCGAGCCCAGCCCTCGCCCAGGGGCATGCATTTCCCCCAGCCATGACCCCAGCCCTGGGCCCAGCCACCATTACAAACCTCCACCCTCCTGAACCAAGTCACGGAGTCAGCCCCAGGCCCTATGACCAATGGTCTGGGCTCAGGACCAAAGTGCGTAAGAAACGTGTGCTCACGTGACTTAGGTTCCCAGGCTCCCTCTCATGGCAGATCCTAAAGGACCTGCTGGGGGATCTGACAGAAGACAGGGGCCTGCACTAGACTCTAACCTTGGGGAACCCTGTGGAAAAGTCTTTCTTTTCCCTTCCCTTCCAGCCTCCTGGAGAGTAGCACGCAGAGCTCTTAGTCTGATGATCCTGCCCCCATCCCACCCACTCCTGGTCCGGCTCACAGTGGAGCTCAGTTAGCCCATCCCCCAGCTCAGCTCTGCTCAAAGCAGGGGCTGCTCAGGGGCTCAGGATCTGAGGTCTGCAGGAAGCTGGCTGCCAGGGACGGCACCAGCCTCAGCCAAGGTTCCCACTGTTGCACAGAGAACTCCTAGTCCCATCCTAGTTCCATAATGCTTGGTCTCTACTGGGCATTTGCTGCCTTACATGTGAAGACCCAAGCCACGACGGGGGGAACACGGCACTACTACTGTCCAGCCCTTTGAGTGGGTCTGCGGAGGCCTTCCCACTCCCTCTACCTCGGATGAGACCCTGGGCCCCCTGTCCTTGTAACTGCCAGGAGGGAGTCCCCTTCTCCTTGAGATGTCCCATGGAGCTGCCATGCTGCTCTCTCTCAAAGGGGAGTACGGCCCATGCTGTGTGTCCCCGCTGTCCCCACACCACCCACCCACCACTGTCTCCAGTGGAGAACCGGTCAGAGCCAGGAATGACTTCCCTCAATCCCTTTAGCACCAACAGGCCTTAAGCAGTGGTCTGGGCCCCTCCGCTTTCCCAGTGGCCTTATTAGTGACTGAGGCCACATCAGAGCTCAGGGCTGAGCTTGTTGAAGCTGTTGCCAACATGTGAAATTAGATCTCATTCATCTAGTCCCACTGCCCTCTGAGAAGCTTCAGGCAGTGGGCAGAGGTGAGGCTGGGAATTCACCATTCCCTGTGCTCACACCAGGCCATCTGCCTCTCCTTTCCGTCTCAATCTGCTCTCACTACCTGTGGATCTAGTGGTCTCCGACAAGGATGCCCATTATGACCGCACAGCTGAGCAGCAGGGGGAAGATCCAGGCGCAGGGTCCGATGGCCATGGCCTTGCCTGGGGCTGTACCTTGTTGCGTGGCTGGTGGCACTGAAATGAAAATACAAGAATAAGAGCCTAGGTCAGGAACCCAAACTGGGGGAAGCCTTAGCTCCTGTAGTTGCATCCTACCAATCAGTGTCTATCACTGTCCTTGTGGCAGCTGCTGTGACCAGTCCCACAGGGGTTTCTCCCGCCAAAAGGGGAAGCAGGGTTTGCAATGTAAGCAGTCACTCCTGCTGTGACAGACAGGAGGTGATGCAGGATAAGGATGGTGACAGTGACCACCTCTGAGGAGCTGACAGTCCAAGTGGCACTGAAGGATTTCTGGTAATACACCAGATGAAACGAAAAAGACAGTAATTCTCAGTAAAGGAACACAAGACCATCTCTGGAAACAGGCTGATGCTCCCCTGTTTGGGGCCAGCAAGAAATCCAAGAAATACCCAAACACAAAGGTGTATGCATTGAGGAAGTGATTTCAGGAGGTGAGACGGGAAAGGAAGAATTCTAGAACATTCCTGTAGCCATTATTCTGCCAAGAAGAATTTCCCATGGATGGATCAATTTCTCTCTCTCTACACACACACACACACACACACACACACACACACACACACCGCCCACACTGTGGTGTAGGTCGAGGTCATTTCAAGAGAACCAGCACTCCATCCAGTCTTCTGAGTTACCTGTGGTCTCCTGCATCTCATCCTAGTGCTCCCACACGTGCTGGAGCCAGCTCTTACAGTCTCCGTTTGCGGTCTGCACAAGGAGCGTGGTCAGCTCTTTGTCATTGTCCAACATGACTCTGAACTGTTGGCCTCCAGGAGGAACCACTGTCCACTTTCTGTTTTCTGAGTCAAAGAGGTAGGTTAACTGTCCATTGAAGGCGAACTGCCAGGATCCTCTGGTGTGTCCGTCGGCCCCTCGCTCACACATGAGCCTGCCCTGCATGGTGAGACAATCTGCCCCCACCTCCCAGTGGAAACAGGTCAGCCTCTGGTCTTGACCAATCCTTTGCCCCACCTGCCGCGCACTCCTCAGCTCCCCTTTGGCCCTCCTGGTCCTGCGCTGGCCTCCTTACCTGGCACAGCTTCTGGGCCATAGTTTGGGACCGTTTTGAAGTTTTACATGAAAACAATATCTCCCTAGCCCTGCCAAAGTGTTCTCCTTCTGCCCTGGGCCTTCAGACTCAATGATCTCAGTGAAAATCTCTGCTTTGATGTCCAGCAGTTTCTTTCTGAGCTCTTCCCCCAGATCCTCCAGAGGTTCCCTCTGTGTCCCCCAGAATACTGTGTCCTTCAGCTTCATCCCCCAAGGACCAGTGGGTTTGACTCGCTCGCTCCCATGCAAGTAAGAAGAAAACTCGTTTCCATTGACCTGACCTTGAATGTGAAATCTCAGTTGTCCAGGCCTAGGCTTAGATGTGATGGAGAAATTGTAGGAAAGCGAGAGAGCATCTGTGAAGGGAAGACAGAGGTGGAGGCTGGGGCTGGAAGAGAAAGAGCAACAGGCACCCCGCTGCCATCCAGGTGACAGCAATCGCATCCCTGGAGGGCTCACCTGGCAGAGTAAGGACTGTCCTGCAGTATGGCTCCCCATAGCCTTGGAGGCTGGCGCTCTTCCCCTGTTGGGATTGGATCAGGATGTCTTTGCTTGGCAGGAAGTCACACAGCCCCAGATAGGAGCCCACAGAGAATAATTGAGAAGAAGACTCCAGAACCGCTCTGGGGACACTGTTTCTGCTCCCCGGTCTTACTGCTCACTTCCCAACACCCCTCTCCCACATCCCCACGTTTTGCCTCTGAACTCAAGGCTGCAGCATGCTGTAGGACAGACCACAGGAAAAACCAGAGCAGGAGTCCAAGACAAATGGTGGAAACCCCAGTCGCCAGACACCCCAGGAAGCCATCTCAGTTGCAGTTCTACTAACCACAAGGTGCAAATTTACGGAAAATTTCCACTTGGGGCTAGACTCTGCCCTGGGACCCGCCCTCTCCTGCCATATTTCCTGGAATTATGATGCTGCTAGTCTGCTCCGCTTCCTTTTTTCTTTTCTTTTTTTTGGGGGGGTGAGGGAGGCTGGTCATTTTTTAAAAATTTTCATAAACATATAATGTATTTTTACTCTCAGAGGTACAGGTCTCTGAATCGCCAGGTTTACACACTTCACAGCACTCACCATAGCACATACCCTCCCCAATGTCCATAACCCCACCACCCTCTCCTAAACCCCCTCCCCCCAGCAACCCTCAGTTTCTTTTGTGAGATTAAGAGTCACTTATGGTTTGTCTCCCTCACAATCCCATCTTGTTTCATTCATTCTTCTCCTACCCCCTTAAACCCCCATGTTGCATCTCCACTTCCTCATATCAGGGAGATCATATGATAGTTGTCTTTCTCTGATTGACTTATTTCACTAAGCATGATACCCTCTAGTTCCATCCACGACATCACAAATGGCAAGATTTCATTTCTTTTGATGGCTGCATAGTATCCCATTGTATACATATACCACATCTTCTTGATCCATTCATCTGTTGATGGACATCTAGGTTCTTTCCATAATTTGGCTATTGTGAACATTGCTGCTATAAATATTCGGGTGCACATGCCCCTTAGGATCACTATGTTTGTATCTTTAGGGTAAATACCCAGTAGTGCAATTGCTGGGTCATAGGATAGCTCTATTTTCAACATTTTGAGGAACCTCCATGCTGTTTTCCAGAGTGGTTGCACCAGCTTGCATTCCCACCAACAGTGTAGGAGGGTTCCCCTTTCTCCACATCCTCGCCAGCATCTGTCATTTCCTGACTTGCTAATTTTAGCCATTCTGACTGGTGTGAGGTAATATCTCACTGTGGCTTTGATTTGTAATTCCCTGATGCCGAGTGATGTGGAGCACTTTTTCATGTGTCTGTTGGCCATCTGGATGTCTTCTTTGCAGAAATGTCTGTTCATGTCCTCTGCCCATTTCTTGATTGGACTATTCTTTGGGTGTTGAGTTTGCTAAGTTCTTTATAGATTTTGGACACTAGCCCTTTATCTAATATGTCATTTGCAAATACCTTCTCCCATTCTGTCAGTTGTCTTTGGGTTTTGTTAACTGTTTCCTTTGCTGTGCAAAAGCTTTTGATCTTGATGAAATCCCAATAGTTCATTTTTGCCCTTGCTTCCCTTGCTTTTGGCGATATTCCTAGGAAGACATTGCTGTGGCTGAGGTTGAAGAGGTTGCTGCCTGTGTTCTCCTCAAGGATTTTTTTCTTTTTTTTTTTCCTAAAGATTTTATTTATTTGACAGAGAGAGATCACAAGTAGGCAGAAAGGCAAGCAGAGAGAGAGGAAGGAGGAAGCAGGCTCCCTGCCGAGCAGAGAGCCCAATGCGGGACTCGATCCCAGAACCCTGAGATCATGACCCTAGCCGAAGGCAGAGGCTCAACCCACGGAGCCACCCAGGCACTCCTCCTCAAGGATTCTGATGGATTCCTTTCTCACATTGAGGTCCTTTATCCATTTTGACTCTATTTTAGTGTGTGATGCAAGGAAATGGTCCAATTTCATTTTTCTTCAAATAGCTGTCCAATTTTCCCAACACCATTTGTTGAAGAGACTGTCTTTTTTACATTGGATATTCTTTCCTGCTTTGTAGAAGATTAGTAGACCATAGAGTTGAGGGTCTATTTCTGGGCTCTCTATTCTGTTCCATTGATCTATTTGTCTGTTTTTGTGCCAGTACCATGCTGTCTTGATGAAGACAGCTTTGTAATAGAACTTGAAGTCCAGAATTGGGATGCCACCAACTTTGGCTTTCTTTTTCAATATCCCTTTGGCTATTCTAAGTCTTTTCTGGTTCCATATAAATTTTAGGGTTATTCGTTCCATTTCTTTGAAAAAAATGGATGGTATTTTGATAGGAATTGCATTAAATATGTAGATTGCTTTAGGTAGCATAGACATTTTCACAATATTTGTTCTTCTAATCCAGGAGCATGGAACATTTTTCCATTTCTTTGTGTCTTCTTCAATTTCTTTCATGAGTACTTTATAGTTTTCTGAGTATAGATTCTTTGCCTCTTTGGTTAGGTTTATTCCTAGGTAACTTATGGTTTTGGGTGCAATTGTAAATGCGATTGACACCTTAATTTCTCTTTCTTCTGTCTTGTTGTTGGTGTAGAGAAATGCAACTGATTTCTGTGCATTGATTTTATATCCTGAAACTTTACTGAATTCTTGTATAAGTTCTAGAAGTTTTGGAGTGGAGTCTTTTGGGTTTTCCACATATAGTATCATATCATCTGCGAAGAGTGATAGTTTGACTTCTTCTTTGCCGATTTGGATGCCTTTAATTTCCTTTTGTTGTCTGATTGCTGAGGTTAGGACTTCTAGTACTATGTTGAATAGCAGTGGTGATAATGGACATCCCTGCCGTGTTCCTGACCTTAGCGGAGAAGCTTTCAGTTTTTTCTCCATTGAGAATGATATTTGTGGTGGGTTTTTCATAGATGGCTTTGATAATATTGAGGTATGTGCCCTCTATCCCTACACTTTGAAGTTTTGATCAGGAAGGAATACTGTACTTTTCAAATGCTTTTTCATCATCTATTGAGAGTATCATATGGTTCTTGTTCTTTCTTTTATTAACGTATTGTATCACATTGATTGATTTGCAGATGTTGAACCAACCTTGCAGTGCTAGGATAAATCCCACTTATTCATGGTAAATGATCCTTTTAATGTACTGTTAAATCCTATTGGCTAGTATTTTGGTGAGAATTTTCACATCTGTGTTCATCAAGTATATTGGTCTGTATTTCTCTTTTTTGATGGGATCCTTATCTGGTTTTGGGATCAAGGTAATGCTGGCCTCATAAAATGAGTTCAGAAGTTTTCCTTCCATTTTTATTTTTTGGAACAGTTTCAGGAGAATAGGAATTAGTTCTTCTTTAAACGTTTGGTAGATTTCCCCAGGGAAGCCGTCTGGCCCTGGGCTTTTGTTTGTTTGGAGATTTTTGATGACTATTTCAATCTCCTTACTGGTTATGGGTCTGTTCAGGTTTTCTATTTCTTCCTGGTTCAGTTATGGTAGTTTATGTCTCTAGAAATGCATCCATTTCTTCCATATTGACAAATCTGTTTGTGTAGAGTTGCTCATAATATGTTCTTATAATTGTTCGTATTTCTTTGGTGTTAGTTGTGATCTCTCCTCTTTCGTTCATGATTTTATTTATTTGGGTCCTTTCTCTTTTCTTTTTGATAAGTCTGGCCAGAGGTTTATCAATCTTATTACTTCTTTTAAAGAACCAGCTCCTAGTTTCATTGATTTGTTCTATTGTTTTTCTGGTTTCTATTTCATTGATTTCTGCTCTGATCTTTATGATTTCTCTTCTCCTGCTGAGTGTAGGGTTTCTTCTTGTTCTTTCTCCAGCTCCTTTAGGTGTAGGGTTAGGTTGTGTACTTAAGACCTTTCTTGATTCTTGAGAAAGTCTTGTATCGCTACATATTTTCCTCTCAGGACTGCCTTTGCTGTGTCCCACAGATTTTGAACCATTGTGTTTTCATTATCATTTGTTTTCATGAATTTTTTTTAAATATTCTTTAATTTCCTGGTTGACCCATTCATTCTTTAGAAGGATGCTGTTTAGTCTCCATGTATTTGGGTTCTTTCTAAATTTCCACTTGTGATTGAGTTCTAGCTTCAGAGCATTGTGGTCTGAAAATATGCAGGGAATGATCCCAATCTTTTGATACCAGTTGAGACCTGATTTAGGAACCAGGATGTGATCTATTCTGGAAAATATTCCATGTACACCAGAGAAGAATGTGTATTCTGTTGCTTTGGGATGAAATGTTCTGAATATATCTGTGATGTCCATGTGGTCCAGTGTGTCATTTAAGGCCTCTATTTCCTTGTTGATCTTTTCCTTGGATGATCTGTCCATTTCAGTGAAGGGAATGTTAAAGTCCCCTACTATTATTGTATTATTATTGATGTGTTTCTTTGATTTTGTTATTAATTGGTTTATATAGTTGGCTGCTCCCATATTAGGGGCATAGATATTTAAAATTGTTAGATCTTCTTGTTGGACAGATCCTTTGAGTATGATATAGTGTTCTTTCTCATCTCTTATTATAGTCTTTGGATTAAAATCTAATTGATATGATATAAGGATTGCCACCCCTGCTTTCTTCTGATGTCCATTAGCATGGTAAATTGTTCTCCACCCCCTCACTTAAAATCTGGAGCTGTCTTTGAGTCTGGAATGGGTTTCTTATAGGCAACATATAAATGGGTTTTGTTTTTTTATCCATTCTGTTACCCTATGTCTTTTGATTGGGGCATTTAGCCCATTAACATTCAGGGTAATGATTGAGAGATATGAATTTAGTGCCATCGTATTGCCTGTAAGGTAACTGTTACTGTATATTGTCTCTGTTCCTTTCTGATCTACTACTTTTAGGCTCTCTCTTTGCTTAGAGGACCCCTTTCAATATTTCCTGTAGAGCTGGTTTGGTGTTTGCAAATTCTTTCAGCTTTTGTTTATCCTGGAAGCTTTTTATTTCTCCTTCTATTTTCAATGATAGCCTAGCTGGATATAGTATTCTTGGCTGCATGTTTTTCTTGTTTAGTGCTCTGAATATATCATGCCAGTTCTTTCTGGCCTGCCAGGTCTCTGTGGAGAAGTCTGCTGCCAATCTAATATTTTTACCATTGTTTGTTACAGACTTCTTTTCCCGGGCTGCTTTCAGGATTTTCTCTTTGTCGCTAGGACTTGTAAATTTTACTATTAGGTGACAGGTTCTGGACCTATTCTTGTTGATTTTGAGTGGGATTCTCTGCACCTCCTGGATTTTGATATACAAGCATCAAAATCAGGAGGTGCAGAGAACCCCCCCTCAAAATCATTTATATGTTGGCAACATTTATATGTTGCCTATAAGTACATCCCTTTGCCATATTAGGGAAATACTCTCCAATAATTCTCTCCAATATACCTTCTGCTCCCCTCTCTATTTCTTCTTCTTCTGGAATCCCAATTATTCTAATGTTGTTTTGTCTTATGGTGTCACTTATCTCTCGAATTCTCCCCTCGTGGTCCAGTAGCTGTTTGTCCCTCTTTTGCTCAGCTCCTTTATTCTCTGTCATTTGGTCTTCTATATCACTAATTCTTTCTTCTGCCTCATTTATCCTAGCAGTGAGACACTCCATTTTTTATTGTACCTCATTAACAGCTTTTTTGATTTCAACTTGGTTAGATTTTAGTTCTTTTATTTCTCCAGAAAGGGCTTTTATATCTCCCAAGAGGGTTTCTCTAATATCTTCCATGCCTTTTTCTAGCCCAGCTAGAACCTTGAGGATCATCATTCTGAACTCTGTATCTGACATATTACCAATGTCTTTATTGATTAGGTCCCTAGCCTTCGGTACTGCCTCTTCTTCTTTTTTTGTGGTGAGTTTTTCTGCCTTGTCATTTTGTCCAGATAAGAATATATAAAGGAGCAAGTAAAATACTAAAAGGGTGGCAAAGACCCCAGGGAAATATGCTTTAACCAAATCAGAAGAGACCCCAAATCGTAAGGGGGAGAAAGGGGATAAAAAGAGGTTCAGAAAAAAAAAAGAAAGAATTAAAAAAAGAAAACAAAGAAAAAATATTTAAAAAAAATATATATATATATATATTAGATAAACTCGTTAAAAACATTAAAAATGAAAAGGGTAAAAGTTTTAAAAAATTGAGCAGAAGAAAAAAAATTAAAAAAAATAAAATAAATTAAGTTAACTGCAAGACTAATGAATCATGGGGAGAAAGCCTGAGTTCAGTACTTTGCTTTCTCCTCCTCTGGAATTCCGGTGCTCTTTTTGGTATTGAACCTGCACTCCTTGGTAGGTGAACTTGGTCTCGGCTGGATTTCTTGTTGATCTTCTTGGGGAGGGGCCTAGTGTAGTGATTCTCAAGTGTTTTTGCCCCAGGCGGAATTGCACCGCCCTTACCAGGGGCCGGGCTGAGTAATCTGCTCGGGTTCACCTTCAGGAGGTTTTGTTCCCTGAACTCTCTCCGTAGAGTTCTGGAGGACAGGAATGAAGATGGTGGCCTCCGGTCTCTGGCCCGGAGGAGCCGAGAGCTCGGGGCCCTACTCCTCAGTGCGCACTGAGAGAACAGTGCCCAATAACTCCCGTCTACCTGGCCTCCGGCCGCACTCTGAGCTCACCCCAGACTGCGACCAGTTCAAGGTAACCCCGAGCTGAGAGCTCACTCCTCGGCTCTATCTCTGTAGCTGGCTTCCCCGTTCTAATACCTGCAAGCTCTGTGACACTCAGACACCCCCGATCTTTCTGTGACCCTGCAGGACCTGGGGCCACGCTGACCCCGCATGGACTCACCCCGGTTTAGCCTCTGGAGCGATGTCCCTCAGCAGAAGAGAGTTTTAAAAGTCCTGATTTTGTGCTCCGTTGCTCCACCGCTTGCCGGGAGCCAGCCCCTCCCCCTGGGGTCTATCTTCCCATCGCTTTGGATTCACTTCTCCGCCAGTCCTACCTTTCAGAAAGTGGTTGATTTTCTGTTTCTAGAATTGCTATCTCCCGTTGCATTTGTAGGTGTTTGCAGTGTTTAGATAAGCTATCTAGCTGATCTCCTGCTACCTGATGTGGTCTCAGCCTGCTTCTTCTCCGCCATCTTGTCTCCTCCCTGCCTCTTTCACCCATTGTCCTGACCACCATAATTTTCCCATCTTCATTTCCACCACCAGTATCCTCCCTTCTTGTGACCAACAGGTATAAGCTTCCAGTTATGAACTTAAAAAGTTATGCGGTGGTGCCTGTGTGTCTCAGTGGGTTAGGCCTTTGCCTTTGGGTCAGGTCATGATCTCAGGGTCCTGGAGACAGCAGGAGCCTGCCTCCCCCTGTCTCTCTGCCTGCTGCTCTGTCTACTTCGGAGCTCTTTCTCTCTTTCAAATAAATAAATAAAATCTTTTTTAAAAAGTCATGTGGATATAGGGTACATGTTCCCTGTAGTTAAAGATTCTGTGTTATATATTTCAAAGTCACTGAGTGGATCTTGAAATGAGACTTATTATGCTGACCATTGCACAATATATACAAATATCCAACCACTAAATTGTACATCTGAAACTAATATAATGCTATGTATATCATAATGTATATCAATCATATCTCAATAAAAAATAAATTGAAAAAGAAAAAATAATACAAAGCAGAATTTTCTTCCCTTCCCTTTCTGATGGCTGGAACATTGAGAGCAAGGCATCCTCAGAGCCATGTTCTGTCTCCTGGCTTCTGGGTGTTTCCTGCCATGCTTGGCATTTATTGGCTCTGGTCGGCTGCCCTCTAATGTCTATCTCTGTTGTCACAGGGACGGCTGCCCTCTCTGCCTCTGTGTATCCATCTGACTTCCTCCATGTTTGTCTCTGGTCCCTTCTTACAGGGACAACAGTCCTATAGGACAGTGTTTCACCCTAATGACCTCACATTCATGTGGATACAACTGCAAAGGTCCTAAGTCCATATAAAATCACCTTCCCAAGACCAGGAGTTAGGACTTCAGCATAACTTTTGGGGGACCACAATTCAGCCCATAACAAAAGTCATCATCCCATGCTAACATGACCAAAAAAAGAATCATCCCTTTTTTCTTTACTTCTAAAATTTCTTATTGAGATATTAATGACATAAACAAATTATTTTGAGGTGTACATGAGTCCATATTGGTATATTATTAACTATATTTATGCACCTTATTATACATTACATCTCATGACTTGTTTATTTGATAACTGGAAGTTTATACTTTCTGACCACAAGAAGGGATGATTTGGAAAGTGGGAATGAAGACAGAAAAGAGAGGTTGGGAGGAGAATGGGGTGAAGAAGGAAAGAAGAGCATCAGAGACGATTGAAATATTTCAGGAAGTATGACCTGGCAGGAGTAAGCAGGTAGTTGGTGCTGGCTGGGGTCCCAGAGTGGCTGTGACAAGGTTTCCTCACAGCCTCCTCAAATTGCTGAGGAAAGTGTCTACCACACTCCTGCTGGGAGCAGTTAGGGAGAAACAGGGAGGGGAGAGGGGGTGGGGTTAAGACTGTGGCAGGGGTGGAGAGGTGGGGGGAAACCATATGGGAGAAGTTACAAAACCCTGTTGATGGCTCCTGCCCATTCATCAGTCTTCCCCAGCCTTGCTTGTTCCTTGGGTTGTTTTGTTGTTGCTGTTGTTGTTGTTGTTTTCAGTGACTTTGGGCTCTGGGCAAAAGGAGGATGGAAAAGATTTTTTCAACTTGAAAAAAATACTTCCAGGAGATGGGAGCCAGAGGATTGGACAGGGAGAGAGCGCCTGGTGGGAAGCAAGGCTTAAGAATTCCAAGCTGGAGAGTTTTTAAAAAGTCACCCGACTCCACACAGATTATTTGCCAGGTCAGTAGGGTGTGGGGGAAGGCAGAGGGCAGGCACACCTGTGGCTGACATTACTCCCTTTTGGGCGAGAACAGCACAGGCTCCCTGTGAGATGCCAACTGGAGGAGGAGTCCATCCAGGAACTACGAGGAGAGGGTCCAGGGTTCAATCCCAGGGAGAGGAGCTGCACTCAGAGCATATACAGTCTTCTTTCTGGATGACTTGGCCTCACCCCTGCAACACATTACCACCTAGCCAGCACTGCGACTGTCTACCAGCTGCTTCTGAAGGACGGGGAGCATGGGAAGGCCAGCAAGTCCATGAGCAATGGGTCCACTGCCACATTTCTTTTCTTGTAAAACAAGTTCCTTGATCAGAGCAGAAGGGTAGGGAAGACTGTGAGAGTGGGGGAAAGAATTATGTAGGTCCATGGATGGTAGTTTTGGCAAAATCATTGCAGGAAAAGAGGATAAATTAATATTTGTGGTAAGTATCTGTTTCAAAAAAGAGGAATGCTGTGCCTTACTGTTAAGAAAGTGGCCCAGGGTCATGAACCTGGCAGCAGGCTAGTCACCCTGGGGAACTGTGCCATATCAGGGCACCCTGTTGCTCTCTGTGGCTGGCAGGCTGGGCACTCAGCAGTGGGCATGGCCTGCTCAGCTTCCGTGGACCTAGCAGCAACAGGACTGTGCTGCTAAGCCCGTGCCTGACATCCATTCCTGCCCCTTTGTTCTGAGCCCACTGGACAATGTGGGTTGTCCTGGGGACACAGGCTGACTGATAGCCCCAGAATGGTCATCCTAGCAAATTGATTCTTAAAAATCCTCCTCTTCTGAGGTCACCCTTTGGGGAGCATTCCTGTGGGACACAAATATCCTTCTATTCTCAGAGAATTCTATCCACATACCTTTCCCCTAAATTTCTGTCACAAGTTTCCAGTTGGACTTTCCAAGTCCCTGGCCATCCAGCCAAACCATTGAAATGGGCATCTACTTGCACAGGTGTGCATTTCTCCTTCCCCAGCAAAGTGTACCACCTGGGGTACCGCTCAGCGTTGTGCCCACTGAGAACATTTCCTTATACACTGTCTTTTGGGAATAGTCTGGAGAAGGTCTATAATGCTGCAGCTGTTCCCTTTCAGGCAGGACCTAAGGATCCTACAGAAGCATCTGGAAACCAGTCACCAGTCCTCTCTTCCTCTGTTTGGAGCTTCCCATAAGGCCTAGGTACAGGCTGGGAGAAGGAGGCTGTGGGGTAGAAGTGGGGACCACAAGCATTCAGGCAACTTCTTCAGGGAACTTGCTTGTGCCCTGGGGCCTGATCAGGCCAGATCATGTACCTACCGCTTCCATCTGATTACAGAGGGCTGCTGTGTTTACCACCCTCAGGCGATGGGCCAGAAAGCTCATGAGGGGCAGATCGGCTCACCTGGGGGCTTGGCAGCCCAAGGTCAGTGTTCAGTCCCCATAAAGGCCCCAGGCAGGCCCAGACTGGCTTTTCAAAAAGAGAGTAGTTATATATAGGTGATGGCAGGGCCTTACTCCACATCCTAAGAGGCCTATACTGTGCCTTACTCCTAGAGGCTTGCTGACGTTTCCAGTGTCCTCTTTACTTGGAATAAGATGTGCATTGTAGCCATGTCAATATCCTGGGTGTGATATTGCACCACAGTATCTGTAATTTGTTACCCTTGGGAGAAATGAGAAAAAGAATGCCTAGAACATCTCTATATTATTTCTGAGAACTGTCTGTGGATTTATTGTATAGTTATCTCAAACTATAAATTTAATTGAAAAGTTTTTAAGCTACATAAAACCTGTTCCAATACGAAAAATGAAAAAAAAATCTGTAGAAACCACCTTAGATTTGTTATGGAACATTCTCTGGGTCTGGACCTAGAATGCTAAGAATTCTATGAACTACCCCTTTTGTACATGGGGTAGATAGAGAAAATATATGTTAGGAAGTACAGAATGGATGGATGGATGAATGGATGGATGCATGGATGGATGGATGGATACATGGATGGACAGATGGACTATTAGTGGGATGTCTTGTGAATTTCTCTGTGCAGCATCTATGACTCCAGATATTCCCTACCTGGTCTCCTGACACCTCCCTTTGCTGTAAGATCTTCTTCCACAATGATTCATGGTCCAGTCATCCTGATCTCATTCAAGATTTTTGACTCAGAGATGCCTGTAAGCTCTTTAGTTTGTCTTCATTCTTTCCCCAGAGATCACACTCCCCATCATCCCATTGGGCTAAATATTATATTCCCCCAGGATTTATCTCCCATGAAGTCTTCACTTCTCTCCTGGAGAGAATCAAGCATGGCTTCTTTTGTGTTTAACGTCTCTGACCATTGTGGTCAAACAAGTGGTATGTTGGCCTCCCTCAGTAGAAATATTAGTTCCTTTAGGTTATGGAGAACCGAGTACATCCTACTAAAACAAAGTAAATGTATTCATTTTAAGGTGTTTTTTTTTTTGTTTGTTTGTCTGTTTGTTTGTTTTGGGGAAAAAAATATGTAAACCAAATACACTGATTACCATGAGGAGAGGCTTGTGATATGGAATTGCACTGAAACTGTGAATTTAGACCTTCTCTAACTCTGAAAGTAGGGAGAGTCTGAGGTGTGCAGAGACTCGGTTGAACCGAGCCCCAAGTGGAGTTTCCCTAGGTCCTTAAACAAAGTAAAGGATTCTCTCCTGAAGACCCAAGGATCTTGTGAAGACCAGAGAGTTCAACTCAGCTCAGTAGTAGTCAATACAATGGGCAAATTTTTTTTCACTTTCTCTTTCTCTCCTGGACAACAGGGAGCTAGCTGTCTCTCAGCACGGACCCTGGGAATTGCCAGATCGTTCTATTGGCGGCACTCTCTATTGATCCCTATACTATCCTACTGGTTCAGGATACATGGAAAAATTATTTCCTTTTATTAATTCTATTCTGTTCTATTCTATTATATTTTTTAATATGCATTGTTAGTTCCCCCAAAAGTTAGTGGCTTAGAACAGCAATAATCATTTATTATCTCCCACAGTTTCTGTGGGTCAAGAATTCAGGAGCAGGACCACAGGCAGGTTCTGGCTCAGTGTTCCCCATGAAGCTGCAGTCAAGTGTTAACTGAGGTCACTCTCATCAGAGGGTTTGACTGGGGCAACAGATGGGGCTATAGGGCATATAGGTTGGATAGTGCTTCTAAGCTGGATCCCTTCTATGGCTGTTGGCAGGAGACCTCAGCTTCTCATGACAAGGAATTCCCTATAGGGCTACTTGAAGAAAATGACAGTTGGGGGTCCCTGGGTGTCTCAGTCAGTTAACCATCTGCCATAGGCTCAGGCCAGGTTCCCAAGAGCCCTGTGTCGTGCTCTCTGCTCAGCATGGAGTCTGCTTCTCCTTCTCCCTCTGCCCCTCCCCCGCTAGTGCTTTCTCATTCTCTCTCTTGCTGTCTCTCTCAAATACATAAAATCTTTAAAAAAAAAAAAAAAAAGTCACAGCAGTTGGCTTTCCCCAGAGTGAGAGAACCTAGAGAGAAAGGTGGAAACCTCAATGTCTTTTGTGGCTTGACTTGAAAGTCATGTTTCAGTATTTGCATTCTATCCTGACAGCTGAATCCATCATCCCTGTTCATTGTGGCTGGGGATTACACGGGGCATGAGTACCGGGAGGCCAGGATCACTGAGAGCCATTTTGTAGGTAGGCTGTCACCATTCTTTTACTTGGGTCATCCTTGTCTTCACAGGGCTGCCCCTGTGGACAGAGGGGGACAGTACACAACAGGAGTGGGAGTCAGACTCATTTGGATGGCACTGAGACTGAGGAAAACACAAGGAAATATTTTTCCCATGTACCCAGAACAAGTAGGATAAGACAGGGGATAAATGGAGAGTGCTTTCAATATTCACTGCACACGCTGGCAATGACCAGGGTCCTAGATCAGAGACAGCTCCCTGTGGCCCATCAGAGAAACAAATTGAAACAATGACTGCCCATTTTTTTAAGCTTTGATTTATTAATGGGAGAGAGAGAGCACAAGTTGGGTGAAGGGCAGATGGAAATGCATAGTCCCTGCTGAGCAGGGAGCCTGAAGCAGGACTCAATCTCAGGACTCCAGGATCATAACCTGAGCCAAAGGTAGATTCTTAATTCACTGAGCCACCCAGGAACCTGTCTGCTCATTGTTTTAATTATTACTGAGCTTAGCTGAGCTGAGCTGAACTCTGGTCTTCACATGATCCTCAGGTCTTCAGGAGAGAAACCTGCACTTGTTGAAGGACCTAAGGGCTTAGGCTCTTAGGCTAGGCTCTCCCCAATCTCTGCACACCTCAGACCTTCCCCTATTATCAGAGTTAGAGAATGCCACAATTCATAGTTTCAGTGCAATTCAATATCATAATTCACAGAGTTTTGTACTTGGAAGTGGAACAAACTGTGCAGGTGGCTTTGCAAATGGAAAGTAGGTGGATGCTGGGAGCACATTGATCTAAGAGTCAGGGAAAGCCTGAAGAGCTTTGAAGAAACTGTCATAGGAGCCTCATCACATCTGAGGAAGTTGCCAGTAGGGACTCCAAAGAAAAGTGAAATATCAGGGCTCTTCTCTCCCCTTCAGAGCCAAGGTTGTCCAAGACATGAAATTTCAGAGGAAAGAGTGGGAACTCTTGTGTATAGTTAGTTACAGATCAAAAGGAGACTTGGTTAGAAAGGACGGGCAGGGGAGTGGGTGCTCAGGAGAGCAGAAACTTCGTTAGGGCCATCGATTGTAGGCTTGAGAGACATCCAGTGAAGGCTTTTGTCAACTCCTTAACACCAAGGTGAGGTTATCCTCAGCACCTGCTATGTCCAATGTAATTCCATATGTCAATTCTGTAAACACTCACTGAACATCTAGAATGTTTAAGATCTTCTCCTAGAGAGAAGAGTCAAGGCAACAAGAATGTTCTGTGTCCTCTTAGGAAGAGAGCTAAGAAAACTAATGAACCTAGGGTGAGAGCCAGCTAGATGTCCACGCACCTAGAATACTGGTTGGTATTCTAACAGTTGGCAGAACTCATAGAAATTAGAAGAGAGCAAATTAGTTCATCAGCAGCAGATCCTGCATCCCCAGGGACTGTGACTTGGAACCTGCTCTGCCAGCGGCCAAGGGGAAACTTATTTGGGCTCTGCAGCCAGACTGAGGCTTCTCTCTGAGAGGGAGGTCAGGGTGCGGTTTGTTTTCCTCTAAAACTACAAAAACCATCAAAAGCGGTCAAGGTGAGAGGGAAAAGAAAGTGAACAAACATAAAAACCACCAGAGAACACAAGACTGAAAAAACCAGTTTCCTCAGAGCCCACCCCCTTGAGGGGGGCGGGGGACTTAACTCAGGGTACATCATTGACTGACAACCCACATGGCAGGCCCCTCCCCCAGAAAAACCAACCAAGAAAGGAAAAAAAAAAGACTACAAGAGAACAACTCCCACTACTTCATAGGACAACTTTTATTTTTAATTCGTATCCACTATTCTGATTCATTTTTTATATAGATAATTTTTTAACCTATTTACCATCACAGTGAGATGTCCAGTACACCAAATTCCATAATAACCTTCTAGCTGAACTTTTTGATACACACACCTGTGTTTTTCTTTTGGATTTCTATTTTTTTAATTTTTTTAAAATTTTAGTTTAGTTTAGTCTAGTTTATTCCTTTTTATTTTTATTTTCTAATATTCATATAGAGTTAAACTTCAAAGTAATCCCCTTTCCCCAATCAATGCTACCCCTATAGGTAAACCAATTTTTAATCCCCCTTTATCTTAGGAAAGGTAAGTCATTTAACAAAGATATCAAGATACATCCAGGAAGAATCAAAACAACCTTTCTTGCCCACACTGAGAATTTATAACCACTCTCCCATCTTTTTCTTCCACCATTGTTTCTGTATTTTTGTGTTTGTCCTGATAGTATATAAATCTTACACTTGGGGTTCTTTTTGATGAGGTTCTTCCTTTATTTGCATATATATTTTTTTCTCTTGTAATATACTTTTATCAGTCTTTGTGTTTGTCTGTTTTTGTTTGTATACTTCATAAATCTCACCTTGGGGCCCATTTGGGCTGAACCTTCTCTTTCATCTTCCCTTTCTTTCCTGTCTCTCTCTCTCTCTCTCTTTTTTTCTTTTTTTCTTTTTCTTTTCTTTTGTCTCTCATATGGGTGGGGAATCCTGATTACTCAGAAATGTTCCAGGGTGCATCTTGACTGCACCACGGTCGATACATCCAGCTACATCTGTATCTGGAATAAATAAATAAATCTCTCACCAAAATGACTAGGAGGGGAAATGCCCAACAGAAGAAAAATACACAGGATAGACTTTCAGCAACAGAGCTAACGCCTATCAACATAGACAATATGTTGGAAAGAAAATTCAGGCTAACAATTATCCAGGCAATAGCTAGGGTGGAGAAAGCCATGGATGACCAAACGGAATTGATTAGGGCCGAGCTGAAAGCAACCAGACAGGATGTTCACAATGTTAGGGCGGAGTTAAAAGCTACCAGGGCTGAGGTTCACAATGCTCTCAATGTGTTCCAATCTAATCTAAATTGTCTCAAAGCTAGGGTAACTGAGACAGAAGACAGAATTAGTGATCTGGAGGACAAACAGATAGAGAGAAAGGATCAGGAGGAAGCCTGGAACAAACAGCTTAGAAACCACAAAAACAGAATCAGGGAAATAAATGATGCCATGAAACATTCCAACGTCAGAATTATTGGAATCCCTGAAGGGGAAGAGAAAGAAAGAAGTCTAGAAGATATAGTGGAACAAGTCCTTCATGAAAATTTTCCCAATCTCGCGAATGGAACCAGAGTTCATGTACTAGAGGCTGAAAGGTCTCCACCCAAGATTATACATTCCAAAAAAACATCAAGGCACCTGATAGTCAAATTGAGGAATCATAATTGTAGGTATAATCTCTTGAAAGCTGCTAGGATAAAGAGGCTCCTTACCTACAGAGGAAAGCCCATCAGAATAATGTCAGACCTGTCCACAGAGACCTGGAAAGCCAGAAAGGGCTGGCAAGATATATTCAGGGCACTAAATGAGAAAAACTATGCAGCCAAGAACACTTTATCCAGCAAGACTGACATTCAAAATGGATGGAGAGATAAATAGTTTCCAAGACTGGCAAGGCTTAAAAGAGTATGCGACCACCAAGCCAACACTGCAGGAAATATTAAGGGAGGTTCTATAAAAGAGGAAAAATACTAAGAATAGCACTGAACAGAAATAAAGAGACAATCTACAGAAAGAAAAGGCTTCAATGGTAACACGATGTCAATAAAAACATATCTATCAATAATCACTCTCAATGTGAATGGCCTAAATGCGCCCATAAAATGGCACAGGGTTGGGGCGCCTGGGTGGCTCAGTGGTTTGGGCTGCTGCCTTCGGCTCGGGTCATGATCTCAGGGTCCTGGGATCGAGCCCCGCATCGGGCTCTCTGCTCCACAGGAAGCCTGCTTCCCTCTCTCTCTCTCTCTGCCTGCCTCTCTGCCTACTTGTGATCTCTGTCTGTCAAATAAATAAATAAAATCTTTAAAAAAAAATGGCACAGGGTTGCAGATTCGTTAAAATGATAGAACCCATCCATATGTTGTCTACAAGACACTCATTTTGAACCTAAAGATACACCCAGACTGAAAGTGAAGGGATGGAGAAGCATCTTTCATGCCGATGGGCCTCAAAAGAAGGCTGGGGTAGCGATTCTCATATCAGATAAATTAGACTTTAAACTAAAGACTGTAGTCAGAGATCTAGGAGGACACTACATCATTCTTAAAGAGACTATCCACCAAGATGATCTAACAATTGTAAATATCTATGCCCCCAATATAGGAGCACCCAATTACATAAGAAAACTGTTAAGATAAAGAGTCATAATGATATGAATACATTAATAGTAGGAGATCTTAACATGCCTTTCTCAGAAATAGACAGATCATCAAAGCAGAAAATTAATAAAGAAACAAGAGCTTTGAATGACACATTGGAGCAGATGGGCCTCATAGATATATACAGAACATTCCACCCTAAAACCACAGAATACTCATTCTTCTCAAGTGCACATGGAACCTTCTCAAGAATAGACCACATACTGGGTCACAAATCAGAACTCAACTGATACCAAAAGACTGAGATTATTCCCTGCATATTCTCAGGTCACAATGCTTTGAAACTCGAGCTCAATCAAGGAAAAGTTCCAAAGGAACTCAAACACCTGGAAGCTAAAGACCACCTTGCTTAAGAATGCTGGGATCAACCAGGAGATCAAAGAAGAACTGAAACAATTCATGGAAACCAATGAGAATGAAGACACTTCAGTCCAAAACCTATGGGATACGGCAAAGGCAGTCCTAAAGGGGAAATGCATAGCCATCCAAGCCTCTCTCAAAAATATTGAAAAATCCAGAACACAGCAGCTGTCTCTATACCTTAAAGAACTGGAGAATCAACAACAAATCAAACCAACTCCACACATAAGAAGGGAAATAATCAAGTTAGAGCTGATATCAATGAGGTAGAAACCAGAGATACAGTAGAACGTATCATTGAAACTAGAAGCTGGTTTTTTGAAAGAATCAATAAGATCGATAAACCATTGGCCACACTAATCCAAAAGAAAAGAAAGAAAACCCAAATTAATCAAATTATGAATGAAAAGGGAGAGATCACAACGAACACCAAGGAAGTAGAAACAATCATCAGAAGTTATTATCAATAGTTATATGCCAATAAGCTAAGCAACCTAGATGAAATGGATGCATTCCTGGAAAACTATAAACTCCCAAAATTGAACCAGGAAGAAACTGACAACCTGAATAGACTGATATCTAGTAACAAGATTGAAGCAGTGATCAAAAACCTCCCAAAAAACAAGAGTCCAGGACTTGACAGATTCCCTGGGGAATTCTACCAAACTTTCAAAGCAGAAATAACACCTATTCTCCCTAAGCTGTTTCAAAAAATGGAAGCAGAAGGAAAACTTCCAGACTCTTTCTATGAAGCCAGCATTACCCTGATCCCCAAACCAGGCAAAGACCCTACCAAAAAGGAGAATTTCAGACCAATATCCCTGATGAATATGGATGCGAAGATTCTCAACAAGATCCTAGCAAACAGGATCCAACAGTACATTAAAAAGATTATCCACCATGATCAGGTGGGATTCATCCCTGGGCTACAAGGATGGTTCAACATTCGCAAATCAATCAATGTGATAGAACAAATCAATAAGAGAAGAGAGAAGAACCACATGGTCCTCTCAATTGATGCAGAAAAAGCATTTGACAAAACCCAGCATTGGTTCCTGATTAAAACACTTCAAAGTATAGGGATAGAGGGAACATTCCTGAACTTCATAAAATCTATCTACGAAAGACCCACCAGCAAATATCATCCTCAATGGGAAAAAGCTTGCAGCCTTCCTGTTGAGATCAGGAACACGACAAGGATGCCCACTCTCACCACTCTTGTTCAACATAGTATTAGAAGTGCTAGTAACAGTAATCAGACAGGAGAAATACAAGGTATCCAAATTGGCAGTGAAGAAGTCAAACTCTCTCTCTTCTCAGATGACATGATTCTTTATATGGAAAACCCAAAAGACTCCACCCCCAAACTACTAGAACTCATACAGCAATTCAGCAACATGGCAGGATACAAAGTCAATGTACAGAAATCAGTGGCTTTGTTATACACTAACAATGAAAATACAGAAAGGGAAATTAGAGAATTGATTCCATTTACTATAGCACCAAGAACCATAAGATACCTGGGAATAAACCTAACCAAAGAGGTAAAGATCTGTATTCGAGGAACTACAGAACACTCATGAAAGAAATTGAAGAAGACACAAAAAGATGGAAGACCATTCCATGCTCTTGGATTGGAAGAATAAACATTGTTAAAATGTTTATACCGCCTAGAGCAATCCATACTTTTAATGCCATTCCAATCAAAATTCCACCAGTATTCTTCAAAGAGCTGGAGCAAATAATCCAAAAATTTGTATGGAATCAGAAGAGACCCTGAATCGCTATGGAAATGTTGAAAAACAAAAATAAAACTGGGGGCATCACGTTACCTGATTTCAAGCTTTACTACAAAGCTGTGATCACCAAGACAGCATGGTACTGGCATAAAAACAGACACATAGACCAGTGGAACAGAGTAGAGAGCCCAGATATGGACCCTCAACTCTATGGGCAAATAATCTTCGACAAAACAGGAAAAAATATACAGTGGAAAAAAGACAGTCTCTTCAATAAATGCTGCTGGGAAAACTGGGCAGCTCTATGTAGAAGAATGAAACTCAACCACTCTCTTACACCATACACAAAGATAAACTCAAAATGGATAAAAGACCTCAATGTGTGAGACAGGAAACCATCAGAATCCTAGAGGAGAACATAGGCAGTAACCTCTTCAATATCAGCCACAGCAGCTGCTTTCAAGATATGTCTCCAAAGGCAAAGGAAACAAAAGTGAAGATGAACTTTTGGGACTTTATCAAAACCAAAAGCTTCTGCACAGCAAAGGAAACAGTCAAGAAAACAAAGACGCAACCCACGGAATGGGAGAAGATATTTGCAAATGACAGTACAGACAAAAGGTTGATATCCAGGATCTATAATGAACTCCTCAAACTCAACACACACACATATCAAAAAAGGGCAGAAGATATGGACAGACACTTCTCCAATGAAGACATACAAATGGCTATCAGACACATGAAAAAATGTTCATCATCACTAGCCATCAGGGAGATTCAAATTAAAACCACATTGAGATATTACCTTACACCAGTTAAAATGGCCAAAATTAGCAAGACAGGAAACAACATGTGTTGAAGGGGATGTGGAGAAAGGGGAACCCTCTTCTACTGTTGGTGGGAATGCAAGTTGGTGCAGCCTCTTTGGAGAACAGTGAGGAGATTCCTCAAGAAATTAAAAATAGAACTTCCCTATGACCCTGCAATTGCATTACTGGGTATTTACCCCAAAGATACAGATGTCGTGAAAAGAAGGGCCATCTGTACCCCAATGTTTATAGCAGCAATGGCCACGGTTGCCAAACTGTGGAAAGAACCAAGATGCCCTTCAAAAGACAAATGGATAAGGAAGATGTGGTCCATATACACTATGCAGTATTATGCCTCCTTCAGAAAGGACGAATACCCAACTTTTGTAGCAACATGGATGGGACTGGAAGAGATTATGCTGAGTGAAATAAGTCAAGCAGAGAGAGTCAATTATCATATGGTTTCACTTATTTGTGGAGCATAACAAATAGCATGGAGGACAAGGGGAGTTAGGAGAAGGGAGTTGGGGGAAATTGGAAGGGGAGGTGAACCATGAGAGACTATGGACTCTGAAAAACAATCTGAGGGTTTTGAAGGGGCGGGGGGTGGGAGGTCAGGGTACCAGGTGGTGGGTATTAGAGAGGGCACGAATTGCATGGAGCACTGGGTGTGGTGCAAAAATAATGAATACTGTTATGCTGAAAATAAATTTTTAAAAATCCTCAAAAAAAAAAATTAAAAATAGGGCACCTGGGTGGCTCAGTGGGTTGAACCTCTGCCTTCAGCTCAGATCATGATCTCTGGATCCTGGAATCAAGCCCCACATCGGGCTCTCTGCTCAGCGGGGAGCCTGCCTCCCCCTCTCTCTGTCTGCCTCTCTACCTACTTGTGATCTGTCTCTCTCTGTTACATAAATAAATAAATAAAACAATTTTAAAAGATTAAAAATAGAATTACCATAAGACCTACCACTCCCACTTCTGGGTATTTATCCAAAAACATTGAAATCAGGATCTTGAAGAGATATTAACACCCTATATTCATTGCCGCACTTCGCACAATAGCCAAGATGTGGATACAACATAAAAGGCAGTTGGCCAATTAATAGATTTTTTAAAATGTGGTATATACATACAATGGCATACTTTTAAGAAAGGGACATTCTGCAATGGGAAACAACATGGTTGAACCCAGACACAGAAAAACAAATACTGCAGGATTCTTCCTAGATGAGGTATCTAAAATATTCAAATTTATAGAACTGAAGTGGGGAATGATGGCTTCAGGGAGGAGGAAACGGGGAGTTATTAACCAATGGACATGAAGTTTCAGTCAAGCGAGATGAATGAGCTTTAGAGGTCTGTGGTACAACATTGCACCAGTCATCAACAATAACATATTGTCCACTTATAAATGTGTTAAGAGGGTGGATCTCATGGTAAGGATTCTGATCCCAATTTTTAAAAAGCTTGAAAGAAACAGGTCTGTTTGATGTAAAACTAAGAACATTCACTTTCCAAATATCTCTCCTCTGAACTTTTTACATCTTTTTTTATTTTTCTCATGTCATGGAAATTCTTATCTGTTCCTCCTGTCCTCAACAAACCCAGAAAGTTCTACTCCTTTGCAAGATTCCTTCTCGCAATGAAGAAAATATTTTGACAGCCTTACCCTTCTCTTGTGCAGAGGGGTTGCCTCCTGGCCTTTGCCCTCTCCTGCAGAGGTCCGATCTCCTTCCTCTTTGCCATTTTCATTTCTCGAGCAGCATGTTCTTTTACATGTGGGAATGATGTCACCCAAGTCAGAAGCGCGTTAACACAGAGGAAGGGGCAGACCTTAGTTATATACTCGCCTCTGATAATTGGTTTTTATAATGGCAGGCTTCATTAGAAGGTCTGGCCCTCAGCAGCATCATCTCACTCATCCTTGTGAACTCTCCTGAGCGGAGGCAGGTGTCAAATGTTAGAGTCGGTTTTAGAGAGGAGGGGAGCAAGGTCGGAGGAAATTTACCATAGTCACGTGCTGCCGGTGGAGCATAGCAAGGTCAGGAATAGTACCTAAACCTTTACTTTTGTATGGCTGACCCCTCAGACCATGCCCTCAAACAGAACACCGTCATCATCCTTGCGTATCAGCATTTTGACGAGCTTTAGACTTCAGATGGCGCCATCTAGTGGTGGGAAGAGAAATCCCATGACAGAGGCCAAACCTGTTTCAAAAAAGGCTTGTCATCAGGCCTTACATTTTGTATAAAAAAGAGACGACAGGTTAATTCTAAAGCCATATTCTGGCAACGTTAAAATGTATCCATTTTAAAAATATGGTTTAATCACATACAAGTCTATTTTTGTATTGATTGCCCCGAAGTGCTTCAAACGTTAAAGAAGATGTGTAATTTATAAAGGTTGTCAACATTATTATAATGATGTTAAAAAACTATTAGTAATACAGCACCTTTCCTTAGAAAAGCTCAAAGTAATTGCCACCTATTATTTTTTTTCCCTTTCAAGATTCTTGTGAAGTAAAAACGATAGCCATCATTAGCCTCATTTTACTGATGACATAATTGAGTCTTAGAATATTTCATCATAGCTACATAGTCCAAAAAGCCTGCTGAGAATTTAATTTTTCAGATCTTATTCCCGTGCTTTTCCCAAATTAATTATTTCTTTAAAATGTACCTGTGGGCTACAGTACACTTTACACTTTACACCTTACACTTGTGTGACTTTACACCTCGTGTGACTTTACACTTCACGTGACTCAGTTGGTTAAGCGTCTACCTTCTGCTCAGGTCATGATCCCGGGGTCCTGGGATCGAGCCCCATGTCTCAGGCTCTCTGCTGAGTGGGGAGCCTGCTTCTCCCTCTCCCTCTGCCTGCACTCCCCCTACTAGTGTGTGCTCTCTCTCTCTCTGTCAAATAAGTAAATAAAGTCTTTTTTAAAAAGAATATTAAAATATACTTTTAAACATTTTCTCCTGTTATGATCACTGTTCTGAGAAAACTGAAAATGTGGAATTTGCAGTAGAGTCACCGTAGTATTGAAACACTGGAGAGTTTAAATATAATCTAAAACATAAATCTTTCAGTTTATAATAAAAACAAGTTGAAAATACAATTGTGCCTCACTCTGGCCTAAGGTCTACATCACACCTCCTTATTTACACAAAAATATATTTCACGATTTCCAAACACATCCATGATAAATGTATTATGAAGAGAAGCTAATTAGAGATCAACATCATCCTTTAAAGTCAAGATGACCATATAGGGTAGGCTTGACATGAGATATTATACCTCTGTCTTTTAAAAGTAATTAAAATGCAAGAAGCTCTGACCCTCATCAGATAAGTGATCATCTAGCCAAGGCCAGTGTAGTCAAGATGAAGAGAAGAGTCCACTTCCTACTCAGCCACATTCCCATCGCGTGCCCCCAAACAAGTCCTTAAGCCTGTCTGAACCTCAGCTTCCCTGTCTGTCAGGTGGCACCTCCTTCAGCGGTGGTTCTTGTGAGTTTCAGGCTTTGCAGGCAGAATGTGGAAGTGGCTATAATCACACAGAGCTGAGTGTGATGCGTGAAGTTTCCCAAGCCCCTCGCAGAGCATCCATACCGTCCAGGTACTGGTGCCACTTACAGGCTGGGCTTAGCACAAATTCTGCTCATCAAAGCTGGGAAAGCTTTTTACTATTAGGTCAATGTCATCATGATGTCACTATAAGGGTTAGAAGGAATGTATGATTTTTCAGTATAAACATCACATCAGGGTGTTGTCCCAGTAAGATGAGATTTTTATAAGAAAAATATATGACACATGAAAAATAGGAAAAGACTTGTAAAACTCGAAATTCAATCTTTAGGTTAAAAAAAATTGGACCCCGATATATTGTCCCTGGAAATTTTGAAAAGCAAAAATGCAATCTTTTCCTTTTAATAGCATAAACTGAAATTTTGCCTTAATTATATAATGGGAGCAATGATTTTTTTTTGTGAGTGATATAAAATTAATGAAATAACCGAAAGGAAGTATTTGTAGGAGGCCATATAAGCAAGGATGCCTAAAGCAGGGAGGAAATCTAAAACAGTGAATGTTAGGAGCATAAACTCGAGGGTAAAAGATTTAGGAGTATTATCCAAAGAAGAACTTGAATGGCAGAAGGGTTATTTTTTAATGGGATGACCATTTTTATTTCAATAAATTGGTCCATTTAAAATTAGAGTTGAGGCTACACAGCAGGATTCCAGCAAATCATACCGGCCTTATTTCTTCCTTTGTCTTGTTCCGATCTGAACACACAAACTACCATGGCTGGATCGATGTAGATAATTTGAATATTTTGAAACCTAAAACTCCCGAGTCACTTCAGAATTGTGGCAGCTGCAGAGCCACAGAATTACAATCTCCAATACAAGATTTGTACCCAAAGCTCTGATTCTATGCTTCTGCAAGAACATCCAAATCTGACTTTATTAGACATTTTCAGAGGAGTATGCCATGGCTTGGAAGGTAGACCAGGGAGGACGCCATCAAGAGAAAGAAACCGCACGATCATTTCAATTGAGAAGTTTAATAGAAAGCATTATTAATTATTTCTATGGAACTAGCTACTAAGAAAGGGGGAAAATGCTAAAGAATTTCCTTGTGCTGAGAGAAAGTGCCCAAAGAAATACCAGTTTGAAGAGGAACCCTCTTCCCACGGTTGGGGTTCAGAGACACGGGATTGAGCCCACGGGTGCTGGAGACGGACTCTGGGTTGTCAGGCTGAGATGGGGCTTAGGGAATTATGGATCAAAACGGTAAACCGCAACCCCCCACAGGGGGGTGAGTGGGCTGGGGCTGGCCATGAGGGAACCACGGAAAGGGAGCCAGAACTCGGAAGGGAGGGCCACTGGGTGTCCCAGGCCCAGCCGGTCACCATTTCCAGCAGGAAGTCAGCCAGGAAAAGGCACTCCAGGGCCAGGAAGAGGAGTCTGTCCTCCTGCCGTATCCCCACAGAACCCTCTACTGCCTAAGGAGAAATGTGTGCAAGGTCTACGACCGGCCTCACTAGCAAGGCAAGGAAGATTAGGTTTGGAGCCGCGGGACGAACATCGGACACCCAGCTCAGAAGGCCTGTGTCGGTGTGATTGTCACGAACAGTTCCGTGGCCATTGTTTTGACTTTCGTGGTCTCGTGTTTGACCCTGTCCATACTGCGGGGTCCAGGAACTACTCTCCCCCCTCAGCGCGGTCCGCTCACGCTGCCTGGGGGATTTCAGATGAGAGGAAGAAGGCTGCCTTCTTCTCGTAGCAGGATGCTGTCAAGTCCTTCCCAACCATCTGCAAACTCCGGACATAAAAAGCGCCCGTTACACGCTGACATTTGTTAAATCCAGCCACTGCCTCTTCCCAGATTTCTCTACAACCAAATCTCTTCTGTCTCCCATGCTATTAAACCTCTCCTCTCTTTCATGACTGTCCAAAGTGCCATTGAGTGACGTCATGGGCCGCGAACCTCAGAACAGGACTGGCTCCCCACCTGTGCTCTCTTCCCTGAAGTCCAAAGGAGCGAGAGGAAGGCACCGTGGTACATTAGCACCTCAGTGGCCGCCCCGTGGAAGGTAGAGCGGGGCCTAGACTCACCATCTGGGCGAGGGGCTCCGACGCTTGAAATGGACCAGGTCTGTTTTCTGAAATGTGCCAAAGGGTGAAACTTAGTATTCTTTGTAGGAGGCAGGAGTTGACAAGTCTGTGAGTTAGCAAACATGACCAAACAACTTCAGAAACATGAGGGAACCCATGATTATTACCCTTACTGAGAACATTTTTATTGTGAAAAAGAGTAACGCGAGTCTGCCTTTTAGCTTAATGTGTTAGTCTGTGAATAGAATTTTGCCGGGTTTGGGGCCTGCTGATCTTTCAAGAAGTTGCAGCTGACCAGCTTTTTTCTTTGTTTTCTTTCTTTCTTTCTTTCTTTCTTTTTTTTTTTTTTTTTTTGGAATATATTTCTATTCTCCATCTAATTAACTACAACCAAAGTATTATACAAAGAAGGGAAATAGTACAGAATTTTCTTGAGTTTCTTTGATTTGACCCTGGAGTGAAGTTATCTCTCATTTCTGGGAAATCTCATTGCCCTGTCCCATCTGTAAGCTTTTCAAAAAGGAGGGATAATGTCAAACGTTCTTGGGGTTTGGCCCACAGGGCCATGGCAAGCCAGAACAAAAATTTGGAAAATATTTGTAGGTCTTTTCCCTCAAGGACAGGATGTTGCTCCTCATCTTCTGTCCAGCAGAGGGCAGTGGTCCACATGCATCCTCAAATTAAAGCCGCCTACCCCTCCCGTCCTGGCTCCCACCACCTGCAGAAACTCTTATTTCAAGCAGTGCTTATTATATTGAAAATGCAGCGCTTCAAACCTGTCTGTTGGCTCGCAACAGCCGATCTGCAATAACACTATTGAACCGAAAGAAATAGGATCCCAGACAGGAAAAGAGCTGATTCTTATTAAATAATGGACACTGAACTCATCTTGGTAATTTTATTGAAACACTCGGGGTTTTTTTCACCACTATTTATATGAGTGTAGAGAGTTCTAGGAGAGGAGGAAGATTGAGCCTTGCTACCCTGAGGTCAATAGCGACTACAAAATGCGAGCATTAAATAGGTAATCAAATCATTAGCTACCACATTTCACTTCCAAACAGGCATCGATCACTTCCAGTTTATATAAGGGCAGATAGAAAATATAATTATACCTTTCTCTAGTCCAAGAGCTAAAAATCATCTCCTTAGTTGCATAAAAACATATTTCGTACTTTCCACAACCACGTATGGTAAGATTTCATGATGAAGAGAAGCTAATTAAAGATAAAACTGATCATTTAAATAAGTCATTTCCATGTATTATAGAAAATATTTGAAATGTTTCCGAAAATTCATCATAGAGCCAAATTGGGTTGGATTAGACTCCTTTACACCACTGGCTGGTGGGTGACGTGAGGTCGTCTAGTTGATTAAGGATGTTCTGGGACACAACAGCGAGGCCTCATGGCAGAGCAGAATCAGGGAGTCCCTCAGTCATCCCGGTCATGTCAGGAGCGGGCATCTGTGGCTCCTTGCTTCAGTCCTGGCCGTTTTGGTGACTCAACTATTCTGTTTATTTTGCTCTTGCAAAACCTCCTGCTGACGTGTCCTATTCTGTATGTTCTCTCCACCCCTGTGACTCTGCTGCCTCAGGACTTCTGCTTACTCTCCTTGACTCTCCTCTCTCTGGCGTCTTGTCTTCTGTGACTCTCTGCGTCTCATAGTCAACGTCCCAAAAAAAGTCTCTAACCTGTCCAGTCAATCACTTGCCTTCCGTGGGTAACGCTCCCACGCCACGCGTCTTCCGGCCCGTGGCCAAGCTGTGGACTGGCTGCCCAGGCTCTCACACGCCCATCCTCGTCCATGACCTGTGGCCAGAATGGCAGTGGAGTGAGACGCAGAGCTGGTCATCACAAGGAGCCCCCCAAGAAGGGGACTCGGGCATGACAAACATTCTGAGACCCCCAAAATGGGGCAAAGCAATTGGAAAAGACCTCGTCCTTCCTGTCTAGGAAACTACTTGCGATCTTCCTTACCTTATGAAACCTCTGCTCATGTTCTTTGTCTTACCGAGGCTGGTACAGGTTTTTCTTTGTTCCAGAGGGTAGAATTCCTGTGTCGAAGAGTGTAGCAGGCTCCAGGTAGCATGCTAACTGTAGAATATGGAAATCAGGAGAAATGTTCTTGCCATGTGTTTTACAGGTAATAATCAACTATGAAAACTTAAAAAAAAAAAAAAAAAGCCCCACCCACCGGAGGCAATCCAAGCCAAACCACATTATCTGTTGGAAATAAGTGTTTTAGACCACTAGCTAAGGGTGGGGCAGACCCTTCTCAGAACAGTAAACTCCGAGGGGTGCTTCGATGGAAGGGAGGTAGCCAGACTGTCCTGAGAAAAATGATGCTGTGCTACAACACATAGTATTAGGTTTTCTTTTGAATTTCTTATAAAGGAACCAATCATAACAGTTTATTCTGGTCCTCTAATCCCATGGGGCTTTTGCATTTGTTTCTTTTTCTATATCCTTTTCAGTCCCTTTTCTTGGCATTCTCTCTTTCTGGTTTATTTTTCAAAGAATGTTACCAGAGATGACCTGATTTTTTTTATGTGAATAGGAGAACTGCCCAGGTGACATGAACTTGAACCAGACCATTCAACACAGAGACATCAGCCTATCTTAGGTTTCTTTCTTTCCCTTAAAAAGAAAACAAAACAGGTTTTGTTCCTTATGTTTCTCTATCTTATTTTTCCTCCTTTCTTTTTTAAAAATTTTTGAAAGATTTATTTTAGAAAGAGAGAGAGTGTGTGTGCACGGAGGGAGGGGGCTGCACAGGGAAAGAGAGAATGCCAAGCAGACCCCTCGCTGAGCGCAGAACCCCATCTCCCAACCCTGAGATCATGACCTGAGGCGAAAATCAAGAGTCAGACGCTGAACCCCCTGAGCCACTCAAGTGCCCCTCCTTTCTTTTTTTCAGATTATATTTGTCTTCCTTCATTTTCTAAACGCTGTACATGTTTAAAAAGAAGGCTTTTTCCTAAGAGACATCATATCTCACAATTCTGGGTGTAAGCTTAAGTGTAATGCACCCAGCACAACTCACAACCCTTGAATTGTGTCCACATCCTAATTCTTTGCACAAAATTGAGAGACTCTTTTCTGTCCTTTGCATATTCTTGCTTTAACCAGGATGAAATTTTCCATCTCCATTCTAAAGTTGCCTCCATTCCAACCCACCACCCCCACCCTCCCCCTCCCCCCCATCCATGCACACACGCTCCTCCTCCTTACACACACTTTATTTGAAGGGATGAACTCAGAAATGTGACCTGAATGGCACAGAATAGAGGGAAACCTGGAAGCTTTTTATGACCAGGCAACGGCTGCCCTTTGTTAAAATCTCCCACTGATGGCGGAGGTCTGGTCTTTGCTGATGATCCTCTCCGAAGGTAAGGATCTCTTCAGGGCTGGGAGCCCCTCACTGCCCCTGCCCTGCGGATCGCATCAGCAGATGATACGCCCTGGCCCAGCCTTCTGCCTTCCGGGACGCGGGGAATTGGGTACGGTGGGCTAACCACTCCCCTCAACTACAGTCCCAGCAGTTGGGACTGTCGGTTCAAAGACCCACCCCTACACACCGCCATCCCAAAATGTTTAGGTGTCCTGCCACTGTCTTATGCCAGAATAATCTGTAAATGGATGTTTGAGAGTGGGGCCTTAATTGTATGTGCCTCCCACCCGCGCCCAGAAGACTGGAGTGAAAAACGGAGGTATTAGAACAGCAGGGTCCTCAGAGCCTGGGATGGATTTGGGCCCCGGACATTCCCCATCATGGGACCTGCGTGGGGAGCTGAAGGGGTGGGGGTGGGGAGAAAACCAGTGAAAGCCTGAGCCATCAATCCAAAAGGTCTGGACGGAAGTGGCACGTGAATGTTCACAGGTGACAAGGTACAACTGGAGAGACCAGGTCCCAGAGAGCTCCGACCCCTCCTCCTCCACCCTGCCCCACGGAGCAGGTAGGGCTGGATCCCAGGAGAGGGCACTGTCCGGGCTTCACCCTTAGCCATCCTACAATTACGCTTCCTTTCTTCCCTTCCCCAACCGTGGAAGCTACTCACAATTAAGCCCAGGCAGAATATCTTCTTTTGCTATTAGTTTATTTTTCTTTTCTTTTCTTTTTTTTTTAAATTTATTTATTTGACAGAGAGACAGCCAGAGAGGGAACACAAGCAGGGGGAGTGGGAGAGGGAGAAGCAGACTCCCCCCTGAGCAGGGAGCCTGAGACAGGGCTGGATCCCAGGACCCTGGGACCATGATCTGAGCCAAAGGCAGACACTTAACGACTGAGCCCTTCAGGAACCCCTAATTACTGTTTTTCAAAGGCTAACTCACAATGCAACGTGGAGGGCCTACTGAATTGCTTTACTTTTTCCACTTTTCCAACAGATGATATTAAAATAAATGGGAGCCCTTGATAAACAGGGATCGAATTCCATGCAAGTCACGGCCCAGCACCACACAGCATTCCAGAGAAGCCCAGCCATACAGCTCACTGAATGTCAGGCCATTTTCCTATTTAGTCACATTTCTGAGCAGGGAAGAAGGGAGTGGAAAAAACTAAATGGAAAGAAAAACCTTTATAGTCCTAAAATTCTCTGTATTTAAAAAATGATGAATATTAACAGCAAAAGGAACTCATCAAGTATATTCAGAAATCTTCTCCTTGGGGCCAGAAATAGAGCAGATGGATTATTAAAAGTAAGAAACTTGTTTCAAGGAATATAACCTTTTAGGCTTAATCCCCCCCACTGCGTAGGCAAGCACTATAAGCACCCACACGCGCTTGATCTATTCCCCTTTGTACCTCTGGGAGGGGTGAGAGACGAGAGCGTAGGAAGATTTCTTCTGTGGGAAAGCGTGTGCTCGCACGGTCTGGGGACCACGAGGTCTGGGGACTCTGCCGACTGCTTGGGCCTCACCCAGCAGCGCATACCAGTTACTCACGGCAGAGCTCCCAAATCGAAGCGAGGCACCTGGGGGAAAATTACCCCGTAAGCTTTTATTAGGACGACACTTGTGTTATATTATTTTCCCTTTAGTCTCCGAAAAGTGTCTCTCAAGGTTCAGTTGTCAGTACATTCTGCAACTCGTCCCACCGCTTTCCTACACAGGTCCATGTTCCAGTTTTCTGCGTATCATCAGGTGTCCTGGCACATCTGGCTTTTTCTAGACATCTTATCTCCTTGGCGCCATTACCAAGGATGCCTCAATGCTCCAGATATGCCAGATATGAAAATCTGGGCTGTGCTAACTTCCCGTTGGAGAGCCTCAGCTGTATTTCAATCTCTTAACTCATATGGTTGAAATTCATGAGAGCCTGATTTAAAGACAAACCGAAGTGTGTGCATTGAAAACAGCAATAAGGTTGGGAGCATCCTTCCCAGGAGATGAATACGGCCGAGGGAATACTCTGGGAGAATCAAAGCCCAAAGGCTCAAGAGGTACATCTGGGCCTAAGGGTTCAGAGACACATCAGGAAGGCAGACACTCTGGGGCCTCCCTGCTCAGTATTCTTAATGCCTGTCGGAAGATTTTGTTCAAACTCGCCCTGACCTCTCCGTGATGCTCCAGGGTAATGGTTCTCAATTCTTACTGTTCCATAGAACCACTTAGAGCTTTTAAAAAAAAAAAAAAAACCACCAGATGCCCAGGCTGAGTTTGCCAAGCTGAGTGATGGTCTCTGGAAATAAGATGCAGGCATCACAACTTTTAAAAAGCTCCCAAGCATGGGCGCCTGGGTGGCTCAGTGGGTTAAGCCTCTGCCTTCAGCTCAGGTCATGATCCCAACGTCCTGTGAGAGCCTGCTTCCCCCTCTCTCTATCTCTCTGCCTACTCTCTACCTACTTGTGATCTCTGTCAAATAAATAAATAAAATCTTTTAAAATAAAATAAAATACTCCCAAGCGATCTTAGTGGGCCCCTTCTGCTTTAAAGCAAAAGTTTGCAAACTGTGTTCCTGGGTTGGTGCTTCGGGTGATTGCTGGAAAGGCAGGAACACCACGTGAAGGCTGCTCCTCTCCAGACTCTCAGTCCCAGTCCCTCCAGAGCTGCCTCTCCTTTTATCTCTTTAAGTGTTTCAAATAAAATACAGTGTCATTGGAAAAAAAAAAGGGACAGTCTTGATTGAAACAAAGCCCACCCCACCAGTGGCTGGGATGACTAGCTTACCTCGTGGGATGGAGGTAGGAAGAGAAGCTGGGTCTTCTAGGACATCACCCCAGAGTAGGTGGAGAATGATCAAACACAGGTTCATTACTATATATATATATATACATATATATATATATATATATATATATGCAGTTAATATATATATATATATGCAGTTAAAAAAATATATATATGCAGTTAACATATATATATGCAGTTTATATATATATATATATATATATATATATATATATATATTTTTTTTTTTTTTTAACTGCTTATTTCCTATACAGGGTCAGTGAGACCCACTCATAGTTAGCCAGGTGTTTAGGGAAACAAGTTTTTTTAAACACTAATTACTTTTCCTCATGTTTCCTCCCGCAATTCAAATGCCAGAAAACAAAACAAAACAAAACAAAAACCCTGGGAGGAAGAACCTTGTTCTGTTGATACCAACAGCAATCCTTATTAATGCTGATGCACATCCATTCGTGTTAAAATCTAGGAATAGGGCTCAGTTGGTTAAGTGACTGCCTTTGGCTCAGGTCATGATCCTGGAGTCCCAGAATCCAGTCCCACATTGGGCTCCCTGCTCAGCATGGGGTCTGCGCCTCCCTCTGACCCTCTTCCTGTCTCGTGCTCTCTCTTTCTTTCTCTCTCCCTCTCAAATAAATAAGATCTTTAAATATATATATAGGAATAAAATGTTATAGTGCAACTAGAAGCTATTTCATGGGTTATGTACTCTGCCCAGAGATGTATTTATTTTGAGGTATCATTCTTTTTTTTTTTTTAAGATTTTATTTATTTATTTGACAGACAGAGATCACAAGTAGGCAGAGAGGCAGGCAGGGGGCGGGGGGGGGGGCAGGCTCCCTGCTGAGCAGAGAGCCTGATCCCAGGACCCTGAGATCATGACCTGAGCTGAAGGCAGACACTTAACTCACTGAGCCAACCAGGTGCCCCTTGAGGTATCATTCTTAAGCAGAATTACTCATATCACCAGAGTTCATAGTTTTCTTACTTAATCCTATTCCTGGAGATGATCTAGAGAATGTGATTAGGCAAAATAATTAATTCATTTCCTCCCATTTTCATCTCGGTTTTCATTACAATGTAAAACTGTTAAAGATTTTTCTCTAGCATGGGTGTGGCTGTAGGGTCCAGAAATCTAAAATCGTAAAAAGGTGGTTTGTCATATGCACAGACAGAAAGATGGGCTCAAACGATATAAAAATTAAAGTATAGAGACTACTCCAGATCTTTTGTGAACTTCCCAGTGCTGAAATCCCTTCTCTAGCAAGTATAATTTTTATCAAAGGAAATATTAGGAAGTTGACCTTATTGATACAGGGAACTGGAAGCATAGATTGAGCACAACTATTGCAAATAATTTAGAAACCCAAGGTGGAAAAGCTGTGCCAAATGGGAAAGGGGCCAGGAACCTTCGAGCTGGACATTAATTCCCAGGGGTACCCCAAGAAGCCCATGATGGAATTCATGTGCTACTGATGTAAGATTTAGGACAACAGAGTTGAAACTCAGAGATGTCCTCATCCAACACTCAGATTTTAACAACAAGGAAACATGTTGTTAAAAGTTAAAATAATGACTTGAGAAGACGCCAACATGAGACAACATTCCTGGGGTGGAAGTTAAGAGATCAGACGAACCCAGATTCACATTTAGGTTCTATTCTCTTACCTGCAGCTTAACCTTGACCTGTTTGAACTTCAGAGTTCTTTGTAAAAATAGAAACAATAATCCCTCCTCCCCAGTATGTTTGAGAAATTTTAAATATAAACCAGATGTAAAGTATCTGTCGCATAATAGGTCGTCAATAAACATTAATTCTGCCTTCCCTCTTTAGTGGAAGAGCAAAATTTAGAATGTGATCTCTCTTACAGCTGCTAAGTGTTCTTTCTGCGTAACTCAACCTTAACCAACTGAACAGTGAAAATATTATTTGAGGGGGGCCTCATTCTGTTCAGCGTCTGCCTTCTGCTCAGGTCATGACCTCAGGGTCCTGGGATCAAGTCCCACATTGGGGGTGGGGGATGGCTTCTCCCTCTGTGCTCTCTCTCTCTCTCTCTGTCAAATAAATAATAAATAAAATCTTTAAAAAAAAAAAGAAAAAGAAAAAGAAAATATTATTGAAGCTGCCTAAAAATAGATTTCCTTCCAGACTCAAATAGGACATTTTATATTTGTAATAAATATGTTCCAATTCTGAAAGGGATTAAACTAAGTCAATGCTCTTGATCAAAATCCTACTCAAATAGGTGTCCGTGCAAAGCCCCACTAAATCTCTTGCGTGAAGGCTTCTTTCTGGGGCTTTCCTCCATGCTCAGGCTCCAGCTTCCGTAGTTCAGCTTGTTCTCTTGACTCTCTGAAAATCTCGCTGTGTCCCAGGACACATTTTGGGCTTCATTAAGGTTTAGTCAGAAACCACAGCTATAATGATTAGAACCAGAGCCAGATCCTTTCTTTCGTCAGCACCTCAAGGCAGTCTAGGCTCCCTTGGGAACTTCGGGCAATGATGGGATTGGGTTAAATCTATGGTAACAATCAAGACCACCACCACACACAGAGGGAAGTCTTCACCCTTGCAGCTACCATAGACGAGGTCCATATGTGGGTCCCCTGCTCTTTGCTATTTACCTCATAGGTCAGGGGCTACAAATGTCAAAAAGTGGTGACTCTTCTGGTTCTAGAGGCAGGCAGAGGGAAGGGAGAGGGTAGGAATAGATGAAATAAGAACCAAGACCACAAGATTAATTTAGTTTTTTAAAAATTTTTAAATTAATGAAATTCCAGTAAGAGCACAGCAGTGGCTTAGTTCTGAATCCAAAACCATGAAGTTTCTTGCAAATCATATGATGTAATAAGGAGAGGAAGAGGAAATTTACAAATCCCAGTTTCTTAAAACAAGAGAAAATGTTTCTCCACAATGAAAGAATGTAACTTGGAGCAGGGAAAGCTGATGCAAGAGACCTACCTGAAGGCCAATCTAGTAACACTATTGGACTTTAAAGACTTTGAAGATGTGAAACTACAGGTTGCCTGGGTGGCTCAGTCAGTTAAGTGTGCCTGCCTTGACATACTGGGTCTCAAGGTCCTGGGATAGGGCCTAGCACTCGGGGTTAGTCTGCTTCTCCTTCTCCCTTTGCCCCTCCCCCCTACTCCTTGCACTCTCTCTCTCAAATAAATAATAAAATCTTTAAAAAAAAGAAAGTGAAAATACAGGCAAAAACATATTAGAAATAAATAGGGATGGCATTGGATTTTTCCTCAGAAACATCCAGTAACAAAAGAAAATGGACTAACAGCTAAAACATACTCAAGTAGAGAAAGTGTGAACCAGCTAAGCTGTCCTTCAAGTAGAGAACATGCCAACATGTGACTAAGAATTCAGGGAATAGTATTCCTGAGAACCTTTGCTGAGAATGATACTAGAGGATCCAACCAGGGAAGCAGAAGTTGACTAACAACACTTCAGCAGAAGAACTGAGGTGAGCATACCATTTATTTCATCACATAACTCTTATGAAAATTTTTAAACACAAATGTTAAGAGAACCCTTTATAAATCCCATGTACTACCTATCCGGCTTCAATAAGTATCCATCTTTTGCCATTTCTCCTTCTTTCAGCTACCCTTTTTTGTGCTGAAATATTTTATTTTATTTTTTTAAGATTTTCTTTATTTACTTGACAGGCAGAGATCACAAGCAGGCAGAGAGGCAGGCAGATAGAGAGAGAGGAGGAAGCAGGCTCGCTGCTGAGCAGAGAGCCTGACGCGGGACTTGATCCCACGACCCTGAGATCACGACCTGAGCCAAAGGCAGAGGCTTTAACCCACTGAGCCACCCAGGTGCCCCGAAATATTTTATTTTTTTAAGATTTTATTTCTTTATATCAGAGAAAGAGAGAGAGAGAGAGCACGCGCATGCACACGCAAGTGAGGGGGAGGGGCCAAGGGAGAAGCAGACTCCTCACTGAGCAGGGAGCCCAACTTGGGGCTTGATCCCAGGACCTGAGGTGAAGGCAGATGCTTAATGGCCTGAGCCACCCAGGCACCTCTGTGCTGAAATATTATAAAGAAAATTCCTTTTCTTTAAGATTTTATCTATTTATTTGAAAGAGAGAGAGAGAGGGAGAGCGCACAAGTAGGGGAAGGGGCAGAGGGAGAAGCAGACTCCCACTTTAGCGAAGATCCTGATGTGGGACTCTGATCCCAGGACCCTGAGATCGTGTCCTGAGCTGAAGGCAGATGTTTAATGGACGGAGCCACTCAGGCCTCCTTAAAGAAATTCTAAATAATACGTTAATTTACACAGAAACAATATGCGTCTGTAACTGGAAGGGACTTTTTAAAAAATATAAACCACCGTGCTACTATTATACATAACATGGTATATATTTTCTATACATGTGTTTAATTTATAATATTATTATAAATAATTCCATGAAATCATCTAACACCCATTTAATACTCATTCATCTTCCCCTAAATATCGCAACGCTATCCTGTTAGAGCTGGCTGTGTGAAACAGTTCACACACATGGCTCATGCGCTGCTTCTGTTATGTCTCTCCTTTCTCTTTTTTTCCCCCTTTTACATGCCATCTGTCTATAGAACACTGTGTCATGTGTCACACAGAATGTCCTGTATCGTAAGTTTACTTGGTCGCTTCCTCATTAACTTGTTCCCTTTGGCCTGTATCTCCTACAAAGCAGTAATTGGGTCTTAATACTCGATTTGATTCAGACCGAGTTTTTCAGGACACATTTGACAGGTGATCCTGGGGACCTGCTCTCTCACTGTGCAGCATAGGGAGGCATGGAACCTCTGGCTGTTCCATTTTTAGCGACGCTAAAAAACATGAGTGGCTTCAAGTGGTGTGGGCCGCATCCCACTGTGCTTTCCCCTAGGAGCTGAGAATTCGCTATTTCTTGTGTAGGTCCATTATGTCCGTAGGGGTAGCACAATGGTTATTTTCTAATTCTGAAGAGCTCTACAAAGAATCAAATCATGAGGGGCGCCTGGGTGGCTCAGTGGATTAAGCCTCTGCCTTCGGCTCAGGTCATGATCCCAAGGTGCTGGGATCGAGCCCCGCATCGGGCGCTTTGCTCAGTGGGGAGCCTGCTTCCTCCTCTCTCTCTGCCTGCCTCTCTGCCTCCTTGTGATCTCTCTCTGTCCAATAATAAATAAAATCTTAAAAAAAAAAAAGAATCAAATCATGATATACATAAAGAAATAGCTTTTTCATGTACTCAACTAAGCACAACTTAGAAGATATCATGGGAAAAAGAAACTGTGGACTAGAGCAGAAAAGAAGAATGTCTAGAAATACAGAAAAGTTACAAAACTTGTGTGAGGAAAACTTGAAAGGACAAAGGGTAGCTTTGAATACATGGAAAAGAAATGGGAGGGCATCCCCTGTTCCCAGACAGGTTGATAACATCATAACCGAGGTGTCTAATTCAGGAGGACTGGGGTGGGACCCAAAATTCTGAATCTCGTCTAGCCTGCCTTCCGCAGCATGGCCTCTTTGTACTTTCGAGCAGCTCTCAAGGTGTGGTCTGTGGGCCAAGAGCATGAGCAACCACTGAGAACTTGGTTACAAATTCTCTTGCCTCACCCCAGACCTACCAAATCAGACACTCTGGTCTCAGCAGTCTCCATGTTAACAGAATCTGGAGGATTCTGACATGAGCTAAAAGTTTGAGAACAACGGCTCTAGCATTTCTAAAATTTAAGTTGTGTAGGAATCACCTAAGATCCTGTCAGAGTGAAGACTTGATTCAACAGGTCTGGGATGGGGTCTGATTGTGCCCGGTTGGCCACCTCCCTCATGGTGCTGATGGTCTGAGACAACACTTGAAGGAGCGAGACTAGAGGAAGAATCTGTTTCTAGTTCACTCAAGGCCAGTTCAACCTGTCCCCTCTGCTCCCGTTTTGTTCTAGGTATTCACGACAAATCATATGTTACTTCTCTCAGTGGTATGTTTATTTGAAACAGAATTTAGCCCACAGAAGTGTGTTTCTCTCACAACAAATTTAGCCAGAAGTAGCTAGAAATTAATCTCAGGCTTTGGTGGAACAGTTTTGGAGAGACACCTATCTGGGGTCTGTTAAATTGTGCCATTGAGGATATACTGTTAAATGGAACCTAGATGAACAAATTAGGGAAAAGCTTATGCATGAATAGAATCTTTGTATAAATCTATGTCTAAATTTGATTTGCCTCCACTTTCTCTCCCTTAATAAATTCTGATTTTCCTGAATTAGGTTTAGGCTATCTATTGATTCCTGGTGTCCCCAAATTTGGTGGTTTAAAACAACCAACATTTATTTGAGCTCACGATTTCCTGCATCAGGGATTTAGGCAAGACAGAAAGGCAGTGCCCTGCAATGTCTGCAGCCTCCAAAGGAGCAGCTCAAAAGTCTGGATGGCTGGAAGGGCTCCATTAGGATCAAAGACCTGTGATCTTTGTTCTGGATGTTGGTTGGGTTCTCTGGTTCTTCTCTAGGTCATGGCTACTGAGGCTGGCTGGGATGACTTCTTCACTGATGCATCTGGCATCTAAGCTAGAATGACTGGGACAGCTGGGCTGACCAGGCTCCTCTGTCTCTCTTTCCTGGTTAGTTTGGCCTTCTTCAGAACTTGGAGCTTTCAGGGTAATTGGACCTCTTGGATGGCGGCTGGCTTCTGCCAGGCCGAGCATTGCCTGCGACAAGGCACAAGCTGCAACACTTGCACAGTCTGGCTTCATTCTGCCAGAGGCTGTTGGTTGAGGAAGGCCAGATTCAAGGGGGGAAGGATAAGAGACTCCATCTTTCCATTGGATCCAATGAGCTGTGCTACCATGGTTAGGTTTTATTAAAGTGAAACCCAGATGCACCAAAGATGCAGTGAAGTTGGTTGGTTAGAATCAATGTAAATGGGAAAAAAAAAAAAGCTAGCTTTATGAGCTTCTTTGAAAGGCTCAAGGGAGCCTGTGGTTGGCATCTCTTCCTCACTCTGCTTTCAGTGATCTCAAGGGGGTAACTTAAATCTGTGCCATAGAAATTGGCAAACAGTTCAAATCGGGATTTTTTAAAGAGCCAGTTGTTAAATATTAATCACACACCATGTTTAAAATCCAAGTAATACATCAAATAGATTGCTACTTTCCATCCTCCACCTTCCACTGTCCCACCTAAACACACACACACACACACACATACACACACACACACATACACACACACCCCTGAGCCTGCTCTAAGTTCCCAAGGATATATTCTGGGTCTTAGTACCTTTAGGGTCCTTTCTTCAACTGGGGATAAGGTCCATGGTCATAAAGGTTTGTTCCCCGGATTCACCAGCTAGGGGGCCAGGACTCTTTGTGATATAAGGTGTGAGCCATAGTGTAAGATATAATGTCTCTTCCTTACACATTAGTTCTGCTAAGAGATATGGGGGGGAACTTAAATATAAACATATACATATATATAATATATACATATATTAAATACATATGTATAGATTTAAACTAATGTATATGTTAGTAAACATGTATAGATTTAAGCTATACATATATGTATATATACATATAACCTTGGACCCCCATACATATATGTATGTCTTTACATATGTGTATACATCTATATTTAAGCTAACATGGGTATATTACATAATAGAATACACAAAATTTGCATTATTTCTGATAAACATAAAACTGCAGAACAGTTCTACACTAGCACTGCCTTGACAGTTTCCCCAAACACCTGGTCAGGGCCGACTGACCCATTCGTCATAGCAGGTACTATGCCTAGGGCCCGTGATACTTGTAGGGGCTCGTGAAAGTGTTTTTAATTTCTTTTAAAATCAGAAGAAAATAAATGAACTTTTGGGTTGAAAAATGTTTTAGTATATACTATAAATATACTTGTCTTTATATTAACACATTCATAAATGTGTGTGCATGTTTTAATGTAGAAAGGGGTCTATGAAGGCAGAAGTGCCTAGGGCCCCCAAAAGCCATAATACGGCCCTGCCTGTAGAAACATACTTTCAGTGCACAGTGGAATCATGTGAAAAGCTCTGAATTTTAGGCATCATATACTTTCAATGTGTTATTCTTGAGAACTGCTGACTTCAGATTCCAAGGAAATGAATTCCAAATGGTAGAACTTCATATGTCCTTGAAAGGCAGTAGAATAGATTTGCAGGACAAGGATTTCCTCTGACTACACCGCAGATCCCACTGTCTACGGCTGTCTGTTAAGAGTCTTGTACTTAGTCCCACGTTACCACTTTTACCCCCAGATGCCACAACCAATATTTACATAAAGTGGCCAAACTTCTAGCATGAGTCCCGCTGTCAAAACATAAAATCTTAGAACTTGAAGCCACTGGGGATGCCTGGGTGGCTCCGTCCATGAAGCATCTGCCTTTGGCCCAGGTCATGATCCTCACATCCTGGGATCAAGCCCCGAGTCATCATTGGGCTCCCCGCTCAATGGAGAGTCTACTTCTCCCTCTCTCCCTCTGCCCCCCGCCCCCGCTGCATGCATGCTCTCTCTTTCTCTCTCAAATGAATAAACAAAATTTATTTTAAAAAACAAAACAAAACAAAAAAAAAACAGAAGAACCTGAAGCCACTGAACCCCAAGTCACATCAGTGGAAGAGCACCTTCCTCACCATCCTTGACCACACACACTGCATCCGTTTCAGCACATCCAGCCACTGCCTGCCCTTGGGAGCTGCATATCTCTTCCCTTCGGGTTCTTGTCCTCAAGGAAATACCGTGAGAAAACACAGAGACACAGTGGTCACTACTGATGCAGCAAAAATGTCAGAATGAGTGTACCGCTGAACGCCACGAGTCCGCGGCCATGGATGCGCTACACGCTGTGGGCAGTACCCACAAGCACCATTGTGGTCTCATCGTCCTCAGGGCCAAGGTCCAGGCTGTCCTCCACCACCCTATGCAGGGTGCTGTAATGCTGCTGGCTTTGGTGGAAAGAATGGAGCTTGGAAGCCGCCTCCCAGGCTGCAAAGGTGGGCATGGGGAAGACATCTGGCCTCTTTTTTTCAAAAAAGCATTTCACGTTTCTCTCACTCAGCTTGTTGGCATACTCCAGGAATGTATTTTCCAACTGCTCCTTCTCCTTTTGTGCATACGTCTTCCAAAAATTCAGCTGAAGGTAGCTAACTTTAGATCGGCAGCGAGCGCAACAAGTGGTGAGCAGAGAGAAGAAAGATGCCGAACAAATGATGAACCAACCTAGAATCTAAGAAAGAAAGATATTGAGGACGTGCAAAGGCACAGCCACTTCCCAGGGGGCACCGATGGGGCTACCGGTCAGCGTAGGACCCAGTTAAGACCGCTGTCATTACCGTTATCTCAGTGGAAACCCTTCATATTCGTGTTTTAATCATTCTTGTTTAATGAAAACTTTAAGGAATGTGAGGGTTTACCTAATCCCTATCATTCATCCGACCCACCACGGCTGGTATGCAAAGAAATAACCAGAAGGCAGACAAATGGGAAAGAGCAAAAATATAAATTATCCAAAAATCAGCTAAAGCACCCCCCGAAAGAGTATTAATTGTTGAAGGAAAGAATTCCATGCATGAGTGAATACGGGCTTTGGAGGAGGAAATGAGCATTTCCTCGGCCCGGAGCTGTCAGCGTTGGTAAGTACGTGTTCATGGCTAGTGACTGATTTTTCCATATTACATTGTTTGCAGAGAAAAACAGATCCTCTCTGAGAGAAATCCCATGAGTGACCGTCCATGATAAAGTGAGAGAGACATAATACAGTGGGGAAATTGAAGCTAAAAGAATTGAAAGGCCTCCAAAAAGCCAAGGGAAAAAAAAAAATTAGAGTCAGTCTAAACCTTCAGCATAATTGGTTCTGAATTTTGGTAATTGGGGAAAAAAAAATTCCTTTCTGAATACAAACTGGTTCAAATGGCTTTTTTTCCCCCTGAATTTTAAGAGCGGAACTCTAAATAGCTCCTCTGACCTTCTAAACTTTCTTACTATTCTTAATTCTATTTGTCACAATTGGAATTAATCTCCTATTAATCTCCCAACTAACAGAGCCCTTTCACAGTCTCTCTTGACATTTTCATTAAGTGACTCTTGGTATTTCTCAGCAAATGGGCCTATGTGAAAACAGAAGCAATAATCTGCAAATGAACCCATTCAGACCCTAACAGAACTACCCACAAGCCCTGATGCTTTAAATCCGGAGTTCCCGGGGCTCCTGGGTGGCTCAGTGGGTTAAGCCGCTGCCTTCGGCTCAGGTCATGATCTCAGGGTCCGGGGATCGAGCCCCGCATCGGGCTCTCTGCTCAGCAGGGAGCCTGCTTCCTCCTCTCTCTCTCTGCCTGCCTCTCTGCCTACTTGTGATCTCTCTGTCAAATAAATAAATAAAATAAAATAAAAATAAATAAATAAATCCGGAGTTCCCACCCGCTGCCTCCCACGGCAGCGCCATCGTGAAGGCCCCAGACTCCCGCGAGCGCCAGCTCCGGACCGGGCACGAGGTGGGTTTCAATCTCCATCTTCCCCCACAACGGGTGTTCTCATGTCCTCCATTGTAAAATGGTGGTTCCCCCACCTCAGAGGAGAATTTGGGGGGATTAAAATAAGACAATGCGGACACACACACACATTCAGGAAGCGTTAGCTGGTATCACGTGCTGCTATTTTTCAAACATACTGATGTTTACGTAAAAGCGTTTCTGAACTCATGGTTCTTTGTGACATGATTTATGAATGAGGCACCGCTCCTACCCTGTGAAAGTCCCATAGTTACCTGGAATCACTTGGGGTCTTCCCCGTCTCTTCTACTTCTACCTTCCTCTTTTTACACAGCCGGGCTCCCTGTGGGCCAGCAGGCCATCTCACCTCAGTATCCGAGCCAGTCCTGCTCGAGTCATACTATTTGATGGACCACAGATCTCGGTCTGATCTCAGCGTCACCGAGCTCTCACCTGAGGGCTGAGCCCTGTGCCCTCTTGTTCGTCCCCAGTGCACAGTACGGAGACTCCGGCTAGACGTGGTGGACGCTCCTGCCCCAGCATGTTCCATTCTGCATGACTCCCCTCTCTCAAACCCTGGCAGTTTGCTCATTCCTTTAGAACTCGGACTGTGTGCCGGCAGCTCTACGCCCATGTATGTCCAACATCTCCACACCTTCCAACAACCTCCCAAGGGAGGTGTTATTCGTCCCAACTGTGAGGAAACAGGGGCTCAGAGGGGTCAAACCATGAGCTTGGGTCACAGAGTGGTAAATGGTGAACTCAGGATTCAAACCCCAAGCTGGCCAACTCGAAGACCAACCTCTGACCACTAGTCCTCTCGACTTGCTTAAAATAGAGAGCCGCCCAGCTGGATTTCTTGTTTCCTTGGCCCAGCCACGGTTGGGGCACTTTTTCCACCCCCACCCACACACCCCACTATTGATCTGGACTGTTTGTCACTCCTTCCTGGCTGAACCACTGCGGTCAGCACCTGCCGTTGGCACCGCTCCCCTTGTCCCCATCCCACACGCATCCTCCCCTAGAAATCAGCCCCAGGTCCTTCTCATTCTGCTGAAAAGTAAACAGGTGGTGTGCCCGGGCTAAGCGATGACAGGATGTGCATGATTTCCTTATGCCTCTGTTTAGAGAAGAAAAGCTCACACGGTGATAAGTGTTTGGACCTGGCACTGACTGAATAGAGTCTGGTGCCCGAGGACATAAATCATAAATCACTCATTGTATCATAACATTCGGATTTAATACCTTCCTTGAACAGAAGAAGGAAGACGTTTGGGATCCTGGCAGGTGTTTATCTCGGATGTGCTTTATGCATTAAACAAAAGCTTTTGTCTGGGGGGCATTTTTAAGCTTATCTGTTCGTGTAAAAAGTACGGTGTGACTCTTCTGCTGACCAGCTTTAGAAAGTCTGATTTTAAAACCAGACTGCCCAGATGGGTTGTTGAAAAGGCGAGTCCTTGTTGAAAAAGTAAAAAATTATACTCCTTTCAGTGCACTTTTTTTTTCTGAAACAAATGGCATCTGACAAATTGTGGGTCTGTTTATCTACTCTGATCAGCTGTTGTGGTTTGGGGAATGTAACCCCACGACTCACGAGGAGGAACTCAGTCTTTTCCTGAGGCCAGGGAAGGCGTCCCATCTGGATTTGTGCACAGGTACCTGGAAGTATGACAAGCTACTTCCTGGTGTCCAGTTAGGTAGAACTACGGTTTCCCTCTGTTCAACAAAACAGTGTCCCAAATAAAGCATTACTTGAGCTGCTCAAGTAATGTAAGAACATTTTCAGCTGTAGCGGGTAGAAAGAGCAGAGGACGGAACCTCCCTAGAGAATACGGTCCCTTTTGACTAATGGCTATTTAAAGACTGCCAACGCCCATGAAACACAGGAAATTTTTCTCAATCTTGACAATATTTATACACAGAGATAACAGTCGCCAGAAATCATTTGAGGGGATCTCTACACTGATTATATTACATGCCTCTTTGAAAAACAGTTGGTTCAGCTCTATTTTAATAGATGAATGCTATCTGCACGTGTTTTTCTAAGAAACCAGTTTGAAAACAAATAATTGATAGGAGGCAGTGATTTCTAATTACAGCTCTGTCATTAACACTCAATTATGAGTTAGTGTCATGCATTATTTACCAAGTCAACCCGGAGAGATTGTTCTAAAAGCACTTAAGGAGTTGCATATGTATAACCCAGAAGATATTATCTTTTTGGAAATAGGAAAGACCATCCCATCAGCAATTTTACCAAACCACCAACCCCTAAAAAGCTTTTCCTGAGATTGTCTTCATGCTGCACTGTGTTCCCATTTTTCTTTCACTTCAAAATGTTCTAGCAGGATTCAGACTCAGCTCTGCCTGAAAGGAGTCCCCGAGAGAAGAGAGAATCCTTCAAGCTCCTGCTGGGAGAGAAAGGAGAGTCTGTCCTTCCTTACCTGAGACTGGGCTTGAAGGGACAGCTTCACTTCTTCGTTGTCCGCGGGAGTCATGCTGGTTTTGCCACAGGAGACTTTGTGAAGTTCATCCCAGCACTCTTGGGGTTTGCCCTTGCAAATCAGTCCCAGGAGTCTGGAACTTTTGGTCCCGCTCATGGCACATTCATAAAATGTCCCATTGAGCAGAGCCACAGAAAGCCACATCGTCGGAGCCACCAATGAACTCAGAGCGATCTGGCTGAGGACATAGACAAAGCGGCAGCTGTGGCCTTTGGCGAAGATTTTCCTGGGATTCACACAGCAGCCTGTGAAGAGCCTCCAAAACTTGCTGTTCAGAAAGAATCCCAGAATCAGCAACACCCAAGCAGGAGCAAACAGGAAAACCAGCCCATAGACCAAGTTCTCAGTGCTGCAGGGACACTTAAAAGCCACCAGCGAAAAGAGACGCTCACTCCCCAGGGTCAGCAGAGCCATGAAGCTGTAGCCAATAACAGTTTTCTGGTTGAAGAAGAATTTTAAAATCCCTTGAAAAGCATCCATGCTGAAGGCATACCAAGGGAAAAGGCTTTGCTTATTTATCTGGGGAGCAGCTGCGGCAGTGGCCAGGGGTGGAGCTCTTTCTTCCTTAGAAACAAACATTCCTCCTTCTCAGACTGAATTCAGCCAGATAAGGAAACAATGTCATTCCCCAGGAATGACTGTTTCCCAACTGTGTCCAGATAATGCCTCCTACTGGTGGATTTCACGCTGTGGAACCTGGACCGAGACAGAGACTCGGAGTAGACTCAAAGGGCAATGCTTCCATTTTCTATTATTTTCACATGGCTTGGATTCTCAATCACAGCAATAACAGTCCAGGAACTTTCCAGCCAGAGGAATCAACATGAGCAGAACAAAGTTTCAGCCAGTTCACTGGGAGCCAAAGCACGTCTCTAGGCGGGAGTTTCATGATGGCTTTTCCCCTCACTGCTTAAGACCTGCTGCTTTGCCTTAAGATCTGGAAGATTCATTTTGCATCCTCTTCAACTGACGACTGTCAGAGATTTGAGTCAAATTTTAGGATTTGGGCTATTTGAAATTTAGATGGAAAAGTTTAGGGAACATTTGAGTTTGAATGAAAGACAAAATGAGAAGGGAGATCCTACGATCAGGAGCTCGTAGCAACCTCTCAATTAGTACCTCTGCCCTTGACCTCACATCCACCCTTACCCTCAACCCTAATGATGACTAATATTTTAATTTCTTACCCTCCTGAACGATATTTATTTTTGAAAATGATTTTTTGAGAAATAATGCTTAACTCTGATTCATAAAGCATATTGTTTCGACAGAAAACGGGTCCCTTAGGATATTCCATAAAAATGAAAGGATTTAAGACGTGTACAGGTCACAGGGTCAGTACATTTCAAAGCTGAGTATAAGCCCAGACTTCCCAACTATAAACTCCACCTGCTTAACCATCGTGCTGTCCCGCCTGGAACAGAATATTTGGGTGCTCAGCTAATAGATATTTGTTCTAGACCAAGTTTTGTAGAATTTTTTTTTCCTCTTTATGAGGTCGCCTTTAAGATGTACTTGGGGATTACACCAAGTGTGACATGCAACAACTTAAGCAGGATTGAATTTTCCCTGATCCTAGACAAGAATCCGCTGGTAGAGTCTGTGGAGGAGCTCCCCACTGGGTCATCCTTTCTGTGCTACTGCCATTTACTCTGTGGGATTATCAGAAGTGCCATGGAAATGGTTTAAGTACTTATTTCATTGGGCCAAGTTTATTTGTTAGCCAGTGCTGTGTAACAAATGACCCCCCCTCAAAAAATACAACTGCTGAAAACAACAAACACTTATTATCTCACACAGTTTCTAAGAAGCTGAAATCTGGAAAGGGTTTTGCTAAGAGCCTGTAGCTCTAGGAGCCTTTCAGAGCTTAATCCCCATGTAGTCCAGCCCTTGGTCAGGGCCACCGTGGTGAAGACTTGATCCAGGCTAAGAGAAACCACCTCCATGCTGCTTACATGGCCTCAGTGCCTGGCTGGCTGTTGGCTAGAGGCCTCAGGAAATTCCTTGCCCCATACGCACCTAGGTAGATCCAGTCACAACAGGTGCTGTCTTCCCCGGTGCAGTGTGGGAGGGCATTACCTGCGGGTGTGAGTAACAGGAGGCAAGATTGTTGGAGTCTGTTTGGGAGGCTGGCTTCCACACCTGGATTATTCATTGGCTTAACAAAGGCAGTGATCAGCATCTGTTCAAAGGCACTGGGCATACAGGATGAGTTAGACATAGTCACCGCCCTTCAAGAGTTTCTGTCCAGTAGAGAAGTCAGATGTGTAAAGAAGTGTGGATAATGGCTATGTGAGGAGCTGGGTTGGGCTGGGTGGTGGGGCAGGGACGACTTCCTAGAGAAAGTCTGGGCTGGCTCATGAAGGATAAAGAGGAGTTAGGGGAAGCAAGGCCTTTGGGTGAGGGGAAAATAATATTCCCAGTAAAAGGAAGAGCATGTCCAAAAGCACAAGAAGAAAGTTTCATTCAAGAAGAAGGCACTTGAATGAGTCAGTATGGGTGACATAGGAGAGATTCTCCAGTCAGTATGGGTAGATTGAGGGAGATATTGTCGTGAAAAAGGAAGTTTCACTTCTTTACAGAGGCCTGATTTTTGAAAAGTGGTAGGGGGCCTTCATATGACCCAAGCTTAGAAATTTAGACTTCTGTGACGAACACAGCAGAGACCCATTATAGGTTGGTAAACAGGGAATGATATTTTGAAATTTGCGGTTTAGGAATTTCATTCCTTTGTCGGCAAATTGAAAGCATATAGGAGGGTACGAAGCTGGCAGGAAGAAGGGGGCAGTTGGGGAGCTGTGATGGTAACCTCAAGAAAAACCAGATTAAAGTCCTGACAATAGGAGCGGACGGGAAAGACCAATTTGAACAACATTAAGGAGATTAGTAATCCGACTGAAGACTAGGTTATCAGTTCACTGAAAGAGACAAGATTGGGAAAAAGAGTCAGGAATTATTCCGGGTTCTGAGCAAAGCAAGGAGAGGTACAGTGGGGGTTAGGAGAGAAGACATGAGGAGTTCAGCTTGGGAGTTCTGGCGCTGAGGTGTCTCACACACAGGCAAGTGACGATATCCAATAAGCAGTTGTTGCACATGTCTGAAAGCCACAAAGAGATGTGGAGCAAAGAGGCATCGGAACTGTCAAAGGATGCGTCACGGTGTGTAGAGGAAGAAGGGAAAGGAGTCACAGGTGGAGACCTAGGAAGCAATAACATGGAATCAGTAAGTTGGAGAGAGAATACAAAGGCGGCAAAGGATACCAAGAAGGAAGAAGCAGAGGTGGGAAAACACGAGGACGGGGCGGAGTCCGAAACAAAGGAGGAGAGGCTCTCAAGAGGGAGCGATCCACAAGAGCAAGGACAGCGGAGACGCGAAGTGAAGAAGACCTGACAGATAGTCAACACACGTAGGGATGGAAACATCAGGAAGGACCTCAGTAAAAGCTGGTTTGGGAAAGTGGAGGAAGAAGAAGGCAATCTGTCAAGACTGTCCAGGCAAGGGCAGTTCAGAAAGAGGTAAGAGTCCACAATCTCGTTTTTCTCCAAGTTTAGCTATTGAACGTGGTGGGACCAGAGAGTAGCCAAAGACTCGACACGCGTTGACCTACCCAATAATGAGGCATTCGTGTAATTTTCAATTATTGGTGATAATTAGAGGAAGGATATAATAACGGGGAATCCAAAAGAGTAAAACAATTGAAATAATGTATTAGTCACACGGATCTTCCACGCTTCTCTCTGACCAAATGTTTAGGTTTGCCCTATAATCCAGTAATCAAAAAAGGGGAAGGGAAATATTCTGAGAGTTTATAAGCAAAGAGATAAACCATAAAACAAAGGCAAAAATAGGATAAAGAATTCTCCAGGTTTCATGGATAACACTTGATTCTAACACTATAGGACAAACAGGTATGAGACTTCATGTGGCCTCAAACACACATCCAAATAGCGTCAGCGTAGCCTCCTGATTTATCTTACTTGAGCTTCTGTTAAATTTTGACAAAGAGAAAAAAGATCTCATGGGGCAGGGCGAATGAGGGTGAATAAAGCTTTGATATTTCAAACACTTACTAGACTCAGGCTTTATCACTTATTATCTGCTTTTACCAACCAGGTACTTTTGCTGGGTTAACTTCTTTATCCCAGTGACTTAAAATAGCTGAATGGACACTCTGCTGAGGATAGTAGGTCAGCAGCATGCTGCTCTTATGTGAATACATTTTAATAAATAGAGAAGTAAGCCCTGTGGGATTACTTCCATGTATGGGAAGTAGGAAATGCTTTACAGTGGAAAAGAAGGGTTGGCCGTCAAATATTCATCTCTGTAATTTCAATCTTTAATTTTATGTTTGTAATTATTTAGTTGAGGCTTTTTCAAAGCTCTCAAAGCCCTAAGTGATTGCTCAGTGTTGTTAGGACAAGTGATTCTGTTATTTAGCTGATAAAAGAATGACTGAATGCAAGTCAGTTGGAAAGAAATTGTTTAAGAATCCATTTATCCTTGGGGCACCTGGGTGGCTCAGTGGGTTAAGCCGCTGCCTTCGGCTCAGGTCATGATCTCAGGGTGCTGGGATCGAGTCCCGCATCGGGCTCTCTGCTCATCGGCGAGCCTGCTTCCCTCTCTCTCTCTCTGCCTGCCTCTCTGCCTACTTGTGATCTTTCTCTGTCAAATAAATAATCTTTAAAAAAAAAAAAAAAAAGAATCCATTTATCCTTGAAGTTCTGCTTGACAAGGCACATTGGGTCAAGGCTATCTTTGAGTTAGGAATTTGTGTTCTTCTTGAGATTCACCCATAATTCAGCTGTGCTGGAGTGGGCCCCTATCTCTGGGCTGGCTCCAGAAACGTCTGGGTTGGGCCTGGCCCACCCTTCTCTTTGCAGACTCACACCACAGAGCTGACACACAGCCGGATCATTCCTGGAGGACACGCAGGAAAGGGCCCTTCATCCACACAGCCAGATCTTTTCTGTCATTCCATAAGGAAAGTCAGCCCCTTACTGGATGAATAAAGCTGAAAATAGAGAAAAATTTAGAGAGTTTTTTTTTCTTTTCTTTTCTTTTTTTTTTTTTAGAGAGTTTTTTTTCTTAAACCTAAATGACACAGGCCTGGTTTTTTTCCCCTTTCTTAGGTTCCTTTGGCTGCTGATGTTACATTCTTGCAAGACAGACTAAAAGGCGACCATGTGACCGAAATAGGAGTAGCATTTCTGGAAAAGCTAGATGAGAAAAAATACAGACGGAAAAAATGAAGTATTGTGTGGAAAGTGCCTCAGGATGACCAGCTAAGGAGTTAATATTATCGAAACATACAGAGTCATAGAAATTCCCAGTTGTTTAATAATGGGTTGTAAAAGGCTTATTTATCAGCCAGAAATTTGAAGTGCAGGGCACTAGGGTTTAAAGCTGTTTTTTTTTTTTCTTTGCTGATAAGGTATACATTTTCAGTCTTATGTCCACAAGATTTCATACACAAATAACTCCTTATAAGATAGCATACATGAATTCACACATCATATAGTCCGTCCTCACAGAGTCCCCTGATTTCTTTTACTTATGGTAATAGGAAAAAAGCCTACCAACTACACAGTTGGTGTATTATCTATTCTCATTGGAAAAAATAGATGAAATGATACAATATAGAGGTTACTATAGACAATTTCTAGATACTGAATATTGCATTCTTTATAGAAACAGTACCATTTATAACACTTTCCTATATTTTTAAAATAACTATGGATATAATTTCTCTCATATATTGGCTTGGTTTATCACTTCGGCCTCCTGAAACTACTCTCTCTTGATAATTTGTAATTTACCAAGGCAAGGCTCTTTATTTACATGCTATTTCTGGAATATTTTTAAATAGCATTCAGTTTTTTGTTTTTGATTCTGTTTTTTAAAAGATTTTATTTATTTATTTGACAGGCAGAGATCACAAGTAGGCAGAGAGGCAGGCGGGGGTGGGGAACAGGCTCCCCACTGAGCAGAGAGCCCGATGCGGAACTCGATCCCAAGACCCTGAGATCACGAACTGAGCCGAAGGCAGAGGCTTAACCCACTGAGCCACCCAGGAGCCCCATAAATAGCATTTAGTTTTAATTCATGTGATTTTTAGATAGTATCAACCAAATGTCTTCCTATTCTCATGATACATTGCCAATGGTCAGGCTAAGGAAACCTCCAAAATGAGATGTAAATAATGTTTTTTTGAAAATACTTTCTTACCCCAAAGCTTATTCAGTTAGAATTTTTGCTGTCATTTTTATTCTCCAAAAAAAAAACAAACCTTACAATGCATGCTTTGTCTGTGACCAGAACATACTTAAATTTCCAAATGTACTGGATTAAATAAACAATAATCTTTACTAAACCATCACACAGGGGGCCTCTATGTGGTCCAGAGTCTACTGGGCTCTGCAGAGAACTGAAATTCCAAGTTACAAGTAGTGTGGACACTTCAGTTAGAACTGGTGTAAGTGATGTGATTATGGTAGACCTCAGCTAGGACTCAGGACCCTGAAGACACAGTCTCAGGTCTGTTTCTAGTGGATTTAGTTGATCCTAACTAATGGCCTCTCTCATGTATAAAAATGGCATAATTGCATATGACAAGTATCTTAAATTATATAAATGAGTTTAAATGGCATCAAAAACAACTGAAATTCTGCATTTTTGGATTTCGAAGACTCTGAGGATATGGTTTGTTTTCTACCTGTGCGGCTGTCTGTTCAAGGGACATCAAGGTCAGTACTAAGGACTCACTAGGGTCACTGGGGCAGCTGTGGCAACCATGGAAGGAACTTCAAGCCAGTTCCACAGAAGACCAGGAGTTGAATCAAGAAGATGAATATTACCTGACATCAGAAGGGATATCACAATGCCATGTATTTTAAACACTTTCCTCCAGAAGAATGTTTGCTGCCATCCATCCCAAAGCTTCTTTTCGGGATGTTTCCAACTTCTGTTCTGTTTCCTCTTTCTCTACATTCACCCCTCCAGGAACCCCAAATACTCGTGTCTAAGGGCCTCCCTCTTAAATCAGTACCCATCTAGCCCTCTTGAAAATGCTCTGGAGCATTCTGTTACCTGGCTACACCGTGCTCTCCTTTCTGTTCCAACCCAGTCATCCCACTGCCTTGGCCCGCTGTCTTCATAGCCTGCCCACCTTAAGATGACTAAATCTGATATTCTCAATGATGTGGAATGTTAGAACTGGTGATGGCTTCAGGATAAGGCTCGTTCTCCATCCTTTTTTCCCCCTCACCTTGGAGAGGGAGACCAGTCTTTGGATTGAACTTGTGGTATGGGCAAGTGACCTACTTAACCAAGAAAGAAAACTGAGTGGTCGTCCCCCATTATCCACAAGGGGTATGTTCTGAGACCCCCAGTGGATGCCTGAAGCCACAGATAGTACTAAACCCTATATGTACGATGTTTTTCCTATATGTGATAAAGTTTAATTTTTAAATTAGGCACAGTAAGAGATTTATAACAATAACAATAAAACAAAACTATTACAATAATATAACGTAATGAAAGTTATCGAAATGTGGGCATTTCTTTATCAAAATATCTTACTGTACTATGTTCACCTTTCTGTGATGATGGGAGGTGAAAAAATGCCTATGTGATGAAATGAAGTGAGGTCACTGATGTAGGCATTTTGATGGAGAGTTCGGTTACTGCAGATCTTCTGACCAGAAGTCAGAGGGAGGATAATCAACTTTTGGATTGTGATTGACTGTGGAAAGCAAAACTGCAGGTAAACAGAGACTACTGTATTTAGTAAATGCTCTATCCTAAAGAAGGGGAGAATGTAAAAAGTGTTGTTTATTAGAAGTAGAACCACATATATGAATTTTCTAATAGGTCCATTCAAAAAGTTAAAAGGAGGGGCACCTGGTGGCTCAGTCAGTTGAGCGTCCAACTCTTGATTTCAGCTCAGATCATGATCCTGGGGTCCCGGGATGAATGTGCTCAGTGCGGAGTCTTCTGAAGATTCTTTCTCTCCCTCTCCATCTCCCCCCAACCTCAAATAAATAAATAAAAAGTTTAAAAAGTAAAAAGGAGCAGGGAGCATTAATTTTAATAATATACTTTATTTAGACTAATTATCCAAAATTTTCAAAAATAGACTATGCAAAATATTACTACTGCAACATTTGGTCAATATAAAAATTATTGAGATGATTTACATCACATCCTCTTTCTAAATGTCTTTAAACTATGTAGTATTTTATACTTTTAGCACATCTCAATCTGATGCTAAATTTTCAAAGCCTCCATTACAATGTAGTGCTACCAAAACAATAAAACTGTGCTTATCATTGTTTAATAGCTTCAATGTTAAAATTTAAATGCACTAAAATTAAATTAAAAAGTCATTTCCTCGGTCACACTAGTCACACTTCAAGTGTTCAGTAGCCGTGTGTGGCTAGTGGCTACTCTAATGTACAACACAGGTCTGTAATTCCCAGCCAAAGATCTATTGGGTCTCTTGACCTTGGACACAAAGAATTAATGAGGAGTATCTGGGTTAATAGGGAGGAAAGAGATAGAAAGGAAAAGGTAAGAAAGACCATCAGAGATCAATGAAATGCTGAGAGGTGACCCCTAAAAACAGAAACGTTTCCATGTAAAGGTTTCATACTAAAGAAAGTCTCACATCATCCTCTGGATTCCAAGTGTATTTTCACCTGCTTCGTGTGAAGAGGAGTCTTTCTGATAAAGGTCTTGTGGAAGTTGCACGACATAACTATAGAGTTATATGATATTTTTATTTCATAAAAGTCTTCACTCTGAACCCCAAATCTTGATCACTGAGAGATTTTTATCACCTTAGCGAAGCCAAAAGGGAAGAAAATTTGGGGCAGAGAGAGGGTTTATTGCTACTCAAACGACATCATCAGGTGGCTGCCTGTGCTGTTCACTGGCGAGACCTGCTGTGGTGGCCTATTCACTACTCAGCACTGCCAGGAATCAGAAATCCTTCCCTCAGCAGCCCGCACACTAATTTATTGTCTCCTCAAATCTCTTCGGTTCTTCTGTTAGTTATTAGAAGCCTGGATCTCTTTAGCAGTTGGAACAGACTATTATGAATAAGTGGAAAGTTCCCTTTTCTCTCTGTTTATGAAGGACCCGTGTAGAAATATGGAAAAACAGATGCGTGAAGTGAGAGAATGACATTAAAACTCTTAGAACCCAAGAGACCATTTTAATCAAGCTGTGCTAAATGTTAACGAACACAGTAAACGTTCAAAGAGATCGTATTAGTCACTGTTAAGGGTCTGTCAGTTGGAACGCTAGACTTTGAGTGGTGGTTATGTTTCACAGCCTCCTCCGTCAGCGATGGAGGCTAATTCCTTTCTCCTTCATAACACCAAAGTCCAAGATAGGTACCGACCCAATCCTAGAAACTTGGTAGGTCAAACACTTGCTTCTTTAAAAAGAGAGCCAAGTGGGGCACTGGGTGGCTGTTGGTTGGGCATCTGCCTTGGGCTCAGATCATGATCTCAGGGTCCTGGGATTATGTCCTGTGTTGGGCTCCCTGCTCAGCAGGAAACCTGCCTCTCCTTCTCCTCCTGCCTCTCCCACTATTCATTCTCTCTCACTCACTCTCTCAAATAAATAAGTAAATAAAAACTTTTTTAAAGAAAAAAAAGGAGAGCAAAGTTTGCTTATGCTGCTTAGTTGACTATTAAAAGAAAGAAAAAAAATCTGTCCAGTTGCTGTAGTTCTTCATTCTGGTGAACCTTCCAGAACTTCAGCAGGACGTTCACAGTGGTTGACTAGCAGTGACTAGGACAAATAAGCGGACAGAAGGAAAGGGGATGTGGCAGTATAGTACACAGTCTATAATCTGAGGAGACACCCAGTTCTCATTCAACCAGCAATAGTCACCCTACAACTGAGAATAAGGCAAAGCCACAGCAATCATTCGCAAAACTTTCTTTTTCAAGTGTTCACTATGAAAGGAGGAGCTAAACAAAACACATCAAATGTTGGAAATCCTTCACTAAAAACAGATAAGAAATAAATGCCCTAGGATAATTTCTTGTTCCCCCTCAAACTCAAACTCGGTCTTTCCCAATTAAATCTTTCTTTGTTTTTCTTTTCTCTTGTCTTCCATTTTTCCCTTCCAGGATCTCTGTTGCCACTATCTCTGCTTCTTTTCCTTTTTTCCCCAAAGATTCTTCTTGCAGCTCCTTTACTTCACCCTTTATTCCCCCTTCCACTTCCTTTGCTATCATTCTGCTTCATGTAATGGATATTTGTTGGCGGCTTATATCTCCACTAATAGAATGATGTCTTTCCTTTTCAGCTGCCCACCATTTTATTAGGCAACCCATCCTTCAGGAAAAGTCATCATTATCCCCTGTCCCACTGCCATCCCCTGGGCACAGTGACTCTTCCCCAGTTGAAAGCTAACGCTCAGCCAATCAGAGCTGAGGCGGTCAGGACCTGGTGTTCCCCAGACCGCCATCATTGCTGCTGACATAGGGCCGAGGGCCAGGATGAATGGACTGAAAGAAGAAAATTCTGCCTGTTACGTGAGCTACTAAATTTACTGCACTCTTTGAGCAAGTAGTGTTGTGTTTGTGTTTCTGTTACAGAAATGCCACGAAGTTCACTGTGTGATAAACAGGTGAAAGGTCTAGGTAATTTGCAACATACTGGAGAATACCAAAGTGAATAAACCTTATTACATTTTTCACACGGTTGAATGCTCATTGAAATAAATTTGGCTTTACAATCGCCCTCCTCCTCACAGAAAGGAAAGGGTCACAAGAGAGACCTAGAAACCATGCAAGATAGTGTACATCTGTCCAGCACACAAGTCGCAGGAAAGGTAGACACCATAGGGAGAAGACATTTTGAATCAGTGGTAGCTCTTTAGAAACAAACAAAACTCATACGTTTCTGGTACTTTGACTATTTTTCCTGGAAACTTAAATCCCATCAGGAGTCACCCAAGGATTCCAAAGCCAGAACAATCCTGATTTCTAGAACCTCCCAGTGGCCTAAATCTTTCAAGCCAGCAGACTACTTAGTAACTTGGTGTTTCCAAGCAGTGTGTGAATCACATGGATTTTAATGGCTTAAAAGAGGAAGTGCTAATTCCCTGTGGTCTGTATATACCAAACAATAGAAGCACCTGGAAATGCTGCTTTCTTGGTTTTGGATTCAATTAAGATTTTTATCTGGTGCCAGGCACATCCATTATGTGGTGTGTCACTTAATTTTCAGTACAACCTTGTGAGACACGAGGTGGGTAACAAAGACAAGGAGTTGGATATGAAATGACAAAGGAGCTAAATTTGCTGGTGCTTGAAGCACATTAAGACCAGGCTGGTGAGTGGAGGGAGGGTCCTGCGAGTCTCTTGTCTCCCTTGAGAGGGTGAATGAGGGACCACAAGAAGAGGAGACGGCTTAGGAAAGAAGCTAATAAGCTGTGACTATTCTGAATCTGAGGTAACTTTGAAACATTCAGACAACCTCAGAGGCTCAGAAGAGAGGACTGGACTGGAGACGGGCTTTGGAGTCATCGGTGCGTGGATAATAATAAAAGCAGCGGATGTGGAGGGCAACATCTGAGGAGAGCGTGGACTTCAGGAAATGCAAGGAAGAAAGAATCTCAACAAACACCACCAATCAAGAGGCAGCCGAGAAAGAACAACACAGGTGAGGCTGACCTTTCCATCACAGAAGGACATGGGAGAACCTGGTGACATGAAAGCTGGGAGAGTCTCAAGGAGAGCAGAGTGGCCAGAGGCAGCAGATGCCTCAGAAAAGCCCAGAAAGGCCAGAGAAAGGACATTGGAGTTGATAAGGAGAGGGCCTCTGCCTCAGAGCAATCTCAGGGCAAGATGGAAGCAGCAGACCTGCTGTAGTGGATTGAGGAGTCAGCAGGAAGAGAGGTACCACGTGATTATTCCAGATGGTTCTTGGACCTTGACTGTAAGTAGAAAGAGATGGAGAATACCTGGGTAAAGCTGGGTGGTTGTTTGCTCTTTTACTTATTTTATTTTATTTTATTTTTTAAAGAATGCAGGCATTTGAAGATCCGGGAGAAAGGGAATGACCAAGGAAGCAAGGCTCTGGGGAGGTGGAAGGGGTCAGGATCCAGATCAGAACAGTTCGGCTCTGAATAACACGAAGGCGACGCCATCCCCTGAGAGAAGAGCGAAGAAGGTGGGAGGGGGCTTGGCGGGAGGGGGCGTGGCTGGAGGGGCGTGGCTGGAGGGGCGTGGCTGGAGGGGCGTGGCTGGAGGGCGTGCCTGGGAATGGGCTGGGAATGGGCTGGGAGGTGTTAGAGGAAGACCTCGACAGAGCTCGTAGTCTGTGGCCTCGATCTCCCCTGAGATGGAGGGGAGGGGATCGAGCAGGGTCTTCGTGGAGAGGGCGGTGGCGGGAAGCCAGAGGAGGTTACCTTCTGCAGCAGCCCGTGGCTCACGCTCTGCCACTCCCACCCAGAAGTAGAAAAGAGCCCAGGCTTCAGGTGGAGCGATCCTGCTCATGTCCGGGGAGAAAACCTCGGTCCCCTACACTTCTGTGCTCCAATGAACCCTTCTCCACCCGCACCCCAACGCAGAGGGAACAACATCCTGATGGGAGGTGCTTACCTGAGACTCCACCTGGATCACAAGCAGCGTCTCCTCTGTCTCCAAGGAAAGAGACGCACTGGGTCGCAGGCCCGCTTGGAGAGCGCTCCCACGCAGCACATGGATTTGTGGCTTCCAAGTTGCCCCAGCTTCTCCTGCGCTGCTGTACCGCGGCTGGTGCGCACAGAGAGACGATCCCTCAGGGATGTAACTGTCCCTCAGAACAACGGATTACTTAAAATATAACCCCTGGGAAATTTTACTGGTTACCAAGCACATTTAGATGTAGCCTCCAGAAGAACACACACTGGCAACAGGCCTCTGGAGGAGAGGACAGTATATATACAGCCTTGAAGCCCAGCAGCTGGAACACCCCGCCCGCTCAGGACTGACCTCCGCCTCCTTCATTTTCCCGTTATCTCCCCTTCCCCCCCTGCCCCAGAGCACCTGCAGCTAATTAGATAAGTCCTTTGAACGTGCTTGCTCAGCTGTAAACTTTATGCGGCTTGACCAGACATATTTTGCCTTCCTTCTTGTTGATCTACAAGGCCTATGAGCAGCGTTTAGCCTTCTTCCGCTCTTCTGCTGATTACTCTCTGTATCTAATAAAAACGGGACTGAGGAGTTGTTGGGGCCAACAGTCTTTGCTAGTGGTGTCCCCCGCTCCCTTTCTCTGGCAGCTGACTTGGTCGTGCCTCATTCTTCTCCTATGCGCTGTCAGGAAGCAGCAAGGAAAGCCACAGAAACCCCCAAAACCGGACTACCAAGGCTTGTCAGGCGATTTTCCCGAAGATGTAAAATAAATGACATTGTTTCCCTTTGGGAAAGATTTTCCAAGGGTTGATAGAGAATTCTGTGAAAAGCTAGCAAATGCTACCATTGGGGGGGAGAATAAAACCATTCCAGGGAAAGCCACACAAGAGCTGGAGTTAAAAAGTAAAAAGTGTCCATAGACTTAATTTTTACTGCTGCAGATGCTTAAAACTGACAGGAAGAAGCAAACTTCCTCTCCCACCATCAGTAGTTCCTGTCAAGTGTGACCTGTGACTGTCTTCCAGCAGCCCAGGGCATTTCTGGTGGCCAGGAAAAGCTCCGGCTATAAACAATATATTTTTCAACCTCCTCGCGATGTGAAAAACTGGCTTTTTTTTTTTTAAGATTTTATTTATTTATTTGACAGAGAGAAATCACAAGTAGATGGAGAGGCAGGCAGAGAGAGAGAGAGAGGAGGAAGCAGGCTCCCTGCCAAGCAGAGAGCCCGATGCGGGACTTGATCCCAGGACCCTGAGATCATGACCTGAGCCAAAGGCAGCGGCTTAACCCACTGAGCCACCCAGGCACCCCCGAAAAACTGGCTTTTTAAGATTTTCTGAACACCTGCGGGGTGGTGTCCCTCACAAAGATGTCAAACGCAAAGAATGAATGAGAGGAAAGGAGCCCCCAAACCGGTCGCTTGAGTTTCCACAACTCAAAACACAATTCTTTGCCAAGAATTCAACTACTTCAGGCCCGGCAGTTGATTAAGATGGTGTTTCTGTGCATAGACGGGGCCAACTGTCTCTTGGCAAAGATTTATATTCCATAATCTAAAGTTAAATATAGTTGAACAGAGTTGAACTAAGTCTTGATTCTGTGTCTGGTAGCTACCTTCTAGAGGCAGAAACATCTGCAGCAGATTTAGCCTGGAGGCAGGGAAAGAGACGTACAATAACTCAGAAAGAGCTTTTCAGTTCTGGGATGGTGCACTTTACAGAGAAAGCTATAAAAAGAGAAGCTTAGGACCAAACATGGTCTTGGAGAGATCTAAAGTGGACTACTTGTTTACATTAATAAGGTTACTGAGATCTGAAAGGTGATAACGATGTCTTAAGAAAGACCCCAGAAAACAGCAAATTGAATAAATAAATACTAACCTGTGGAATTGCTTATTCTGACACAGACCCAGGCGTATCCGAGTTCCCACTACCTCACTGGGGACTTCACTCTGTCACCGATGCACTTTCATTCTCCATTGGGCTCCTTCTCATAAGCCTAAAAATAAACTCAAGACTCTACCATCCTAGGAAAAAAAAACATTCTCTTAACACTCTTTGCCTTCTTCTACTGGCAAACCTTAAGAAAGTATGATGTAGTAAGAAAATGTTCTATGGCCTGAATGTTTGCCTCCCACCACGCTTCATAATGTTGAAGCCCTATCTCCCAATGTGATGGTTTTTGGAGGTGGGACCTTTAGGATGTGATTGCGGTTAGATTAGGACGTAAGGGTGGGGCCCTCATCATGGGACTAATGCTCAGAAAAAGAAAAAGAGACACAAGATCTCTCTCTCCCCACTCTGGGTGATAATACAATAGGACAGCCACCGGTAAACCAAGGAGAGGGTCCTCACTAGACACTGAATCTGCTAGCATCTTGATCTTGACCATCCCAGCCTCCAGAACTGTGAGAAATAAATGTCTGCTGTCGTGTAAACCACCAAGCCTGTGGAGTTCAGATACAGCAGCCCGAATTGCCAAAGAGAGCCGGCTTCGAAAGTGTCTAATTCTATGTTAAAATGCTTACCAGTGCTTATCTTAAATTTCTCGATCCTGACTCCTCTCTTGCATTTCAGCTGACTGTTGATTCTAAGTCTCTCTCATTCTTCTCCAGTTCCTCTTCCTTGCCCAAATTTTGCTATATGCAGGCTGTGTTTGGCACTTTGCTCAAAGGAGACGTTGTCCCTGGGTAGTACCACCTGGCCCAGAAAACCTCTCCTCTCTACCCTCTTCATCCAACTGCTCCTATTCCCTACTCTGCCTACATGTCCCAGAGGCATACATTTGGTACATCCCAAAGCCAGCGCATCATGTCCTCTCCCTCCATGTAAAACCTCTTTTCCCTCCAACACCCTACGTCCTAGATAAGCATCCCATTGTTAACACTAAAAGCCTGGTGTTAATTTCTGATTCCTCCTTCCCTCTTACACTTACATCTAATTTGTCACCATGCCCTGTTAATCCTACATCCTAAACTCCCTCTGATCTTTCTTTTCCTCTTAGTTTAGGACCTCATCTGTACTCTTTAAGCTGCTTCCTGATGTGATTTTTTCATGTCTATTTCTCTCCACTCTGGAATCAAGTGATCTCTATCATATACAAATCAGATACCACTGCAGCCACACTGCAAATCTCTGTTTTCCTGTCTATGGGATACAGCTTCTAGACCATACTATAGTCCTTACCCGTCAGGCGAAGTCTAGTTCCCCCTCCTACGTATGTCCACGATTCGGTAAAAACTATCCTAAATGGCCCATCTCCCCACCCCATCCCCCGAACTGAGTGACTTGCCCACTTATTTCCGATCTCTTTAACCTTCTACATATTTCTACCCTATATGCTGAGTATTTTCTCACATGGCTTTTTCCCCCAGTTAGTCTGTGAGTTCTTCTTTGGCAAAGAGCACATCTTTTTTTTTTTTTTTTTTTAAGATTTTATTTATTTATTTGACAGAGAGAGAAATCACAAGTAGGCGGAGAGTCAGGCAGAGAGAGAGAGAGAAGCAGGCTCCCGCTGAGCAAAGAGCCCGATGCGGGGCTCGATCCCAGGACACTGAGATCATGACCTGAGCCGAAGGCAGCGGCTTAATCCACTGAGCCACCCAGGCGCCCCCAAAGAGCACATCTTATGTATCTTGGTCTTGCAGCACCTGGCACAGTCCCTGACAACCAACACTTACTGGGATTTTTTGAGTGGAAAATGTACTGAGTGAATGAGTGAGTGAATGACTGAGATGTTAACTTCTAGGTCTCACTGGCCCACTTTGGAAGATTGTTCTACATTTTGTCTTCTTTGTGTGGCATTCTATTGCTAAGGTCAAGATTTTAGGGAAAGGCTTCCCAAAACACCCGTATAAAGCACATGGAATGTGTCTGTGAAGTTACAGACTCCTCCGGCCATGAGGATCGCTAGGGTGCCTACACTGATCGCTAGGGACTCTGCTTTGCTCAAGAAGGAGCCGATTAGGCAGGAGAACCAACTTCACTGCGGATTTGCTCTACCCCTGAATTTTCTGGCATGACCAGAGGCTCCACAACAAATAGGGTGAATGTTCCTTATTCTACTTGTCCTTTGGCTCCCTCAAGGGTTCATTTTCCTCAAGTCACATGTTCTAAAATTAAGAAACATAGGGGCTATAATAAAATGAAAGTGCGCACATTCTCAAAACAGATTTTATTGACCCTCATAGGTAAATTGAAGTAATCTTTAAAAACCCAAGTAAGAGTGCTCATTATATCACCCAGTCTTGCTAAATAATACCTCGCCTTCTCTAAACATCAGGTTCCTCTTTTCCCTACACACTACCACAGCCTTAGCTGTCATCCTTATCACCACAGCGGTGATCCTCTTGTCCTGCTTTCTCCTGAAAAGGCACCACTGTTTTCTTCCTTATGTTGTGTGTGAGTGGTATGGTAGTCATTTAGGATATTGTCATCTCTTTACAGATAGATGTTAAACAACTTTGGGAAAAGACAACATATTTGTATTTGTCTTTAAGTCACAAAAAATATTAATCAAACATTGGCAAAATATTATAGATGTTTGCACAAGGTGATTAATTTGTGTTAACTTAAAAAAAAAAAGTCTGCCTGGAGGAGGCTGATCGAATAAACTAGAGTTTGTTGGAGTACTATACTGCTATCAAAAATGAGTAATATCTTTTTTATTGTATAGCATGATGACTTCTAGAATATATTGTTGCATTAGGCTTTTTGCTCAGCAGGGGGAGCCTGCTTCTCTCTCTGCCTGCCACTTCCCCTGCTTGTACTCTTTCTCTCTGACAAATAAAATCTTAAAAAAAAAAACAATTTTTTTTTGGTTCAGAATTTGATTTGGAAACTATCAATATAATGTATCTTAATTTTTAAAAATCCAGCTATGATACCAAAAACACAGGCAAAAATAGGAAAAAGATAGGCAAATTGTATTAAAAATTCTGTGCATCAGGGCTCCTGGGTGGTTCAGTTGGTTGAGCAACTGCCTTCAGCTCAGGTCATGATCCTAGAGTTACCAGATGGAGACCCGCATTGGGGTTGGGGGGGAGGTCCCTGTTCAGCAGGGGGCCTGCTTTTCTCCCTCTGCCCTTCCCCCATCATGCTCTCTCTCTATCATTCTTTGTCTCAAATAAATAAATAAAATCTTTAAAAAAAAATTCTGTGCATCAAAGGACACAGTGGTGAAAAGATACCCTGTGAAGTAGTAGAAATATTTTCAGATAATATATCTGATAACAGGCTAACATCCAGAATATGTAAAGAATTCCTTTCATTCAGGGATGCCTGGGTGGCTCAGTTGGTTAAGTGGCTGCCTTCAGCTCAGGTCATGATCCCAGTGTCCCGGGATCGAGTCCCACGTCAGGTTTCTTGCTCAGCAGGGAGCCTGCTTCTCTCTCTGCCTCTGCCTGCCACTCTGCCTGTGCTTGCACGCTCTCTCTCCCTCTATCTCTCCAACAAATAAATAAATAAAATCTTAAAAAAAAATTCCTACCATTCAACAATAAAAAACAAACAACTCAATGAAAAAAAAAATGGGCAAATACCTTGAATGGTTTGATCATCAGGGTAACGCAAATTAAAACCACAATGAGATAACTATCTCATGCCTATTGGGATGGCTATTACCAAGAAACAAACAAAACAGATTTTTTTTTTTTAACCAATATGTTGAGGATATGGAGAAACTGGAATCCTTGTGTAGTGTTATTGGGAATGGGAAATTGTGCAGCCTCCATGGAAAACAGTGTGGTCATTCCTCAAAAAGTTAAAAATTGGACTAAAAATATGATTCAGCAATTCCAATTCTGGGTATAGACCCAAAAGAATCAAAAACAGAGTCTCAAAGAGAAGTCTGTACCCCCATGTTTATAGCAGTATTATTCACAATAACCAAAAAGTTGAAACAGCCCAAGTGTCCATCAAAGGCTAAATGAATACACAAAATCTGGTATATACTTATGATGGCATATTATTCAGCCTTAAAAAGGAAGAAAGTCCTGAAAGAAGCTACAACGTGAATGAACCTTGAATACATTATGCTAACTGAAATAAGCCAGTCACAAAAAGATGGATACCGCGTGATTCCATTCCCATGAGACTCCTAGAGTAGTCAAACGCATAGAAACAGAAAATAGAACGGAGGTTACCAGCGGTTCAGGGAAAGGGGTTGGGAAGTCATCGTTTAATGAGTATGGAGTTTCAGTTTTGCAAGATGCAGATGGAGATGGACAGTGGTGATGATTGAAATACTTAGTACTACTAAAGTGGACACTTAAAAATGATTAAGGTGGTAAATTTTACATGGTATGTATTTTACCACAATTAACAATTTTTAAAATACTGAATCAAATGACTACAATAAAGAATTGATATTTTGGGCGTGCCTGAGTGGCTCAGTCAGTTAAGCATCTGCCTTCAGCCATGATCTCAGGGACCTAGGATGGAGCCCCCCAAATTGGGCTCCCTGCTCAGCGGAAGCCTGCTTCTCCCTCTCCCTCTGCCTGCCACTCCTCCTGCTTGTGCTCTCTCTCTCTGTCAAGTAAATGAATAAAACCTTAAAAAAATAACTGATATTTTAAAAAAGACATTTAAGGAACAAGCCAATGTGGTATATGGACCTTATTTGAATCCCAATTTAAACAAATAATATCTTAGGAGCACTTGACTGGCTCAGCCAGAAGAGTGTGTGACTTTTGATCTCAGGGTCATGAGTGTGAGCCCTCTTTTGGGTGTAGAAATTACTAGAGCATAAACAAACTTTAAAAAAAAAATGAAGTAATACCTTTATAAGGGTTGTGGGAACTTAAATACAGACTGGATATTTAATGATATTAACGAATTATTGTTTTTTAGGTATGATAAGGGTATGATGGATTTTCTTTGTTTGCTTTCTGGGGTGGTTTTTGTTCTAGTTTTTGTTTTAATTAAGAATTTGTTTTTTAGGGGTGTCTGGGTGGCTCAGTCAGTTGAGCATCTGCCTTTGGCTCAGGTCATGATCCCAGGGTCCTGGGATGGAGCGTCGCATTGGGTTCCCTGCTCAGCAGGGAGTCTGCTCATCTCTCTGCCCCTCCCCCTGCATGCTCTCTCTCTCTCCCTCTCAAATAAATAAATAAAATCTTTTTTTAAAAAAGACTTTTTAAAAGCAGTTTTAGGCTCCCAGCAAAACTGAGGGGGAAGGTGCAGAGCTTTCCCATTGACCAGCCCCCCCAACACACCCGCATGCACAGCACCCCCCATTACTAACTTCTCCACCAGAGTGGTACGTTTGTAAGACTCGGGAACTTCTACTGACCCATCACAATCCCCCAGAGTCTGCGGTTCACACCGTTCACACCCAGTGGTGTACATCCTGTGGGTGTTTTAAGTACTCTTTTTCTCAGACATATACTCATATATTTACCGGTGGAATTGTATGACCTTCTGGATGTGCCTCAGAACAATCTGAGAACGGAGGGAAGTGCAACTGCCTGTCAGAACAATGTATTACTTATAACCCCCGGGAAATTTTACTAGTTACCAAGCGCATTTAGATACAGCCTTAAGAAAAACAGATACTGCCACAGGCCTCTGGGGGAGAGGACGATCTATGGCCTTGAAGCCCAGCAGCTGGGGATGCCCGGCTCGCTCAGGGCGGAAGGCCGCCTGCTTCATTTTCCCGTTATCTCCCCTTCCCCCTGGAGAGCACCTGTGGCTACTTAGCTAAGTCCTTTGAATGTGCTTGTTCAACTATAAACTTTATACTGCTTGTACAGATATATTCTGCCTTCCTTGTTTATCTACAAGGCATATGACTAATGTTTGACCTTCATCGACTCTTCCGTTGGTTACTGATTTTACTTAATAAAAGCCAGACTGTGGAGCTGCTCGGGGCAGCAGTCTTTCGACTGTGGTCCCCCGCTCCCAGTCTCTTGCAGCTGACTTGTTTGTGCCTCATTCCTCTCCCGTTCGCCGACTGGCAGCGGCAGGGAAGTGTGTTGGAGGGTAGATAAGATGGTTATGCGTTGATAACTGTTGAAACTGACTTAGGGGTACAAGAGGCTTCCACACATTATTTTCTCTGTTTATGTTTATTTTTGATATTTTGGAGTAATAAACACTTTTTAAAAATGTTTACAGTTCTGAAATCTGCGTTTAGAGTGATTCATTATACTATTCTCTTTGCCTCTGTGTTTATAAAATTTTCATAATACCAAGTCTAAAAAAATCCTTCACCAGGATGATCACCTCTACCCAATGGTATCCCCACTTTCCTTACTGCCTCTCCACTGTTGGCAGGGCCAAGTGTAAGTTCCCTGTGATGACTCCCGAGGCCCTCCATGACCTGCCCTCGGCTCTGCTTCCCAGCCCTTGCCTTCAGGGCAATGCAAAAGTAATTTGGTCCCTAAGTACATAGGGCTGTTGGTGCCTCTGACTTTTCATGTGGTCTTCCTTGTTCCTGCAATATCCTTTCCCTCCTCATCCACCTGGGGAGCAATTCTTCTTCCAAAACCCTCATCAGGGCTCATGTTTTCTAAAAGCTTCCCTTCTCACCTCTCTCAACTCCTTAAATATCTGTGGCAGCTCTCTGGCAAATTATCACTCTCCCATTTCTCTGATGTGCACAGACATTAATCTTCACACAAATTTCACTACATTATAATTTTTTTATTATGGGGCTGCCCCCCCACTAGGTTATGGTCATACTATGGATGCATGATAAATATTTATTAAATCAACTCCTGCTTCAAAAATTTCTGAGTGACATTGCAAAGAGAAGGAAAGGCTAAAATGAAAAAAAACCTATTCAGTAACCAGAATGTTTTTTTCATACTCTAAATCAACAGAGAAAACAAAACAGTCACCAGAGCTAAAGAGGTCATTAAAGATTTTGTGTCATCTCAGGAAACAAACAAAATTCCTCTCTACAGCACACCATGATGGCTCCAGTCACAAAATTATTTTTAAATCACTTCAGAAAACACAGGAAGATCTTAAGTGGAAGCTAACGTCATGTAGATATTCCTCTCAGGAGATTAAGAACCTTATTTGGAGGACCCCTGAAAGCGACTTGGGGTTTGTTGAAGATGGAAAGCGCCCATTAGGAACATTGGTAACATTTGTGGATTCTTGCCATACATTCTAATTGATCATTTTAGTGATTCTCTTGTTTCTCTTTTCTTTCTAAGTTTACTTTTTAAAAATGTATTCACACACTTCAAGGTCCAATGAGAATACAAACCATTTCCTGCCTCCTCTCCCTGACCTCCCCCCACTCCTGCCCTCCACTATTTCCTGAGTCACATCAGCACCTCCTTTCTACTCCTGTCAACCAATTCTTCTGGCACCTACCTTCTATTTTTTTATGTCATAGTCTTACATAGCTTTTCCTGATTTCTCAGCTGGAGGCACCATTTTTTATTTCCACATAGAAATAGAAGGCTTTCTCACACACCAGCCTTCATCCTAACCATGCATATAGGCCAACTTCCTGACCTGCATCCCTCCTATTATATGGGAACTGGTCTGAGAATGATATTCAGTGGTTCCACGCCATGACTGTGTAAACACTATAGACCACTGGACCATGCGGCATCCTAAGAGGAGATTTCCTTTCCTCCACAACTTTTGGTTTTCCCTGGAGTTCACAATAGAACTTTTTCATATTTTCTTAGCTTTCTCTCTGCTAATCACTAACCCTCAAATTTGTGACTTACATAAATGTTCCCTCAATGTATTCAAATCCATTACGTTTTCTATCAATTTACCTTCTTAAAGAAGTCTCAAGCTTGGGCGCCTGGGTGGCTCAGTGGGTTAAAGCCTCTGCCTTCAGCTCAGGTCATGGTCCCAGGGTCCTGGGATCGAGACCCCCATCAGGCTCTCTACTCCACGGGGAGCCTGCTTCCTCCTCTCTCTCTGCCTGCCTCTCTGCCTACTTGTGATCTCTCTCTCTCTGTGTTAAATAAATAAATTTAAAAAAAAAAAGTCTCAAGCCTTCTAATGTTGTCTTGCTGTTTAGCTATTACAGTCAGAGGGGAAAGTTACTCAAAATTGAAACTAAGATCTCGATATTGCTGAGAACTACACGTGGAAGGCTGGAGAGATGCTCACACCAGTCGGTAGCTGGTCATATGCAAACCCCATTTCCTTAACCCGTCAAAATTATGGATCTTTTTCACATGAGTAGAGTCCAAAACTCTCTTGAAAAATTGCCCCATGGCCAGCAGAAGAAAAGTCTATGACACTCAGGTAGAGGAAATGAGATGTCCTGTCACTTAGCAAAATTCAGGAGGGTGGACCTTAGTTAGAGTCAAGTGAGCAGATTTCAGTAGGCTTTACCTTGGAATAAATCACCTCATAACCTAGTGGCTTATGACAATGATGTATTATCCCACTGTCTCTGTGGGTCAGGAATTTAGGAACAGGGGTGCCTGGGTGGCTCAGTCAGTTAAGCCTCTGCCTTTAGCTCAGATCATGATCCCAGGGTCCTGGGATTGAGGCCCACATCAGACTACTTGCTCAGCGGGGAGCCTGCTTCCCCCTCCCGCTCTGCCTGCGACTCCCCCATGCTGTGCTCGCACTCTCTTTGACAAATAAATAAATAAAATCTTTAAAAATAACGATAATTTAAGAGGAGCTCAGCTGGATGGTTCCTGTTCAGGGTTTCTCTCAAGGTTTCTCTCTCAGGGTATCAGTTAAGTCCACTGTCATATGAAGCCTGCCAACAGCCGGAGGATTTAATTTCAAGACCATTTCAAGGCCACTCACGTGGCTATGGGCAAGAGGGTTTGGTTTGTCACCACATGGGCCTCCGCAGAAGCTGCTTCATCATCCTCACAGCCTGGAGTGAATTCATTAAGAGAGCCGTCCAGGAGAGAGTGAGAGCCAAGAGGCTGCAGCGCCTTTGATGGCCCATGCTCTGAATATGCATATCGTCCTTTCTGCTTTTTCTTATTCCTCAGAAACAAGTCATTAAGTCCAGCACAAAACCAAGGGAGGGAACTCATCTCTACCTCTTGAAGGAAGGCATTTTGCAGAATCTGTGGACATGTTTTAAAGCCACCGTACACTATTTGAAAGAGGTTGCAGTGATTTTCCAGGAAAATATTAAAACTCGTAATTTGCTAGAATTTTTATTTTTTCCTGTCTAATCCTTGATTAACCCATACAGGACTAATCTTGTTATGGAGGGACAAATTACCACCATTTTTATTTATACATACACACACACACATACATACATATATATGTATATATACATATATAGACATATTCATATATATATACATATATATATTTTTTTTTAAGATTTTATTCTTTTATTTGACAGGCAGAGATCACAGGTAGGCAGAGGCAGGCAGAGAGAGAGGGGGAAACAGGCTCCCTAATGAGCAGAGACTGACGTGGGGCTCAATCCCGGGACCCTAAGATCATGACCTGAGCTGGAGGCAGAGGCTTAACCCACTGAGCCACCCAGGCGCCCCATTATGGTAGTTTTTTAAAAAGTTTTCTTAAAAGTGTATAATTTTGGGGCACCTGGGGGGCTCAGTCGGTTGCGTGTCCTACTCTTGGTTTCGGCTTAGGTCATGATATTGGGGTCATGGGATCAGTCCCACATCAGATTCTGAGCTCAGCACCGAGTCTCCTAGTGCCGCCGCCCACCCACCTCTCTCCCCTCCCCCACCCCGCCCCCCCTGCCGCCCTGCTGGCTCACGCCTGCGCATATACTCTCTCACTCTCTTTCTCTCTAAAATAAATAATTTTTTAAAAGTGTGTAATTTCTGCTCTCTCCAAGTAGACTTTTCTCTTTGTTTTGACTTCTGTCTTTCTTATTTCTTTCAAATCTCTGGAGATCCTTGGTTATCCACTCAAATTGGATAAAATATGAACTTTGATAGAGTTTGTAGATTATGGACTTCAACATAAGATAATAAACTGGGGAATTTAAATGTGAATCTCAAAATGTGTTGTTTTATGGAAATCTCTTTTCTTGGGCAGCCAGATTTACTAGATCTGGCTCCTCTGATCTACTGTCCAGAGAATAAAGACCTGAATGCCAACATTCTGGGAGCCAGGTTGGGTAAGAAGGCTGGGAAAATAAAAATTTGGTATCTACATTTTAACTTAATTCCCATGTGTTCAATATAATGTCCCTGCCTTCAACTAGCCTAGCGTCCCTCAGTTCAGAAATCTTTTTGAAAAACCGTATCTAGAGCTTAAAATTCCCATCTTTTCCTAGGGTATAGAGAAGTGGTTGCCCAGCCACTTGGAATGGGGACAGAGATCTGGGATTGGCTGAAAGCTGGTTTTAGCCCCACCACCAGCCCCATTTCCAGGGGTGACAGATGCTGCTAATTCTTGGGCTTTTTAAAAGAGTCCCATGTACAAATCATTTCATTTCTTATCTCTCTCCACTTCTGGCTTGGGATTTAGATTTCTCAGTTCCATTAGGAAAATTACCATTTACCGTCTGCTTTCCAACTTCAAAAATTGTGTCCCTTTCTCTTCTCCTGTTCTCTACTTGCTTTCTGAGGCAAAAAAAAAAAAAAAAAAAAAAAAAAAAAAAATCCTTTGCTTTGTTTCATTGTGGTTGAACATGTACTTTCAAATGAACAGCTTTAACCAGAGTACCTTTTTCAGTTGTCTTTCACTGCCAATAACCCTAACCCTAACATGAATTCTAATAGATGTGAATTATTCGATCTCCAGTTGAAGTGGGAACATAGAGGAACTGGAATGAAGTTTTGGATTTTAAGAAAATAAAAGACTTTTATAGAAAGTTTCATTATGCATCTGCATATGCATTAGGCAGTTGTTAGCTGGGATAAATGTGCTTATGACCCTGCAAAACTGTGGAATTCTGTTGGTATGAACAGTGGCAAACAGATTTAATGTTAAAGAATATGGACTCATTTTAAGCTAGTCTTAGATTACATATGAATTGAATAGGAACAATCATCTCATCAGGAAATCTTCAGCAGAGCTGGGAGCTGAGAAAGAGGTTAGGATTGTTTTGATTTTTGAGAGGAAAAACATCTGTTTTTGATTTTATGTACTGCCCTCTCTCCAAGTGCTTTTGGGGATCTTTAAAGATGCTTAGACACATGATGATCTGGTCTCTGTGAAATAAAGTATGGCTTAATGAATCCGGAATGTATCCATCTACTTGCTTGGCCATCAAAATAAGTTGCCCCCACAGCCTGACCATGTCTCAGACTTGAGTTTATTCAGTTTGCTATTTTTGGATAGGCTGTGATATTTAAGAATATTATGAAGGAAGCCAAACAACGGTTGATTTTCCATCTGCCTCTGATTATCTGAGGTAATGTTTCCCAAACAGTGTTCTGTGGAACATCAGAAACCGAAATTGCTGGTGAGTACATCATGAAAGAAAAAAACAAAACAAAACAGAAACCAACTTCTGTCTTTTAAATTTTATTCCTTTACTATGTTTATTAGACATATTTATATAATTGCTTTTCTTATTCTATAATCTGCCTTTAAGAAATGCAGTGTCCTACAGAAAAGATCAGCAAATAATATGCGATCGCCTCATCTGGGAACATATTTTCCAGTACAGCAATGATAATGTATTTATCAAAGTGCAGATTTACTATCTATGGATATGTATCTTGTCTCTTAAAATTTCAAGAAGCATTTGTCATATTTAAAACTTTTTTCATTTTTTTTAAAGATTTTATTTATTTATTTGACAGAACACAAGTAGGCAGAGAGGCAGGCAGAGAGAGAAAGAGGGGGAAGCAGGCTCCCTGCTGAGCAGAGAGCCCGATGTGGGGCTCAATCCCAGGACCCTAGAATCATGACCCGAGCCGAAGGCAGAGGCTTTAACCCACTGAGCCATCCAGGTGCCCCTAAAAATTTTTCATCTTAATAAAATTTTTAAAAATATTTAAATCTTAATTGTTTTTATCAGTTTTGTTGCTGTTTGTGGGATTTGTAAGATGTTTTTTAAGTTCAGAAGGCAAAAAATCCTGCTAGAAAGAGAAAACACAGTTACTGTAACACAGAGAGATACATGATGAATGCTACAGCGACTATGAGAGGTGCAGTCATAAGAGTTCAGAGAAAGAAGTTAGTGTGGACTGATGACATTGGGGAATGTTTTGAGTAGGAAGTTGATCTGAAAGAGGGCTTGAAAGACAGAAAGTACTGTTCGTGCTCTCACATGTCTCACTAGTAGGCCAGGAATGCAAGGCTCTGACTGCTTTTTACCCAGGCCATTTCTCAGGGTGTGTTTGCAGCAAGCAATATTGAGAGATAAAATAATATCCTTCTTAGACAAGGAACATGCTTGATTACTACTTGCTCTAAAACGATGTTGCCCCAGCGCCCAGGTGGCTCAGTTGGTTAAGCATCCAACTCTTGATTTCAGCTCAGGTTGTGATCTCCGGGTCATGGGATCAAGCCTGCCGATAGGCTCCACGCTCAGAGCGGAGTCTGCTGAGATTCTGTTTCCCTTTTCCTAAGGCCCTCCCCACTGCTCTCTTTCTCTCTCTAAAGTAAATAAATATTTTTTTTAAATGATGGTGTCCCAAGTTCTGTGTTCTCTCAAATAATACAATCCATTTGGTGTGATGGAATTTAGAGGCAACTAGGTCATAAGGACAGAGCCCTCATGTAAGGGGTTAGTGCCGTTATAAAAGAGACCCAGAGAACTCCCTTGCTCTTTCTACCTTGTGAGAAGACAGCTATCTATGAACCAAGAAAGGAACACCCACCAGACACTGAGCTTGATGGTGTCTTAATCTTGGACTTCTCAGCCTCCAGAACTGTCAGAGATGTTTCTGTTGGTCATAAGCCACCCAGGCTACACTACTTTGTCTCCAGTGACTGAGCTGTTAATCACAGTATTGTAAAGACTCCCACGTGTGGTAGGTATTCTCAATATATGTTTGGATGTTTCTCAAATGACTGAAAATGAATATACTAAGAAGTTAATGGTGAACATAAAGACATTGGCTGAGTGGAGCCCAAAACTTGACAAGGAGAATCGTTTAAAAATAACTCACAGAGTTTTATTTTTTAAATCTTTTTCCAAGGCTTTCTAAATCACACATATGTAATCATTTGGATTAGAAACAAAACTACATACACACACACACACACACACACAAGGATAAATAAAAGTCATACCACAAAATCTATTGCAAAAAAATCATTCCTGGAGTAAATAAATACAGTCTTTAAAATATGACAAATTCAAAACTTATTTAACCTAAATTGAAAATCAATGAAATCCAAAAATTATCACCACTATTGTGCTACTGGCTCTATTTTTATTTTTTTATTTCTTAATGTAAATTGAAGTTAATTTACATACAGTGTAGTATTGGTTCCAGGAGCAGAATTTAGTGATACATCACTTACATATAACACCCAATGCTCATCCCAACAACTGGCCTCTTTAATGTTCATCACCCATTTAGCCCTTCCCCCACCCACCTCCCCTCCAACAACTCTCAGTTTGTTCTCTATATTTAACAGTCTCTCATGGCTTGTTTCCCTCTCTTTTTTCATCTTATTTTATTTTTCCTTCCCTTCCTCTTTTTTTATCTGTTTTGTTTCTTAAATTCCACATATGAATGAAATCATATCATATTTGTCTTTCTCTGACTGATTTCACTTAGCATAAAACACTTTAGTTCCATTCACATTACTGCAAATGCCAAGATTTCATTCATTTTGATGGCTAAGTTATATATATATGTACATATGTATGTATATGTATGTACATATAACTTCTTTATATCTATATAAAGAAGATGTAGCCATATCCATTACGTGTGTGTGTGTGTGTGTGTGTGTGTGTATAAAGAAGATGTGGTATACCATATGCATTCATCTGCCTATGGACATCTGGACTCTTTCCATAATTTGGCTATTGCTGATAGTGTTGCTATAAACATCAAGGTGTGGCTGCCCCTTCATATCAGCATTTTTGTTTCCTTTGGATTAATACCTACTAGTGCAATTGCTGGGTCATAGGGTGGTTCTATTTTTAACTTCCTGAGGAACCTCCACACTGTTTTCCAGAGTGACTACATAAGCTTGCATTCTCACCAACAGTATAAGAGGGTTCCCCATTCTCTGCATCCTCGCCAACACCTGTTGTTTCCTGAGTCAAGTTTTGCTACTCTGACTGGTGTGAGGTGGTATCTCATCACGGTTTTGACTTATATTCCCCTGATAATGAGTGATGTTGGGCATTTTTTCATGTGTCTGTTGGCCATTTGTATGTCTTCTTTGGAGGAATGTCTGCTTATGTCTTCTGCCCATTTTTTCACTGGATTATTCTTGGGGTGTTGATTTTGATGAGTTCTTTATAGATTCTGGATACTAGGCCTTTTTCAGGTATGTTGTTTGCAAATATCTTCTCCCATTCTGCAGGTTGCCTTTTAGTTCTATTGATTGTTTCCTTCAATGTGCAGAAGACTTTATCTTGTTTTTTTTTAATTTAAATTAGTCAACATAGAGTGTGCATCATTAGTTTCAGATGTAGAGTTCAGTAATTCATCAGGGGCATATAACACTCAGTGCTCATCACATCATGTGCCTTCCTTAATGCCTGTCAGAAACGGGCATTTCTTGATGATCCCCCAATGGTTCATTTTTGCTTTTGTTTCCCTTGCCTGCCTCTCAGTGTACTTGTAATTTCTCTCTGTCAAATAAATAAATAAAATCTTTAAAAAAAAAAATCCTCACACTGGCCCAAAGTGACCTTTATGTGACCTGCCCCCACCCCCTCAACTCTCTGACCTCATGGTCTTCTTCTGTCCCCTAGCTCAATACTTAGGCCGACTAACTCCTTAAACTCCTCCTCCAAGGCTCGGCTCAAAAGTGACTACTCAAAAGTGAGTGAGGACAGCAGCTCTCAGAACTCCAGCGTTTCTAATGGCTCTTAGAGTATTCTTTCTCTGTGTTTTTTTTTTCCCCCTACAGTCTTCTTTCTCTTTGGTACATTCAATTATTTGCTTATTTGTTATCCTTACTATTTGCTACCTCTCTCTTCCCTTAGAATGTAAGCTTCACAAAGTCAGGGTCTTTGCTCTTGGTCTGCTGATGTATTCCAAGTGTCAAGAACATGCCCAGAACAAAGCAAGCACTCAATAAATATTTGGTAGTCTACGTGTATAAATAACAATGATATCACATAAATAAATGGGAAAAAGACAATCCAAAAAGGAAAAAAAAAATGTGCAAAAGCCCTAAATAGGCATTTTGTGTAAAAGGGTATCCAAATGATTGGGAGATCTAGGAAAAGATACCAAAAAGCTTTAATGGTTAGGAAGATGCAGAGGCGAGAAACAGTGGGAACTCTCTTAATAGTGTAGATTGGTACACCTTAGGGCAAACATTTGATATTATCTAGCAAACTGAAGTATGTCTACACAAACTGAAGCGACACTTGCACACGTATACTAGAGTTCAAAGCTTCACCCCAATATTGCTTGTAAGATCCAGAAACTGAGAACAAATCGAATGTCCATCAGTAGTTAAATGGACAACTGGATTGGGGTATATTCATGTAGTAGAATACTATCCAACAATCAAAGTAAATAAGTTGTTCTAAATGGACTATGGGTGAATCCATCAAATAAAAGTGAAAAAGGTGACAAAAATTCTCAGGGAAATGATTAGAGAATGTTTTCATTCATATAAAGTTCAAAAACAGATACATTAACTTAGGAATGAACACATAGATGGTAAAACTATAAATAAAAGTAAGTAAATGATTACCATCCCCACCACCACCACACACATACCACTTTTAGGCAGGGAGAGTTAAGACTGTAGAGTGACACTTGGAGCAGGTGTTTTCTGGGGTGCTGGAGGTGTACCCTTTCTTTCCGCTCTGCAGTGGTTAGATAGATGTTTCCTGTGTAATTATCCTGTGAAATGTACACAAATGTTTCATCTACTCTTCTCTATGTTGGATATCCACAATTTTTTAAATGACAATAAATTGCCGAATCTTAGAGAAATTTCTTTCATTTGGAACTTTTAATGTTTTCTTCCTTGTGGCAAAGGATCTTGACAGACCATATCCCTTTTTTGACTCAGTTCTCTTGCCTTAGATAAGAATGTCATATAATCAATTCCACTGTCTTTACATTGCAATTCACAAGAGAGATTTCGTAAGGAGGCAATGAAGAGGAAGAGACAGAAGACGGTCAACTTAAGGCTGAGCTTTCAGGGCAGACCCAGTGTCTGACACATGCAGCCACTCTGTGGGAGTCTGCCCCGATGAAACAGGCAGGGGCAGCTGGGGCTGGGGCTGACTCAGGGAGCATTTCTCCATCTTTTGCTTCGGGAAGAGTTTTTTACAATAGACACCTGGTAGATAAGGTGTTATGAAACTTGGGGGTTTCGAGATGTCTTCCAGCCAGAGACGTTTGTGTAGGGGGCTAAGTCTATCTGCCGATGCTCCCTCAGGACTTACTTCTTTAGTCAGTTTGTAGAGCACTGATGTATCTACATGACTTTGAACAGAGCAAAGAGACCATGCCTCATCTTATGATGCTCTGTAAATTGTATCATCTTGCCGAATCCAGCACAGCACGGAATCATCCGTGCTGTGACTGAATTTTTTCTGAAGTTGAGTCTTCAGGGCAGCAGGAAACCAAGGTGATTCTAAAGAATCATTTGGCAAGCCAGCAAATAAATGCAGTTGGCCCTGGAGCAGTATAGATGGGAACAGCACAAGTCCACTTATATGTGGAATTTTTTTGATACGGAACAATACTGTAAATATACTTTCTCTTCCTTACAACTTTCAAAACATTTTCTTTTCTCTAGATTATTTTATTGTAAGAATATAGTAAATAATACATAGAACATATAAAATACATAGTTACGTGATCATTAATGCTTCTAGTCAACAATAGGTGAGTATTAAAGTTTGGGGGGAGTCAAAAGTTATACATGGACTTTTGACTGTGTGGGCATCAGTTCTAAGCCCCAGTTGTTCAAGGATCAACTGTATGCACCACCTGTAGAAATGCTTGTGGGCCTGTGATGAGTCTATATGGGAACAGGCTCCCAGGAGTAGTGTGTCCTACCAAACAGTGGTGACCATGTTCCCACCATGAATTAACTGCTATGTCCTGATATCACTGTTTATTCAAAGTGGTCTCAGCTATCTACAGTTGTCAGGATCCTGAATGGGATGAAAAATATTAAGGGTCACTAAAGACATCTGCATCTTTCTGCACATGAGAGCATGTGGGTTAAAAAAGGAAAAACCTGGCCCAGGAATAAAAACACCAAGTGACCACTTTGAACCATGTGATCCAGAGAGGCTCAGTTCCCTAGTTATAGTTCTGCCTTCCACTGACGGTATGACCTTGGACTAGTACTACAACCACTCCAACCTTCAATTCTTCCACTTGGAAGTGTCAGTCATGTGTTTCACGGGTATCCCACAAACTTGTGAAAATGAAATGAAGAGAGACATACTAAACTTCCTGTTGACTGCAGGACTTACATATCTGTAAGCCTTTAATCTTTTAATCTTTTTTGGATCTTAATCTTTTAATCTTTTAATTTAATCTTTTTATATCTTAATCTTTTAAACCTTTTCTAATTATACAGTTAACATTTATCATTCCCTACCAAAAAAAAAAAAAAAAATGAGGTTTAAAGAAAAAAATCTTCTGCCTCATTAGTAGTCTTGAGAACTGACCAAATTTGACAAATTTATATATACTTTATATATATACTTTATTTGAATGTATGTGTATGCGTATTTTTTAACAAAAAAGGGATCATATCCTACTAATCAGTACAATACCATGCAGCAACTTTTAATGAGAGGAACTGTTCCATACAGACATAGAACAAGGATACTTTATGTGACAAAGTTGCAGAACCACATTTAGAATACAACAATATTTGTGTAGACACAGAGTTCATGGCTTCCTCTGGTAAAAATATGTTGCAAATGAGTGAAGTATTTTTTACTTCACACAGCTCTCTACCATTATCATTTCTTCTCTTAACCATATATACTTTAACAATAATTAATAATTAATAAATAATTAATAATGTGCAAGATAAAGTGCTGCATAAGTCAGCCAAAAGGAGACTATGCCATTGAAGTTGAAAGGAAAATATAGCAGACCAGGGGCGGGGGGAACACTGAGAGAGAAGATTATACCAAAGAAATGGGAAAATGAAATAAAAGAAGCAAAGTAAAAGTAAGCATGTTACAATTTTCAAAACTACTCATTGGGGAATAGAAAGAAACTGATCATGCAGTTTCTGCCATCAACTTTCTTGTAATACATGGCACAGCAAGAAGATACTCAGTTCTGCTGACTAGTTCTTTTTAATGACCCTGTGCAACAAAGGCAAGTAGAGGCCAACACAGATCTGCTGAGAGTAAGAAGGCCTAAGTAGGGCCGGTGCTCAACTCTTTCCCAATTTTCATGTCTTTTTTTTTTCTTTTTAAGATTTTATTTATTTGACAGAGAGACACAGCGAGAAAGGAAAGAAGCAGGGGGAGTGGGAGAGGCAGAAGCAGACTCTCCACTGAGCAGAGAGCCTGACGTGGGGCTTGATCCCAGGACCCTAGGATCATGATCTGAGCTGAAGGCAGCTGCTTAACGACTGACTGAGCCACCCAGGTGCCCTCATGCCTTATAAAAATATACAAAACAGCCATAAATTTGGGGGATGTGCATAAATGACAATCTATTGTCCCCTGGTATTTTCAAGCAACAGAATTTTATCTATAGACGCCCTTGCTTTCAATAAATCTTTGTATCCTCTCCAACAATAAAGCCTGTATGTCTATGTTCAAAATCTACTTTGAACCTCTCTACGTCTGTTTTCATCACCAGCAACCCAGTTCAAGTTCACTCCCACCTCTTTTCACGACAGTGGTGCTCTGACCAGTCTCTCCATTCCCATGTTGGCTCTTCCTATCCCCCACCATAACTTTCCCACAAGAATATCAGAACAATCTTCCTAAAATGCTCATGGCATGAAAACTAAACTCCTTTGCACGACTTCAAGGAGCTACATGACCTGTCCCTTGCTTTGCCTCTTCCAGTTACCTTTAAGGCTCCCAGCTGCGCTAAGATTTTTCTCACCTCCGTCCTTGCCATGCTATTCTACAAACAGAAATGCTCTGCTGTTTTTTCGGTTTCAGTTTCTCACAGATTTCTTCAGTCTCCTCCCGTCCTCTAAATCTGGTCATAACCTGTATTTCTACATTTATTTGTATGGTAAATGTTTTATCGGGCTTCTGTACTATGTCAAAGAGGCGTCATGACTCTACAGGGGTTCATAACACTATCCTCTCTACTCTTGTGTATATTTGAAATTTTCCATTATAAAATCCTTTAAGAATACATGAAACAAGATGGCCTCGGGAGGGAGACAAACCATAAAAGACTCTTAATGTCACAAAACAAACTGAAGGTGGGGGGGAGGGGTAGGGGAAGGAGAGGGTGGTGGGGTTATGGACATTGGGGAGGGTATGTGCTATGGTGAGTGCTGTGAAGTGTGTAAACCTGGCGATTCACAGACCTGTACCCCTGGGGATAAAAATATATGTTTACAAAAAATAAAAAATTTTAAAAAAAAGTAAAAAAAAAAAGAAGTTGGAATTGGAAAAAAAAAAACACTGGATTTCACAGACACAATTTCACACACACACAAAAGGCAAAATAGCTCATTAATAATTCTCAAGATTGATGATATGTTGAAATGATAGTATTTTGGCTATCTTGGGTTAAATCAATAAATCACTAAATTAAATAAATAAATAAATAAAATCCTTTAAAATTTTCCCTTGGATCCTGCAAGTGAAAACCAACAGTTTTGCTTGCAATTATCCTAGTTTTCCATGTTTTGTATTTTTTTAATTTTATTTTCCTTTTCATGATGATTTTTTGGGTTTTTGTTTAGTAACCACCACAAAATGCCAGTTTTTTTTTTAAGAGAATTTATTTATTTGTTTGACAGAGAGAGATCACAGGTAGGCAGAGAGGCAGGCAGAGAGAGAGGAAAGGAAGCAGGCTCCCCGCTGAGCAGAGAGCCCAATGCGGGGCTCGATCCCAGGACTCTGGGATCACGACCCGAGCCAAAGGCAGAGGCTTCAACCCACTGAACCACTCAGGCACCCCAAATGCCAGTATTTTAATGTTCTAAACAAGGTGTAATCTACAAGACAGTGAATTTGAGGGGCGCCTGGGTGGCTCAGTGGGTTAAGCCACTGCTTTCGGCCCAGGTCATGATCTCAGGGTCCTGGGGTCGAGCCCCGAGTCGGGCTCTCTGCTCAGTGGGGAGCCTGCTTCCTCCCTCTCTCTCTGCCTGCCTCTGCCTACTTGTGATCTCTGTCAAATAAATAAATAAAATCTTTTTAAAAAAATCATTAAAAAAAAAAGACAGTGAATTTGAAGTTAACATCAGATAACCTAAAAGAAAGGTCAGAAGTTCGTTTGTTCTTTCAGTTTCTGCTACTGAAGTCTTTTATTTGACTTCATTATTATTCAATGAAAGGGACCCTAGACCAGGGATATAAAATTTCTGACCTAGCTCCAGTCTGTCATTTTGAGTGAGTCACCAGACTTTGCTTCCTTTTTTTATAATTAATATAAGAAATAGGTAAAGTACTAATTTTTCATTTGATTTAAAATTGTTTCCACAATTTGAAAAATCTAAAAAAGAGCAGTCATACACGATACCAAAGCTTTTTATTTAATGAAGTGAAAACTCAAAAGAACTTTCCCTATATTCATTCATAGGGTCATAACTCGGCAGCAGTGTTCATACCGGGTGTATCTACAAAGCCAAGAATGGGAATCACTACATCTCCTTCGTTAGATCTGATACTCTGACTCTTCTCTTTTCTGTTGACATATTTGTGCAACATGCTGTAGTACTGGTCCTTTGGATTGAAAGTATACAGTGAGGAAATTTGCTGCCAGTCTTTGACACTGGGGGTGTTGTACTGCTTTGGATGCGTGCATTCAAAGAAACATTTAATATTCTCTTTGGCCAGTTCTGTTGCATGCTCTGTGGCCTGACTTTTAAGGATCTGCTGCTCCTGTTCCAAATAGATTTTCCAGAATTTCAGCTGCAGAAAACTAACTGGAGATAGGCATCGGGAGACAGATGTAAAGATCAGAAGGAAGATGATGACAACTGCTATCAGGATCCAGCCCAGAACCTGAGGGAAAAAAAAAACACAGAAAAAAAAACAGCAATTTAGCCACATTTATTATATATATGTATATATATATATATATACATATATATATATATTCCTTTTTAAAAAGATTTTATTTATTTATTTGAGAGAGAGTGTGTGTGTGCACGCACACGCGAGAGAGAGAGAGAGAGAGAGCAAGCACACTCAGGAGCAGGGGGTAGGGCCAGAGGGAGAAGGAGAGGGGGAAGCAGACTCCTGGTTGAGAAGGGAGCCCACCCAGGGCTCCATCCCGGGACCCTGGGATCATGACAGGAGCCAAAGGCAGACGCTTCACCGACTGAGTCACCCAGGCGCCCCCAAATTTTAAAATTCCTACCTAGAGTTTGAACTACTCACAGTGATTATGATGATCAAGCAACAGTTTTAGGTCTTAGTCTCTCTCTCCTTTTTAAAAATCTATTTATGAGAGAGAGAAACAGATTCTCTGTGGAGCAGAAGTCCGAGGTGGGGCTCAATCCCTAGACCCTAGGATCCTGACCCGAGCAGAGGGCAAAAGATTAACCCACTGAGCCACTCAGGCGCCCCAGGTCTTGGTCTCTTAAGAAGTGGCAATAACTCCCAAAACCCTCGGTAGAACTGCTTGACAAATCATTTTCCAAGTCATGTCCAAGGCCCAGAGAATTCACTATGCTAGAATTCAAAACGTGGAATTTTGACAAATCCAAAGAAACAAGCATTCCTGTTCAAGAACCTCTTAGCGTGGGGCGCCTCAGTGGGTTAAGCCTCTGCCTTCGGCTCAGGTCATGATCTCAGGGTCCTGGGATTGAGCCCCGCATCGGGCTCTCTGCTCAGCGGGGAGCCTGCTTCCTCCTCTCTCTCTCTCTGCCTGCCTCTCTGCCTGCTTGTGATCTCTCTCTGTCAAATAAATAAATAAAATCCTTTTAAAAGAAGAGAGAAGAAGGGAGGATCAGGAGGAAGGAGGAGGAAGGAAGAAGAAGAAGAAGAACCACCTCTGAGCTTTACATGCCCAGAAGCACCGTGGGGTGGTGGCTTTAGAGCCAGGTCAACCCATTTTATTGTAACAATTCGGCCTTCTTCTGGCTGGCTGGACGAACAACACGACCTGCGCAGGCGCATCAAGAAGATAAGGTAGGACTGGAGGTCAAGGGCCCCCGGCGCAGGTGCCTGCCATTGTCCGTGCGCCTTCCGTCCTTCTCACTCGCGCTACGGAAACAGTCGCCCTTCTCTTCTGTCCTCCGGGGCCCGGGGTCTGGAGCCAGCCGCCCCCCCACCCCGCAACCCCGCTCGCCCCTCACCCCGGCCCTCTCCCATCCTCCCGACCGTGGCCCGCGGCCGGCGCCTGACCTGCGACTGGGCCTTGAGCACCTTCAGCAGGTCCTGCACGTCGGCCGCCTGCGCGGGGCTGCAGGGCGCCAGCGGCAGCCGGGCCTCGCAGGTGGGGTCGCGGCCGCGGCACAGGCGCCGCGCCAGGGGGCCGCTCCCGGAGGCGGCGCACTCGTAGAAGGCGCCCCCGAGCAGCGCCACCGACACCCAGGTGAGCGGCGCGACGGCGGCGGTGGCGCTGAGCTGCGCGAACACCAGGACGGCCCGCCGCGCCGCGCCGCAGCCCCCCGAGCGGGCGCCGCGCGCGCAGCAGCCGGTCAGCAGGCGCCAGGTGCGCGCGTTGAGCACGTAGCCCAGCAGGAAGAGGGCGAGCGCGGGCACCAGCAGGAAGACCAGGCCGTAGGGCAGGTTCCAGGTGGCGCTGCAGGGACACTGGAATACCGCGGTGGAGAACACGCGCTCGCCGCCCGCCGTCAGGAGGGTCACCAGGCCGTAGCCCAGCGTGCTGTGATGCTTGAGGTGCAGGTCCAGCACCGCCCGGAACTTATCCATGGGCCGCCTGCCCCCCGCGGGCGCCGTGCACAGGCCGCTCAGCGTCTGCCTCTTCGGGGCCCCGCTCCTGCAACGGTTTGGGTGGGCTGAGGTCGAGGGCTTTCCACTCTGCTCGGCAGCAGCTTCCGGACTGGGGAGAAGGGCTTCTTGGGCCTCTGTGAGCTTTCGCTTTCTTATTTCAAGCCGGCCAAGTCTGGCTGATACACCCTTGACCTCTCAGGATCCCTGGTTTGGCTGATTCCATGGTTACCTTTGTTTCTACCCAACGGACAAGAAACCAGGGGACTTTCCTTACCCTTCCTGATTCGATGCAGCTACCCAAAGAAAAGAGAACAAAATTCTACTTGCATAAACGCAGAATGCCAGATTGTCCCCCATTACAGCCCCCTTCCTTCTAAGCCGGCTCTCAGACCCAAACCATTACAAAAAAACTAGTCAGTTACAGGAAACATTACTCAAGGACAAACTTCTGGTTCCTCTTTCATAAGCTAAATCACAACAAAGCCTAGCTCAAGTTCTAGTACTTCCATGATCTTCTGGCCCCTCCTGTCCCGCTCCTGGACAGAATCACTGGCCTCATTCACATCTTGACTATTGTCACCTCTGATCTCCCACAGGGCATTAGACTAAACCTATTGGACTGAGTTCTGCCTTTTTTATAACCCCCAGGGACGTCCTAACACTGTTAGTACCTGGAGGGCAGAGCTACATCCCACTACCCCTGCCTGGCCCCAAACCACCATTCTGTAGCATTTTGAGGAAAAGCGATTCTCTCTGTGTGAGTCCAAACTGTCATGCAGCACAGTTAGGCCCCCTTCTCTGAGATGAAACCGGGTCCTGCCTGTAAACTTGCAGCAAAGCTCCGTATTTGAGGCACGTCATTTCTGCTTTATTCCTACATCTCAAAAAAATATATATATTTTTTTCTTCTCTTGTCCCTCAGTTGACCCTGCCCCTCTTACTGCTAGATGATTCTTTACTCCTGCCACATTCTCCCAAAGATGTTGCCTCCCCGCTCCACACTTTCGGCATACCACCATGAACAAATCCCACTCTATCCACAATCTTTATGCAAATGGCCTTATCCACATCTCCCTCATCTGTAACCTAACTAAAATGTGCCCTTCCGCCCTCTTCAATCCTCTTCAGTAACACATTTCACAAAACAAGAGGGAGGGTTGGCTGGCCTCCTCCCATTACAATGTGCAAACCCAGGCTTTTCTGTTATCTTCTAATAGTTCATTCTCCACCGAGGCTCAAGCTATTCCCCACAACCTCCTGCCTCACCTCACTCCTGCCATCTGTGCCCGCTCCTTTCATTCATTAAGACTTCTGCGTCTGGTGACAGCTTACCTCTTCCCCCTGGCTCCTCTTATTTCGTCAAGGATTTGGTTTCAAATATTTTTAGTTCCAGAAACTTCCATCTTGTCAGTCTTCTCTCCTAGCTAGAGTAACCCATTTGTTAACAGTTAACTAGTTCATTTGTTTATTCAGTCATTCATTTAAATGTTTAATAAGCCCCCAGAATAAGATAGGAACATATGAAAGTGCCTGCTAGTATTGGGTGCAATAAAGAACAAGACAAACAGACACCTTCCTTTCATTGAGCTTGTATTAGTGAGGATAGATAATGAGGAGGAAAGTCCTCAAGGTTATGAAAATAATTCAAATGGAATCACGTGGTAGAGAGTGTCCTGAGAAAGCCTTTGTAAGGAGAGGACGTTTAAGGACAAATGTGATTGAGGAAGGCTGGGGGCTCCAAGGGAACTTAGCAGTCTCTGGTTGGAAAACACGCCAGAGTGAAGGAACATTAAAGGTGAGGTCATGAGGTCGAGCTGCAGGGGGAAGGTCAGGTTTAGGGGCCTCTGTAGACCAGAGTATGGGGTTTGCAACCCTGCCCATGAAACTCATTACAGACTGAGCCGCCTCCTGCCCTATTATCCTATCAGCTTGTGTCTCCAAACACTACCTCCTGAGGTCGCCACCACTGTGCTCCCCCGATCGTGGTTCTCCCAGATACCAATGATCACTCTGTACTTATTACAGGTTACCGTAATTGTGAGAGTCTGGGCTCTGCCTGCCGGCCTAAATGTTCTCCCAGTACCAGCCGATGAGTCTAGTCCCTGACCTCTACCCCTGCCCTCACTGAAGCAGTGGGCGGTTCTAGTTTGGAGTCTACTGGACATTGCTCAGCCCCTTATACCCAGCTCTGTCCGGAGAAGACATTGCTGAGCTCAGTACTTAGTGGAAACAGTAAAATACTAATGGTGTGGAGGGATTTAAGGATTTTTTCTTGAGAGTAGACTAAATAATACTTGAAAGACCTTCACACTTTTGAGAATCTGTAACTTAACGCCAATTTACTTTAGCTTTTAAAAAATGAGTGTGGGATTCTCATGGTAGGCACACTGGAACACCAGTAGTTATGGGTTTGGTTTGGTATGGTTTGAACTGTAGGACTTTGTTTCTCAGCACTGTCATTATCACTGTCAGGAATGGGTTTCAGAAACCTCAAAAAAGTCATGGAAAAGAAAGGAAAAGAAACTCTTGAAGGAATTTCACTCTGTGAATCTAAAAGTTCCTTGTAGTCATCTTCAAGTGAGCTAGATCTCAAATGTTATTCTCTGTAGTCTTCAAGAAAACTCGGACTAATGGTGTGACCCTGCTTGGAATATGACTTCTTGATTCTAGCGAAGTGTCAATCCCAGTCCCAAGACCCACCTGTAAGAATCAAATCAAATCAAATCAAAACTCATCTGTATTTTAAGTATCTACCATGTGCAAGACCCAAATTTAGATGTCAAAAAATAACAAGTAAATTTAGATCTGACACTCTTAATCTTGGGGAATAGTTTATTGTGCGTTATTGTTTATGCTATGTATTTGAAAATTCGAGCCTGTTATTTTAAGATTCTTGAATGCTTATAAAAGTCCTTCCAGTGCAAGTATAAAGCAAGAAGGGAGAAAGATCAGACCTTTTCCCTGACACAGGAATGTCATTTGTTAAATGGCAATCCCATGACATTTCAAGTAACCTTTTTACAGATTATTTTCCCCTTTTCTTAGCATGAATTGTCTAAACCTATCATAAAATCTTAAATATTCATAGATTCACACACTTAAAACGTATTTTCTTACAGAAGATGATTATTTTAACCCTGAGAACCTAGATGTGGTCAGTCTTTGCTGTCATCACTGTTGTCATCGTCATCATCATCTGACACCGTAACCATATAAAGGTTCTAGTTTTCCTTCCAAGGTTCTTTTTTTCTTTTTCTTTTTCTTTTTCTTTTTCTTTTTTTTTTTTTTTTTCGAAAGAGTGCAAGCAGAGGGTGTGGGGGGCAGAGGGAGAGAGAGAGAATCTTAAGCCGACTCGGTGCTGAGCATGGAGCCCAACACGGGGCTCAATCCCACAACCCTGTGATCATGACGCAAGCCAAAATCAAGAGTCGATGCTCAACCAACTGAGCCACCCAGGTGCGCATCCTTCGATGGCCCTTAAACCCCATGTCTAGCTTCCTTTCCAACCAGGGCCCAGCAGGATGGCTCCCACCAAGAAGGGTGGTAAGAAGAGGAAGGATCGTTCGTTCTGCCATCAGAACGAGGTGGTGACTAGAGAATACACCATCCACAGTCACAAGTGCATCATGAGTGGGTTTCAAGAAATGTGCCCCTTGGGCACTCAAAGAGACCCAGAAATTTGCCATGAAGGACATGGGAACTCCAGATGTGCACATTGACACCAGGCTCAACAAAGTTGTCTGGACCAAAGGAATAAGGAATGTTCCATACTGTACATCCATGTACAGTTGTCCAGAAAACATAATGAGGAGGAAGATTTGACAAACAAGCTCTGTCCATTGGTTACCTATGGTACCTGTCACCACTTCTAAAATCTACAGTTAATGTTGGATGAGAACTAATCGCTGATTGCCAAATAAAGGGATAAAACAAGAAAAAAAATGTCTATTAGGAATTTTGGTAAATTACATTACATTTTTCCATTGACTCAATTGTTTCACAGGTGATTTTAAGTATACTAGAGCTTCACTGTCAATGGCCACTTACTTATACTTTGATTCATCACAAGTCCAATTACCCTCCTGTCAAATTTGGTTTACTAGTTTGCAAATTGTGACCAAAGATTTGGATTTCCAAAGATAACAGTAATAAATAACAAATAAGATTAAAGTTTAAGAATAAAGAAAAAAGTAAATCGGGGCTCCTGGGTGGCTCAGTGGATTAACCCTCTGCCTTCGGCTCAGGTCATGATCTCAGGGTCCTGGGATCAAGCCCCACATCAGGCTCTCTGCTCAGCAGGGAGCCTGCTTCTCTCTCTCTCTCTCTCTGCCTCTCTCTCTCTGTCTACTTGTGACCTCTGTCTAATAAATAAATTTAAAAATCTTTAAAAAAAAGAATAAAGAAAAAAGTAATTTTTTTAAAGGTTTTATTTATTTATTTGACAGAGAGAAATCACAAGTAGATGGAGAGGCAGGTAGAGAGAGAGAGAGAGAGAGGGAAGCAGGCTCCCTGCTGAGCAGAGAGCCCAATGCAGGGCTCGATCCCAGGACCCTGAGATCATGACCTGAGCCGAAGGCAGCAGCTTAACCCACTGAGCCACCCAGGTGCCCCAAGAAAAAAGTAATTTAATAGGAGGAAATTTGGATTTCTTCAAATTATAAATGACATTATTGGAAAATATCAAAAATCTACACTAACTCAATGGAGAACATAAAATGTTGTGGAAGATCTTCCCTAAAAGAATGTATCACATGAGAGACGCCTGGCTGGCTCAGCTGGTAGAACATGCAACTCTTGATCTCAGGGTTCTGAGCTCAAGCCCCATAGTGAGTAAGCAGATTACTTAAAAATAAATAAGTGAAACAAAATGAAAAAAAAATATGTCACATGAAATACGCTGCATATTTAAAACAGTCACATCTATGCAATGGAATACAAAGTAGGTGCATATGATTGAGGTAGATCAGTGTGTGCTGGTATGGGTGTAAAGACAAGAGTTGACATGTTAATTGGAAGAGGTGAACAGAAAGACTGCATGCCATACATTTGTGTGAGAACTCTGAGAAACAAACTGAGGGTTTTGGAGGGGAGGGGGGTAGGGGGTTGGGTGAACCTGGTGGTGGGTATTATGGAGGGCACGTATTGCATGGAGCACTGGGTGTGGAGCATAAACAATGAATGCTGGAAGAGTGAAAAGAAATAAAAGAAAATGGGGGGGGGGAGAAAATGTATTTATGTCCCTTGCAGATTTGTATAATATTCTGCAAGTTTAAAAAATACTGTCAAATTTTTACCTCTTGAGTGTAAAGAAGAGGGTTGTGAATGAATGCAGGGAGAGAGACTTGTAGCACATCTTTCTTAGTGATTGTCATTTTTTTAAATGTGCATATGTTCCTTCTACAATTAAAAACACGTGAAATGTTTTGATCTAATGAAGAATCTCTGAGGAGGAAGTCCGGGAAGAGGCAATTTCCTGGGCTCTTCCTTGTCCTTCCTTCTCTGCACACAGAGCTGGTATAAAGGGTTGCTCCCTGAACCTGGAATGCTAACAATTCACCCCTTCTTGCCAAAAGTAACAAATTCTAGTGATAAAGTGTGTTTGAAGAATACAGAAGATAAAGAAACTGAGAGTTTGAGAACTGGAAGACGGCAAAAAGCAGTAGGAAGAGAAGAGAAGATCAAACAAAAAGGTGGGACTGGGTGGCATTTATCCAAGTCCTGAGGGAAACAAGATGGAAGACCCACTGTCTCCTTCAGAGACGGCTTCACCTGTGCTCTGTAGGGTCTTCTACGTACCCATTATTGGCACAGATACAAGGCAGAGAGGAAAGGCAGGTGGAGAAGAATGGAGGTGGGTGAGCAGTTAGATTGTGGAGCTTTAAAGTGCTATTATTTTCTTCCCATAGGAGGAGGGAGTTGGGTAGATATTAAAAGCACTTTGGAGATCATTACAGAATTGAAGTGGCTTCTCATGCATACATACTGACACATAATCTTCAGGGCAACCAGAAAACCAGGCCAGAGGGACACGGCTGTCTTCCAGTTGGTCTTCTTAGGAATCCCATACTCTCCTAGCTCCAGCTAGGAAGGCTTAATATTCTCCTTTTAAGAAGTAACTCTCTCCCCTTTAGGGATTGCTTTTTGATGATGAACATATAGATCATCATCTCTGCGTCTACATTCCTCTCCTAGGCAACCTTTGCATCTTGGCAAGGTTTGGATAATTCTGTAACACCCTGTCTTTAGGGCATTTTCTGTTCCTTCTTCCTGCTCACTACAGACAGTGCTGTGGTCAGACTATGTCCCCCGTCCTCCAAATTCATATGTTGGAGCTCTGACCACCCCCCCCCAAAGTGATGGTATTAGTAAATGAGACTGTTTTGAGGGGCTTATGTCTTGAAGGTGGAGTCCTCATAAGTAGGATTAGTGCTCTTATAAAAGAGGCCCCCAGTGAGACCCCTCACTCCTCTGGGGGAGAGGGTATCCTCTCAGTAGCCATTAAATGCTTCAGCACAGTCTGGTGGTCCACCTTACTGCAAGGGGACAAGATTATATAATCTTCCCATTTGCCAGAAGGAAAGGAATGAACATTAGTTCTACTACTGTAGGCCACTCTTTTGTTTCACTCTTCTTCCCACTCCACGTCACTAGCCTTCTTTCCAAAAGAAACAAACCAGAAGTCCAAACATGGAACTCACAGTCCTGACTCTGGGTAGTGCGTGGCAGTCTCTACATCAGGTTTCATGTGGCCCATCTTGAGCTACAGAACCATGAACTAACAGTAATAGATTAATCTGTCCCCCACAGGCAATGTACAGTGGAGGAACAGGGCCAGAACAACCACACAGAACACTCTATTCTGAGAGGGAGAAATGGAAGCCAGCAGGGGACACTGACTGATGTGTTATGTTTCTGAAGTTATTCCTGGGCAAAAACACCAGAAGGGCCTCTTTCCTAGGCAAGGGGGGTGAAAAACATCTGTTGAATCTCTTGACTCCCCCCTCTGGAGGGTTTTCTTCTGTTGTCACCATTGGCCGTGTAGTCAGTGGGTATATGCCCTTAGTTCATGTGCTACTTGTACAATGTTGGGAGACTACAAGTCCAGGGGGGTTATGATTCCTTTGACAGTAAATCTCTCCCAAAATTATTTAGTAAGCTTCTTGTCTCTTATTTCAGTAAACTGTAATTGCCAATACTGTTATAGTTCTTTTTAAAACATGATTCTCAGATCTACTATATTCTTTTGCCTTCCTGCCCCATTCTCTCTCTCTCCCCTCTAACTTGTATGTATCTTTCTCTCTTGCCAGTACAGGTACCCTGAGTAAACATGAGACTATACCTTTCTGTGGGAAAGCTACACTTTTATTTCGATCTTTCTGAGGCGCTTTACCATTGTATATCTTAATTTTATCTTTGTCCCAAAGTTTCTGAAGTGATTGAGAGGTATTACCAATTGGTGTAAAAGCCATACTTTTAATTTGGCCTTTCCATTGGTTTACTTTAATGGACATTGTCTTTCAAGGTTTCCCCAAACTCTCTCTTTTAAAATTTTAGGGTCTAAAACCTGTCAAGTTTTCCAATTTTGCAAGCTCTCATTTTTCTGAAATATCTCTATTCCTTTTCATTTCCGCTTACAGATCAACCAATTCCTTTTTAAGCTTATAAAGTCTTTCCAAAACATAGCCAGTAGCAACCAACACACTAGAAACGTGTTTTCTAATTTTTCCCCCTAGGGCCACATTTTCTTTAGCTGCATAATCTTTCCAAATTAATGCAGGAGTTAGTTTTATTAGCAGCCGAATGAGAGTTGCTGTCTCTCTAGACCTCCACTATCAGTTTCCATGCTGCTCACCACGAGACTGCCAAACTAATGTCACATATTTGGGGAAAGGAAGTGAAACCTCCATAAGAAACCTAGGAATAAATCAGAGAAAAAGTTATTTCCTCTTGGTTGTTGTCTACAGCTAAAGTAGAAAGAAAAATCCTTCCCTTAATTCATTCCCTTATGGGTGGGAATGGGGAGATAGTGGAGAAGTGGGGCAGACAGTGGGGAAGATGCGAGATGATTTTTATCGAGGAAGAATCCTGCATCAAATACCAGTACTTGGTCCGAACTAGTCACCAGCCTCCAACAATTGGCAAGGGAAGGGGGCAGTATGGTCCTCTCCTATGCATTAAAGGCAGAGAGAACTGGACACGCGTGAGCATAGGAAGTCTACCGTGTGTTGTGTGATCAGTTTTTCTAAATTCCCCCATCCACCCTTTAATCTTTTGTACCCTCTTGCATGACAGCTTCAGAATCTTTAATTTACTACATACTATTTTTTCATCTCCCCAACTAGATTATATGTTTCATGAAGGCAAGGGTCATGCTTGGTTTAATCCCTTTTGGATTACACAGGTCTTAGCCTCGTGCCCAGGACATTATAGGTGTTCAGTAAATATCTGTGGGTGTGATGAGTGAATCAATCAATGAACAGATGAACGAATGAATGAGAATCAGACTTGGATTTTCTCTTCTCCTACTGCAGAGTCAGGATCGTGTCTTTGCTCAGCTCAGAACTTGACCCCTTCTACAGAGATCCTGCCTGATTGCCAACCTTGTAACAGACAGAAGGGAGGGGCAGACCCAGGGAGGAGCAGGACAACACCATGGAGAAGACAGGGCCATGGGACAGGTTCCAGGTGCAGCTGAAGGGCCATCTGGACACCCACTCCCATTCACTTGCGTCAGAGTGACCAAGCCCCAGGAGGGGGCGGTGAGCTGCAGGTGCCGGCACAGGAGGGACTCTCCCACCACTTCCTCCTTCCTGCCCAGCTCAGCCTATTTACTCAGCAGAGCTGCCTGGCACAGAGAGGGCCCTCGCCTTCCCCACCACCAGCCCCATTCGTCCACCATCTTCCCCTGCCTTGCTTAACTGAATTTCTCAAGGGAGGCATTTTTCTTTTTACTTTAGCTGTAGACAGCAACCAAAGGTAAGTAACTATTTTTCTATATTTAATTATTAGATTTCCTTAAAAAGGTTTCACTTCCTTTCTTGGAAGCCATGAGCTAAGCAATCGGGTTTGTTGACACCTAATCGCCAGCTTGGCTATTATGACTGCACTCTAGCACGCTGACCCCCTCCAGCCAGGCACCTGATGAACCTTACCCAGTTAACTTAAGCTAGACTCCTGGCTCTCCTCCCAACTTGGTGACTGTTCAGCTAAGTGTCCCTACCAGGCTCCTCCTCACAACCACCGATATCGGTACTCGCGAGAATTCAATCCTCTCCACCTGGAGCCACCACTAGCTAGATCTATGATCTTGGGCAAGCTTTCGACCTCTCTGTGCCTCAGTTCTTTCATCTGTAAAATAAAAATAACAGTATTCTGTGACTCCTTGGGCCATTGTGAAGATGAAATGAGTTGATACATTTAACATTCTTTTTTTTAATTTTATTAAGCTTTTTAAAATTCCAGTAGAGTTAACATACATTGATCTATCCGTTTCGGACACACGATATAGTGATTCGATAATTCTGTGTACTGCTCAGTGTGCATCCGTGCACTCTGACTCCCCATCAACTATCCGCATCCCACCACCCCCTGCCTCTGGTAAGCCTCGGTTTGTTCTCTATAGTTAAGAGTTTGTATCTTGGTTTCTCTCTCTCTCTCTCTTTTTCCTTTGTTCATTTGTTTTGTTTCTTAAATTTCACGGATGAGTGAGATCATACAGGATTCATGTTTCTCTTATTTTGCTCAGCATTGTGCTGTCTAACTCCATCCTGGTTGCTGCAAATGGCAAGATTTCATTCTTTTTATGGCTGAATAATATTCCCTCATGTGTATATACCACGTTTTCTTCATCCATTCATCCATCACTGGATACTTGGGCTGTTCCATTGTTCGGCTATCATTAATAATGCTTCATTAAACATAGGGGTGCATGTATCCTTTCAAATTAGTGTCTGCATATTCTTTGGGTCAATACTTTGTTGATAGTGCCGCCATAAACACTAAAGTACATGTGCCCCTTCAAAGCAGCCTTTTTTTTTTATCCTTTGGGTACATACCTAGTAGTGCAATTGCTGGGTCATAGGTAGGGTAGCTCTATTTTTAATTTCTGAGGAATTTCCACGCTGTTTTCCACAGTGGCTGCACCAGTTTGCATTCCCACCAGCAGTGCACAAGGTTTCTTTTTCTCCACATCCTCCCCAACGCTTGTGTTTCTTGAGATATATGAAGCATTCTTAGACTAGTCCCTGTCAGAAAGTGCCGTCCGTCAATGACTGTTTTTCTCTTTCCACGTATCTTTGACAACCAATTGTACGTTACCATTTCACACCTTTCCCTCCAGCCTGTCCCCTCCCAAGTTCTCAACAGGCTTCTCTGATTGCCTCACAGACATTTCTGCCTATAGGTGCAGAAGTCACCTCAAACCCAAAATAGAACTCATTTCTCCCCCTAAAACTTACTTCTCCCCCAGAATTTTTCTGTGACTTAAGGATATCAATCTTTTAAGCTGGAAAACTCAGAGTCACCTGTAGGTGCCACTCCATTTCCTACACAGCTCCACGCCGCCTCAGGACCATCCCTCCGATCGGACCTCTTCTCCCCCCTCACGGGAAGTGGACCAGGCCACTATTTCCTCGCTCCCCTCGGGTGGATGCCACGCACTGCTATCAGAGTTCACGTCCTGAAAGAAATTGAAGTCGGCTGGAGAAACTGTTCTGCACATGTGAGTAGGACACAAAGCACAGAAAGCTCATGGCAGGAGTGTTCGTGTTGGTCAAGAGCTCATTTAAAAAAGTCAAAGAACAAATATCCGACAGCATCATACAAGAGAAATTGCAAAGTATTCAGACAGGAGAAGGCTGGTCAGCAGTTCACATAAATAAACGGCCGTGACAGCAACAATCAACAAGCACGAATGTTACAGACATTATGCAGAGCAGTAACAATCAAACACAAGGAAAATTTTAAGTGCCATTCCATTTATAAAAACTTTGCAAGCAGTTAAAAGGAAATGCTATTTTCTGAGGAAGTATATACAAGTAATGAAACAGTAAAGAAAAACCAAGTAGTGATAAGGGTCACAAAGACAGTGGTTATTGTCTTTGGGGGCTTGAGTGGGATTATAACTTGGGTATAAAGAAGGACTGAGTGTTCACAGTGTTGTATTTCTATACCAGAGTGCAGGGTACAGAACTGTTGGCTTTATAACTATGCTTTATACAGCATGTTTGTTTTAGTAGTCTTCTGACCGTGGGTTATATTTCTCAACTTCTGAGGCAGAAAAAAAAAGAAATCCAATTATATTATTTTCCAGTTGAAAACCCCCAATACTCCCATTGTCAAGAAAACAAGTTCCATATTCGCTGTGTGGTCACAGAAGCCTTTCCCAGTGCTGCTCCGGACACCTCTGTCCCCCCCATCCCATGCACCCCGGTTTCCAACAGCACTGACCCCCTGCATTACTCATACTTAAGTACCAGAGTGTTCTCCAGTTGTGTGCCCTTTCGCTTGCCCCTGTGGCTGCTCTGAACGTTTCTCTGTTCTTTACCCGTCAAACTACTCTCCTCTTTTAATTCTTTGTCCAGTGTCATCTCTTCACTGACGCTATCCTCACAACCCCCAAGCAGACTTAGTGGTTCTGTTTCCTTGCTCCCACACTCTTAAAAAATACAATAACTTGCAATAGTTCTTAAGGTGCCTATTGCAACATTCCTTTCTGGAATTCTTTTTTTTTTTTTTTTTTTAAGATTTTATTTATTTGTTTGACAGAAAGAGAGATCACAACTAGGAAAGAGGCAGGTGGGGCAGCGGGGGTGGGGGGGGGAGCAGGCTCCTCGCTGAGCAGAAAGCCCAATGCGGGGCTCCATCCCAGGACCCCGAGATCATGACCTGAGCCGAAGGCAGAGGCTTTACCCACTGAGCCACCCAGGTGCCCCCCTTTCTGGAATTCTTTCTCTCCTACTAATCAGGGAGCCCCCAGAGGACCAGGACCTCTTCATATTCATCAGTGTCACTCAGGAAAGTTAGTCATTCCCCGTCCACAGCTCTTCTCACTCCCGAGGGAGCCCTCACCACACTAATTATTGGCTTTCTCTCCTTACACCGCTGTCTCAATGGATGTCATACAATTTTTGTGAGAATTAAACGTGAGACAGTGTAAAGAACCCAGCGCAGTTTCAGTTACATTTTATACGATTTTTTGGCAGTAGTAACTCAGAAATGTGCTAGAGGGCGCTAATTCACTGCCGTAATAGGCTATTGCGCTTTATGGGGTGTTAACCCTTGACTGGGTCCTCTAACAGAGACCAAAGAAAGTTTAGTAAACAAATTATCGGCCATCTCTAGTCTGTGAAATAAATGATATAGTTCAGGAATTTAAGTCTGCAACTCACTTGAGATTATTTGGGGGAAGAACAGCTGGATCGATGATGTCATAAACTTGTTTTCATCCCTGTTTGTTTATTCCCCAACCCGGGGCTGGTCCAGCTTGCAATGTAAATGTCAAAGCAATTAACATTGATTTTGGTGATGCCTTCATCCGCACTAAAGTGAAGAAATGCCAAATAAGGTGTTTCCTCAACTGTGAAACAAGAGGCTTTGACTAGACCGTCTTCAGGGTCCCTTTCAACTCTACCATTCTGTAATACACAATTCTAGTTCTAGAAGGAAACAGGTGTGATCTCTAAAAATACAAATATTCAACCAAAAAGTGAAAAGTTTAATCAAAAGTGAAAAGTCACTGTTTAAATTTTCCCAACTGGAAGACAAAACAAAACAACAGTTACATTGTTCCTTCCATAGAATGCTGGGGTTTAAAAAGCAGTAGGAGGGCACCTGGGTGGCTCAGTGGGTTAAAGCCTCTGCCTTTGGCTCAGGTCATGGTCCCAGGGTCCTGGAATCAAGCCCCGCATCAGGCTCTCTGCTCAGCCAGGGAGCCTGCTTCCTTCTCTCTCTCTGCCTGCCTCTCTGCCTACTTGTGATCTCTGTCTGTCAAATAAATAAATAAAATCTTTTTAAAAATAATAAAAATAAAAAATAAAACACAGTGGGGGTGACAAGTGGTTGTCCGAGAGATGCTTTGATGCTGAAGTATTTTCTAGCCTCTTTTATATTTCACACCAGTAATAATTATTTCAGACGAATCTTTGTCTTCTTTAGAAGAGGATGATAAAGTAGGCTTATTTTATGTCAAGTAACAGCCAGCCAATCGAAAGCATTATATGATGTCACTCATTTCAACCACCTGAAAAACCGCATTTATGAGTAAGAGCAAAGTCCAGATAATAACACTAAGCTAAGAGATGACTATGAAGAAATTAGCAAATAATTTGATTTTATGTTTATGAAGCATTTCTACTTCATATAAATCAAAGTGACTCACAGTTTGGGTATAAGAAACCATGCAAAAGTCTGACTTTGCACTGATGGCATATCATGCTCTCTGTAAGCTGTGCTGCGGGATCTTAAAGTATGACAAGTACTTGTAATTTCCAAAATATGGGGATGTCTTTTAGAGGAGGGGAGGCAGAGTGGGACCCAAGCAGGTACCACAGTAAAAATACGGCTTCAGTGGGTGATGCGGTACATGCTTAGAAGGGTATTCGTTACAGTGGAAAAAGCATGGGGAACAGGAGCTGTGGCAGAAGACAGGAAAGAGCCCAAGACTGAGCCAGATGCTAAGAAGGATAAGGAGGGAGCAAAGCGAAATGAAAGAGAGGCAGCAGGAGAGGCACCAATTCTGTATGAGGACCCCCTCACCACCAGATCAGAAAACTTCACCCGGTGGCAAATCAGCCACACTCCAGAGCTGCTCCTGGAACGTGGATGGGCTTCAAGCCTGGATTAAGAAGGAGGGTTTAGACTGGTCTAGGAAGAAGCCCCAGATATCCTGTGCCTCAGAGAGACCGAATGTTCAGAGGACAAACTATCGGCTGAACTTCATGAGCTACCTGAACTATCCCATCAGCCCTGGTGAACACCGTCGGACGAGGAAAGGTACAGGATACAAGGTGCAGGTCTGTTCCCCTACCAGCACCCACTCAAAGTCTCCCATGGCACTGGGCTCATGGAACATGATCAGGAAGGCTGAGTGACTGTGGCCAGATTTGACACATTTGTTCTGGAACAGCTGATGTACCCAAAGCAGGTAGAGGTCTAGAGTCCCAGTAGTGCTGGGAGGTAGCCGTTTGCAAGTTCTGGAAGGTTTGGCTTTCTGCAAGCCCCCTGTGCTACGTGAAGACCCCAGTGTGGCTCATGAAGAAATCCACCTTCTCTACCCCAAGGGAAACAAAAAGAAGGTTGGCTTCACTCCACAAGAACATCAAGGCTTTGGGAAATTGCTAAGGCTGTGCTACTGCGGAGGGTTTGGGACACCCCTACTCCAACACCGCCTATGCCTACACCCTCTGGGCCCACGTGATGAATGCTCAGTCCAAAAACGTTGGTTGGCCCCGAGATTACTGTCTCTTACCTTGCACTTTGTTACAGCAAGATCCATTCCAAGGCCCAGGGCACCGACCACTGTCGAATCACCCTAAACCTAGCACCGTGACACCTCCCCTAAATTACTTTAAGCCTGGGAAATAAGCCCTCCAAGCTAGCTTTAAAACATAGTCTCCTACCACCAACTTCTTTAAAAACTGCTATCTGGAGAAATCTGCATGTATTTCCTTTCCAAAAATGTAAATCCTTCAATCTGGCTTCTAGTGACACTTAGGTTTCCTTTAAACCCATTTTTTCCCCCTCTCTCTCTCTCATATATACTTCCTTTGAACTGTCTGCAGGAAAATAGAGCCATTGTTTCAAAAAATGAATAAAATAAAATATAGGGATATCTTTTAGTCTATCTAACTTTTTAAAGTCTATTTTGACAAAAAAAAATTTGCTTACTCTGTTCAGTGTCACAAGATTAAAGGTAAAAATTGCAGCGAGATTTTAAGCTTCAGCATGTCTATGCTCATCACTCAATAGTTTAAATTATTATAATGTGGCATTTTGAACATTTCAAATAATTAAAAGAAGTATTAAAATGTTGTATTTTGAGCTTCGTCACACGGCCCATAATAATTGCTGGGTATCTCTGGTCCCATTTGTTGATCTCTCTGAGCCTCGCTTCCTAATTTATGACAGGGCTGTAGCTTCTATCTTCCTTACATCCTTACTGAATTGGTGTGCAATCGTGTGCAAAATTCTTGCTCTAAGGTTCTTAGTAAGATGGCTGTAGTTACCGTCACTAGCCAGTACGCTTTAACAACATCATGGCCTAAGTAAGAACAAAGCTGTGTTTTCATGAATTATTGCACATTTCATAAAATAAGTCTCATATTGGGGCTCCTTATACCCCATTTTAAAAACACAACTCAGTTTGCAGAATTATTAAGTACTCTTTCATTCCCGATTTCTTCCCCTGGCATCCAAATTATTTTTTTAAATCAAAAATGACCTCGCCTAAGCAGTGAATTCACAGAGGTCCTCTCATCACCTATAAGACTTGTAAAAACACCCCTGGAGCAACACAGAAAGGCTATTTAGAAGTAGAGAAGACGTGTGTAAATTCTGGGAGCGACTCCTCTTGCGGGTTTCCCTGGGGAAGGCAGCTGTGCGCGCAGCTCGACTGGGCGCGCGCCGAGGTGTGGCTGCAAAGCCCGCGGACTGTCCAGCGTCCCCGCACCCGCGCCGCACTGTCCCCTGCTGGTCAGGACGTCAGCTGTGCGGGCGGCGCCGGGCTTGCTGGAATTGCACAATGCCCCGAACTCCAAAGGCGTCTTCACCGGCAGTTCCCGGAGCTTAGCAACCGTCTGCCGATGACTGGTGGTTTACAACATCCCACACAAATGGTGTGTTATTTTAAGTCGCGCTGTGGCATCTGGGCTCTCTAGCCCCCCCCCCCCCCCCCGAGACCACCACGTGTGTAACAGCCATACAGCAGCTGCCTGTGGGCCGCGTTAGCATCTGTCTCTCTCACGCGCCCTGTCCTGGAGGTTGAATTTTCCAACCACCACGCAGCCCGGAGGGGGCAATGTTGGAACAGCTCTGGGATCTCGCTGGAGCATCTCTCTGGGCCAAAGTTCACGGCTACGTGGGAGGTTCCTGACGTTCTTGTGCTGGCTGCAGCTCTGTGCCTTAAGGTCTTCTGAGAGCACTGTGGTCTGGGCTTCATTCATGCATTTAGGCAGTTCCTCAAGTGTTTTGTGTTGTTGTTGTTGTTGTTGTTTAATAAGATTTTGTTTATTCATTTGTCCAATAGAGAGGAGAGAGCAGAAGCTGGGGGAGCAGCAGGCAAAGGGAGAAGCAGGCTCTCCGTGCAGCAAGGAGCCTGATGTGGGATTCGATACGGGGACCCTGGGATCATGACCTGAGCCAAAGGCAGACGCTTTAACCCACTGAGCCACCCCGGCGCCCCTCCTCAAGTGTTTTTTGAATACCATGTGTGTGCCAGGCACTGTGCAAGGATCATGCACATACAACGAGCAGGGGACCCAACCCCGGCCCTCAAGGAGGGCAGCCTAATGGGGAAGTCAGAGTAGTGATTTTTATGTTCTCTTTGTGTCTTCTAAGTGTGAACTACCCGAGGGCAGTATTCGATAACAGTAATGTTTTGAGTTGCTATTGCAATTTATATTTCAACTTTGATGAAAAGTTCTACGAATTCATCTTTCAAAATAATCACGTTGTCCTTTCTTCAGTCTTTTTTGTATCAGGAACAGAGCTTTGAATATATACAGTGTTCCAAGGATTCTCCCCAGAACTCTAATAAATGGCACGGATCTATCCTTCTGTCATTACAAGAAATTCTCCCTTTGAGAGTGGGGGTGAAGGAGCTAAGAAGTCAGGATTGTCTGCATAGGAAGGCAATCAATTTATTTTACTGGATGTCTCTTATCCTGGACAAAATTAAACAGTGGTAAACAACACGTGCTGAAAAGTGAAAAGTAGAGAAGACTGACAAGATGTTCCCTCCACAGAGAAAGTTAGTTCCTGTTCCTATACTTTGTTTGAAAGAAAATGAAGATGCCTAAACCACTGGGAACATTTCTTGTTCAGAATATAATTCCTAAATACATGCTAAAATCACTTCTCATTGTTTAATTTGGAAAGTGTGAGCTAACTGAAATGTTTTTAGAAGCTTTTACCTTTTTTTTAACATCTTAATTTTATTTTTTCAGTGTTCCCAGATTCATTGTTTATGTACCACACCCAGTGCTCCATGCAATACGTGCCCTCCTTAATACCATAAGAAAATCCCCATAAAAAACCAAAGCCTCAGAGGCCCATCTTAAAACATTAACATTTCCCTTAGGACCCGCCTTTAAAATTATGTGATCCTTCTATGGATCCCTCTCTAGACTTGGAGTTTTGGAGCTGATTATCTCCTACCTGTGGAAGGAGCCAGACTATGGAAATAGCTTCCTATCTCTTCCCCATTGGGTCCATCCTCTTTGTCTTTCTAAAATGCAAATCCGGTTATTTAAAAGAAAATCCTTCAGTGGCTGTGCACGGCCTGCAATGATCTCCCACCAGAGGGGGAACCTCCCGCTAGACTGAGTGTATGGGAAATGGGAGCACATCAGCGCCACCTCAAGGATTTTTCAAACCCCCACCCCCACCCCCACCACACACGTGTAAGACATCATCACCTTCCCTCTTTCGAGTCCTTTCGGCCACCACATCCACATAACCCACCTGGTGAAAGTCACTGCCATGTTGGCTCGGCGATGAGCATTCTTTGTCTCCCTCGGTTACACTAAAGCATGAAAAAGCCTGAGGAGCCCTCACTGCAGAATCAAGTCCCAATTCCTCAACATGGCATACAAAGTTCCCTTTAACATCCTCCTGGCTTTCCATTCCAGTCTCATCTGCAACCACTCCCCATTTCGTACTCTATGGGCCAGCCACACCAGTCTGGGTAAGTTCTTGAACAAGACCTGGTTTTTCAGACTCGTGTCTTGTATCATTTCAGACTTGTGTCCATTTACCCAGAATTCCTTCCTCCACTTACACAGTAATGATTTTCCATTTAACCTTTAAGAAGCCGGGTGGCTATCTTCCGCCAGACCCCATTCCTGGATTCTAGGACCAACTGGGTGTTTAGACAAAATATCTGAGCTCCTGGACTCACCTCCCCCTAGCTATTCCAGCTAAAGCTGGCCACATCTCAGTTATCCATAACGCCATTCTTCCGGCTGACTTCTCACCTCAAAATTCAAGTCTTTGTTACAACCTATGAGGGCACGTGCGATCAGATCTCGCTTCCCACCATCCTCCCTCTCACACTCCGCTCCAGCCACTCTGGCCTCCTATCCCTGAAACACACTGAACACCTACTGAAAAAAGTTAGATGAATGGTAATGTCACTAAAGAGGAGGCCGAAATCCTAGCCAGCAAGAGAATAGGGTTGTCATCAACAGCAACAAGCCAGTTTGCTCTGCGGGGCTGCAACCAGGCTCAGGAATTGGCAGCAGGTACCTCTGATGGGGAACGCAGCTGGATGTGGAAAGTGGGGCCGGCGGTAGGCAGAGCGTACTCGGACTCCAGCCCAAGATGAGGTTTTGACTCCCTAGAGACACCGAGAAGAGGGATTCTGGTTTAAAGACATAGCACAGCTGACAGTGGACATGCTGTACTTAATCAGAGGGTAAGGGGGACCTCTAGCTCCCTTCCTCCATGACTTTGAGAGCAAGAGCAGTCTGGCCTTTTAAGTACCTCCTTCTGTAGCCTCCCTCCACTGAGGTCACCAGGGAAGACAATGAAGACTTCTTCTGGTTCCCGTTGCTCTGTGCAGGGGAAGACTCAGTAATATTTAGGAAGTCATGGAGCCATGCCCTCACAATTCTGAGGAAAAGTGATTTCCAACCTATACTTGTTGGTTAGATCAAGTGAAGGAGAGAACAGTTTCTTCAGCTATTCAAAGGGGCAAGATATTTACTGCTCATGCGTTCTTCTTCGGAAATCGCAGGGGATATATGTTCCACTAAGATGAGATATTAATCAAGAAAAAGGAAGCACGGGGCTCAGGAAACAGAAGATTTGGCCAACAAAAGGCATTGAGAATCCTTAGAATGATGGGGAAAGGAGATCTGAGGACAACCAACATAGGAGGAGGGCTGATCCCAAGAACAAGAAGAACCATAGAAGTGATTGAGCAGAGTAAAGAGATTCCCACGCATATTGGAAAAGTTTGAGGATAAAATGAAACGGGTTGGCAACTAAGCAAATGGAAAAAAAAAAAAAAAGAAATAGTCCTCAACTTTGGGGAAACCAAAGTTCTGCATGAAAGGAAGTAAGACGGTATTCTACGTGGCTAACTGGCAAGTCCTGTTGACCGTAATTACGGCATGTAAATACCGAATACTGATGTAACCGAAACTATGGTTGCTGTGTTGGAAAGTTAGGGGTAAATGAAACAGGTGTGAAGAGAGGGGAGATGGACAGAGAGCTAAATCCTCTTCTTCCCTGATAGGAAGATTTAGACTTTACCGTAAACAAGGACATCATGGACACAACAGCTAAGGCGATCAGAAATTGGTTACTTTCAGAAAGCACAAGTGTAGAGTGAGGAAAGGAGTGGCAGGAAATGTTTAAAAATACAAGCCTTTTAGATTTTTTCAATCATGTATGTTTATAACTTAGGGAAAAAAATCCAAAACCACAAAAGACACCCCTAAAACAAAGAGAGGGAAAGTATATAGCCAAGAAGAACAAGAAAGTCCTAATGCAACTTGGGCCTTTATGCCTCATATGATGTCTTGTTTAACAGAGCTTGAACCTATTAAAATAGAATGTCTAAAAATTAAATATTTAGACTATGTAGTAGACTGCATGATTTCTCAGTCATTTCCTGAGAAATGTCAGTAGCTGATTAGCGTTATAACATAAAGCAGATATCTAGCTGAAACATTGCTTGAAAAGTATGTTATCTTTGCCAGTGAGCTAAATAAGCTGCAGAAACTGACCTCTTCTCAATATGGACATAAAGACTGGAGAATCTAGCAGATGGGCTTTGCCAAAAGAAATGAAACAAGCGCAGGGATAAGCACAGACAGGAAGTGGGAGAGAGCAAAGTCCTCCCTTGCTGGAGACTCTTTCCCCCCTTGCAAATTTTGGACACTCAACCAGATCATCTCAAGTTCCTTTTTTAGCACTAAAGTTCAAGTTAGACCTTCACAAGTACCACCCTAACCCCTTTTATTTCCTGAATTAATAATCTATGGCATAGGGTACCTGGCTGACTTGATCGGTTGAGTGTCTGCCTTTGGCTCAGGTCATGATCCCAGAGTCTTGGGATCCAGCCCCACAAGTGGGCGCCCAGCTCAGCAGGGAGTCTGCTTCTTCCTGTCCCTCTACCCCTCCCCACGCTCATGTTCTCTCTTTCTCTCAAATGAATAAAATCTTAAAAAAGAAATCTATGGCATAGATGGCCATATGTCCTAGTGTTTCCAGAACAGTCTTGGTCTATATCTGTTGTTTGTTTCTCCTTCAACTCTTAAAATTGCCTAGTTTAGATGATAAATTATATGGTCCTTCTGCCCATGATCATATCCATTTTAATCTTGTTTTATATGTCTAAAGAAAAACATAAATTTACTTTTTAACTTACAAATACAACATTTCACAACTTGCTTTGTCTGAAAAATTTGTGGAGAAATCTCAAACTCCTTTGTGGGTGGTTTGTGAACCATCAACTATTTTTTTTAAAAAACAGAATAAATCATAATGTAAGTTTTTCTATTAAAAAACATTCAGTGGGCATAACAGTCTATTAAAACTATTAAACTTAGAATATTTGCTACTTCTTTAAAATCCTGGCTGAAGTATTTGTAGAAGAATAAATATCTGAGGTGATACAACAAACTTTAAATATTAAAACGGTCCCAGAATAAGGTCTCCCACCTGAGTTTATCAGTGGTCCTAAGAATGTTGATCTCAAAAGAATGTTCGCAACAGGTGATAAATCCATCTATCATCATCATCATGGTTGCTTATAAGCTAAATAGTTACCAGCCGGGGGAATATGCCCCTTCCACTGCACAGACAAGCTCTGTATGCTAATAACGCCCAAATTTTCTTTTTTTTCTTTAACTTTCAATTTTTTTATTATGTTTTATTAGTCACCATACATCATTAGTTTTTTTGTTTTTGTTTTTTACATCATTAGTTTTTGATAGTATTCCAAGATTCATTGTTACGGATAACACCCAGTGCTCCACGCGATACGTGCCCTCCTTAATACCCAAATTTTCTTTAAGGCTAGGACTAAGAGTCCTGCCAATTCCCCAAACAACAGCTTACATATTCAAGGAGCTTGAAACACTCCTTTCGTAGTGAGCAGTGCTGAAACAGGTTCCATAATTGCTCACTCACTTTACAAGAGAGGTTGAACATTGCTGGGTTTTCTGGAAGATACAAAGAGTTCTTTAGTTTTATTCAAATATGTACTATCCCTGATATAAAACATGTCTCATTATAAAGAACTGTGATTCTTTTTAGCTTTTTCTTTTTCTTTTTTTTTTTTTTTTCACTTAACCTCTTAAGTCCCTGCCTGTGGAAATTTCTTTGTAAGTGAAATATGAGGTCCAATTAGGAAGAAAAAACTTATTTAATCAATTTTGTTTCAGAGATGCGTGATTACCCTATTTTTAAAAATTACTTGAAGAATGAACTAAGGTGTTAGACTGGAACATGGTCTGATGACTAATTTACTGTCACCCCCGACCTAACCAAAACAAAAGGAAAGTTGGATTTGGCGCTCACTTGTGCTTTTCATCCATATTAGAAAGTATGCCTTGAGTTTTTGAATCTGAGATCAGGTTCGCTTGGTAGCCTCAAAGAGCAATTTTCCCCTTTTTTTTTTTTTTTTTCAAAATTTGCTTTTGATCATTTCAGACAATTCACCCTTTGGAATGAGAAAGAGGAGAGAGGAATGTTGAATGAGGTTAAGTAAACGGAGAATCTGTCACATAAAGCAAATTTAAATCCCAGTAACAGCATCCATGCAGGACAAACGGAAGCATTATTCTTTTGAAAACATTATTCTTTTAAACACTGTGTAACAACATCCTCCCTAGAGATTTCCTCCATGAAAGAAGAAAAACTACTTCCTCAGAAGTCATCTTCTAGATGCCAAGTGTAATGAAGTGAAGTCAAACCTTGTTTTCTTTATGTAAGAAGGTTCAAAATTAGCACTGCAAAAAGGTGTTCCTGAGGGTTTCTCCATATCCCTGTTTTCCATTGCATACTAGTATCTCCATGAGTAAAAAGGATAAGGAAAAATAAATGATTGCCATTATGACTTTAGACTTTCAAATCAGAGAATGTGTCCTTACTATAAACTTTGAGCCAAGTGTATTTTCTGTTTTCAAGAAAGAATTCTGCAAGACTCGTCTATGTAGAATGTAAGATAATTACTCTTAAGTTCCCTATAAGTAGATCATTTTCTTCTGCTGAAATCTAACCTGTGGGACATGTTCCCAGCACTCTCTGCTCCTGCTACCACAGGAGAATTTGAATGACCATAACTATGGCAATTTTATGTTTTTAATTACTTAAATATCAGAAGTTGGCTTTTGTTTGCAATGCCACAAAAAGGTAAATAAGCAGAGAAATTATTTCTTTCGATTCAAAGAAAGAAATGGAACAAAGAAGGAAGACACGATAGATAAATCATAATTATGTTTATTTAGCAAAATAAACTTAAAGTTTTCTATTAAAAAACATAAGAATCATATCCAAATTTTAGCTTCCCCATCTTCTTTGGTATTGAAATCAACGTTTGGGATATAAAATATTTTACTTTGAAGTTGAGCCACTGGGTCTTACAACAGTTTTCCCTATAAGGAAAAGAGAAAATTAAGTTACCCGGAACTGTCTTATTTACTGGACAACCAGTGGATGCATTATGTGTGTGCAGAGACCAACATCGCCAAGGAAATATTCATCACGGATATGTGTTTTTCTACTGAAAACACATTTTAAATTTTTAACGATTGTCTGCCATGATTTTATTGTTTTGTCTGAATAGGAATCCGATATGGAGATCCTGCTCTCATTTAATTAATGAACTACTCTCCAAGGAAGTTCACACCCCCACACCAGGACTTAATATTTATTTTTCAACAAAACTACCCGATTAAAAATCTTTTTTTCTGAACTTATCAGAATTGTGTGTTTCAGTCTTTTCCATAAAACAGTATCTGGAGGTTGCTAATAACATTAAATTAATATTAATAAAACCCAATCTATCTAAATCTTTTTCTTAAAACCAGATTTCTTGTTTCTCCTAAGGGTAGTATCACAGGGATTGCTGAATTAGCCAACGCAAATACTTCCAGAAATGCCATGGGACAACCAAGCTGCTCTTACTCCTCTGATAAACCTTCGTCTTTCCAATTCTGATTTCTCCATATCCCTTCCTTTTTGTGTGAAAATACGTTCCCCCTTAATTTGTTAAAAGGAATCTGAGATAAAAACTCCAATAGCAAACTGCGGCAAGTTTTGTTTTTTGCATAGACTCTTGGGACCACAAAACGACCAAACAATGGCTGGCTTTAGTGCTAACACTGGGACTGGGAACAAGAAGAGTACAGCCACAGTAAAATACAGCTGTCTATTAGGAGGACTGCGTAAAGACATCTTTGGCCATGCAGGCTCTGGGCCCTCTGGAAGTAAGTCAGTTGCATTGCCAGCATGACAAAGAAAATAGCAATGTTCAGGATCAGGAAGAGCCTGGTATAGGACGACGACAGCGACGGGGCCCTGCTGCGCGTCGTCGTCACCATCCGGGCCTGTCCAAAGCGGCCGTTCAGGGAGCCACCGCTTTTGTGTTTCTCATACGTCACATCTGCAAAGTCCAAAAGGTCTTTCATCTCTTCATCCTCGTCGATGGGCAGTTCTTTCTGTGCCAAAATCTGAGCTTTCTGGCGGATCTTCTTCTCGTTGACTTCGATCTGTGCAAAAATATCGGGGACGGCGTCCACGAATTGATAGCGTTTGCCTCCCCTCCGGTTCTTCTTGGACTTGCTCTGCTGCTGCTGCTGCTGCTGCTGCTGCTGCTGCTGCTGCTGCTGCTGCTGCTGCGAGATGGCAAAAATCCGGTCGATGGCCTCCTCCGTCTGCCTCTTGTCGGAGAACCTCAGCAGGCGCTCGGCGGTCTTCCGGAAGCCGGCCGTGTTGCGCACGCGGGACAGGATCTGCTTCTCCAGCAGCTGGAAGACCGGCTTGAAGCGCTGCAGGCTCCGCTCCACCAGCGCCGCGTGGTCCCGCAGCTCGGGCGGCGGCGCGCTCCGCACCGCGCAGCTCCGGTCGAACAGGATCTCCCGCCGGTCGGCGATGACCTGCGCGAAGGCCGACTGGCCGCTGCTCTCGCCGGTCCAGAGGTAGGCGGCGTAGGCGTGCCGGCGGGTGGCGACGAACACGTCCAGCTGCTGCGCGTCCCCGTGGAGGCTGAAGCTCTGCACGTCCAGCGACGGCCCGATGAACAGGTAAGCCGTCCGCGTGACCGGGCGCCGCAGGCGCACCGTGACGTTCACGTAGTTGGTCCCGTTGTAGGGGTAGCCGCGAGGGTACGTCACCGAAGCGAAGGTCGCCTTCTCGCTGGAGCCCGTGTCGTCCATCCAGTACATCTTGTAGAGCCCGTCCCGCTGCCGGAGGAAAGCCCCGTGGACCCCGTCCACCGCCGTCTCCTCGAAAGGAACGTCCACGTTGTGGAAGAAGCTCGCTGCCGTCTCCAGCGGGCTCCGCTCTCCCAGGCGGATCTGGTCCACCAGGAGCAGCAGCTGCGGGTGCAGGAGGATCAGGTTCCTCTGCACGCTCTTGAGATCCAGCTGGGGGCTGTAGGCGCCCACTCCCTCCCCTCGGATGAAAACCACCCCGCTCTTCTCCACCGCGGCCACCACCCTCCCCTGGCAGCTGGCTGCCGGGTCGTGCTTGTATTTGGACCATTTCGAGGAGCAGTCTTCCGTGACCTGCCCCTCCCAGGGAGAGAAGCAGCTCTTGGCCGCAGCGGGCGAAAACATCAACACGTTGTTGAAGAAGGTGTACTTTGGCCCATAGAGAGCCTCCGTGATGAAAGGCACGCCGTTGGGGGCAAACGTGAATGAGTTTTGATCGGGATGCTCGTGCCCTGCGTTAAAGTTTCGCCATCCTTTGATCCAGTCTTTGTACTTGTTTCTGTGGACGATGTCATATATGGCACGGCCCCCGAGTTTTCCCGACTTGAAGGAAAGAAAAGACCTATTGATTTCGGCAGGGAGTGCACTCCCGTAGGTCACAACACCCCAGTCTTCAAAATAATGCAACGTGGGGGTGCCAAAATCCGGGGGAGGCACAGATTTCAAGCTGGCGTCATACCTGAAGGGATGAATTGTTCAAAATTAGATGGTTTTTCTGGTGGAAGTTAAAATAAGCCATAGAACTGGCGTGCGGGGGGCGCCTGAGTGGCTCAGTGGGTTAAAGCCTCTGCCTTCGGCTCAGGTCATGATCCCAGGACCCTGGGATCGAGCCCCACCTCGGGCTCTCTGCTCTTTGGGGAGCCTGCTTCCTCCTCTCTCTCTCTCTCTCTCTGCCTACTTGTGATTTCTTTAAAAAAAAAAAAAAAAAAAAAAGAACTGGGGTGCCACTCTGTAGTGTGGCTGGAGGACACAGCACAGATGCTACCCAGAGTGTTAGCAGTGTCCTCTGGAGGAGGGACATTTCTGGAAACACCCATGGATGAGCTTGCGCAGGGGAACACCCTTAGTGTTAGAGAAGGGAGACGAGTCTATCTTCATAGTTGTGAACCTGTGAACCTGCTCGTGGCTACTGGGACCTTCTTCACTGAATGATTTCAGAGCTGCCCTCCAAACAGCGGGGGCTCACAGAATCACACTTCCAAATTTCTAGCCCAGGGACTTCTATCCTGGAGAACCCAGTGTTAGGATCAAGACTCGAACAAGCCACAGTTGTAAGGAACTACTTACTGTTCTGTGACAACCGGTACTACTGAAAGTTTGTTAGACTAATTTTCACCCTCTAAAAAAATAAATGTTAGCAGAGTTGAACTTTACATATTAGATAAAATTTACTGCCTATACCGCATCTAAGAAGGTAAGTAGATGAAATTCAAGAAACTATTCATACTGGGAGATTTATAATTGTGGTTACCCCTGCTTACCAGAAGCCATGGGTTCTGTTTGAATCTGTAGATGAGATCATGGATTTTGGACCCAAAAAATGGCCTCTCGTTTTTATTTATGACAAATATTTATTATCATATTAATATAAGAATTAACAATAAACTTCCACAGTGATTAAGAACACAGTATTGTGAGTCAGAGAGGGCCCCTGAAGGAATCATAAACATGATGATTGAGATGAACATTTCTGATGGGTGTAGATGATTTCCTGCTCAAGGGAAGAAAGGCAGGCCTATACTATTAGCTCTTAGATACTTTTCTCTAAAATGAATTGATCACCTATGTTTAACCTTACTGGTGTTTGATTTTGGCTGTTTCGTCTGCTGTTCTAGAGTCTCAGGCCATCAGAGATCGTATCTTTACTTAGGTCTAGTTAATAACGTTGGTTTAATTATTGTGATTTAACAATTCCAGACACAAGATGAATTAATTGGCCATACCTCTCTGATTTGGTCAGTCTGCATATTCCTATAAATGGCAGATTTTGAACTAAGTTAGACTTAGCATTAATCTGACTCCTAAACCAAAAACTGCCAAGAGTAATGAGATATAGAACTATCCTGGTTGTTTATTTAGGATAAGTGAAATTACTACTAAATAATTACTTCATACCCCTAAAAGGAGTCAGAAATGGTTGCATATTAATATATTTGCTCCACCTGTGACAATAGTTTTAAAAAATGTTGGTTAAATTGTAACTGGTTGTAACTCTATTAATATTTTTTTCTTCTTAATTGTTTAAACTAAAAAAGAATAATGAAGAGAAGCCAATCAAAACAGAAGCATACTTTGGAATTGAATACACATTTCAATAGCTTGAAAAGAAATCAAGAATTAATGATTAACCAGTTCCCTGTAATTTTTATTTTAATTTATTGGATGCCAACAATATACTTGGCAGTACTTTAAAAAGGAGATCCTGGCTTCTCTTTCTAGGCTTAAAGGATTAAGGCAGGAAAAATTACATGGTTCTTTTATTATCAAAGTGAAACTGTCAAATACTGTCAAACACTTTTAAACGGTTTTGGAAATTTAGTAACAACTTTGCTATTAAAAGATTATAATGCTCCATTTACTAAAACAAAACATTTTCCTACCTTTATTTCTCTCTTTGCTGTGATTGCCAGGGTAACCTAGTCTACATTTTGTGCTTTTTCTCTTTATAGGATTTCAAAAATGATGTAAATTGAAACATGACCATCTATGAAACAGTGGAAGCCCAGGACATCTCTAACACAAGAAAACCAAAAACTGCCAAGAGTAATGAGATCCTACACGTAAGGATATGTTTCCAGCAGAGCCTCCAAAGCTGCAACAGGAGCCGAAGCTGAGCTGGCGGCATATGGAGTAGGGGTTACAAAGTGCTTTATGTAGTTTTCATTTTAAATGCAGGAATCTAGCACACGTTCGCCCTGGGTATAATTTATTTTTAAAGGCCGCCCAACATGTCCTACCAGAGAAATTCCGTGTGAAGAGTACACCAGCGCTGCCCTTTGGATGGTGTCCCTGGACCTTCAGTCACACGGTTCCTCCTGATCTGGTCAGCAAGCCAGTTGCCACTGCCGTTCCGCATGACAAATTTATCCAGGAACACTAATTGGCTTTCTGGACCATAAAACCAGTTGTAATTGGAGTCTGCAATAGCCACAGTTCTTTGAAACCCTGGGGAGAGAAGTTCGACAGAATGAAGATAGATTTAAAACTCCACACTCCACTGAAGACCTAAACAATGATTTCCAATCCTGGTTGCAAATTGGAATTGATTGTGTACCTTGAATTTAAAAAACCCAAAAGCATGACATCCACGTTAAGGAGACCCAGTTAATGAGACCCAAACCAGTTAATGAGACCTCTGACCTGACCTCTTTCACAAATCTTGTGCGCAAGTTTGTATTTGCTACGTGGCTACTTATCACTGGGAAGTGATAAGCCACAATTCTTAATGCTTCTGTATGCTGCCCACCTTCCTCATTTTCCCACCTTCCTCATTTTCCGGTGTCCATGCTATGCGACATCATATCTGCAGAGACACAGAGGTTCTCCTCTGGAGCACAGTGAGTTCCTGAACCTGGACTGAGCTCTAGCTGTCTTACCCACTGTCCCATATTCTACACCAAGATGATGACACAAGGTGCTTCAATGTGGCATCCAATAAAGTGGAAGTTATAAGGCTTAAGGGAGACACTGCATTTCTACAGGAAGAAACTTTTTCTTAAATATTTTATTTATTTGACGGAGAGAGCAAGAGACAGAGCAGAAGCAGGAGCGAACAGGGGAGGGAGAAGCAGGCTCCATGCTGGGCAGGGAACTCCATGTGGGGCTCAATCCCAGGACCCTGGGATCATGACCAGAGCCAAAGGCAGACACTTAACTGACTGAGCCACCCAGGTGCCCCCATATAGGAAGAAAACTTCCTAATTCCCACAGAAGATCCTGCTAATATATACCGCCACAAGTTAAAGAAAGAAAATGCAAAGATCATACGGGAATAGGTCATCAAAACAAAAGCAGGTAAGACTGGATATACTCCAGTTTTTCATGAAAAAGAATAGGAGACAGCTCTGAGCCAGACAGGAATAATCATTACTAGAATATCCATTGAGGAAAAGAAAAAAAAAAGGGGGGAGAGAGAGAGAGAGAGAGAGAAAGGTTGTTAAGAATAGACTGACTTTTGGGTGCCTGGGTGGCTCAGTGGGTTGGGCCGCTGCCTTCGGCTCAGGTCATGATCTCAGGGTCCTGGGATCAAGTCCCACATCGGGCTCTCTGCTCAGTGGGAAGCCTGCTTCCCTCTCTCTCTCTCTCTTTCTCTCGCTTTCTCTCTGCCTGCCTCTCTGCCTACTTGTGATCTTTCTCTGTCAAATAAATAAAATTAAAAAAAAAAAAAAAGAATAGACTGACTTTTAACACACAATCCCTTCTAAAATGATACCATGACCATATTTACATAATTTACAGCTAATGTTTTTCCTCTGCCAGTTTAGTAAATGCTATTCCAAGTAAATCTTATGATAAAATGTGATTTCCTGAATCTTCTACTAATCTGTGAATTCCCTGAAAGCAGATATATTTTATTTCTCTTTGAATCCCCTCTCTGGAACAGTGCCTGACACACAGATGTTCGGTAATGTTTTGTTGGATTAATTGACAGAAATACACGAATCCCCCTCGCGGAGGTGTTCCCCTATCCTTTCCAGTTCCGAATGCAGCCACAGACACAGCTCACAGCCCTGATGCGGCCGGCTGTTAGATCTCAGATCAAATGACAAAGCACTGAGACCTCTCCAAGGTCCCTGGCCTCATGGCCTTTATCAAGATAAGCTACAAAACAGGCCTCTCCTGCATATCTAAGAATAAGCAATAAAACAATGGGGTTCTGAAAGTTAATTCTCAACTAAACTTTAAGAAGCTTATCATTCTTTTGCTCTGCAGTATTTTTTGGATACCTAATCAAATAATAGAGATTCTATTCAGAGCAGAAAGATTTAAAGACTGGATTCTTTAGTGTAGGGCTAGAATCACCATCTAATAATTACATTTCACTGGTTGGGGGGTGGTGGGGAAGATTCTCCATCCTTTTTTTTTTTTCTTTTTCCTTTACAAATTTTTATTTAAATTCTAGTTAGTTCACCTACAGTGCAATACTGATTTCAGGAAGAGAATTCAGTGGTGCATCACTTACAGACAATACCCAGTGGTCATCACAGCAAGTACCTCCTTGATACTCATCCCCTATCCAGCCCAGCCCCCACCTACTTCCCTCCACCAACCCTGTTTGTTCTCTGTCTTTGAGTCTTTTATGGCTTGTTTCCCTCTCTTTTTTCTCCCTTCCCCACTACCCATATGTTCACCTGTTTTGTTTCTTAAATTCCACATGTGAATGAAATATATATTTGTCTTTCTCTAACTGACTGATTTCACTCAGCATAATATGCTCTAGCTCCATCCATGTCATTGCAAATGGCAAGAGTTCATTCTTTTTGATACACGCCACATCTTCTTTATTCATTCATCAGTCAATGGCCATTTGGCCTCCTTCCTTAGTGTGGCTATTGTGGAAATTGCTGCTATAAACGTCGGGATGCACGCACCCCCTAGAATCAGCACTTTTGTGTCCTTTGGGTAAATACCTAGTAGTGCAGTTGCTGGGCAGTAGGGTAGCTCTATTTTCAACTTTTTGCGGAACTTTCATACTGGCTTCTGGAGTGGCTGCACCAGTTTGCATTCCCACCAACAGTGTGAGAGGGTTCCCTTTTCTCCATATTCTTGCCAACACCTATTGTTTCTTGTGTTGTTAATCTTAGCCATTCTGACAGGTCTGAGGTGATATCTCAGGCTTTTGTTTTTCCCCGATGACAACTGATGTTTTCATGTGTCCTTTAGCCATCTGGATGTCTCCTTTGGAAAAATGCCTATTTACTTCTTCTCCCCCATTTCTCAACTGGATTATTTGGTTTTTGGGTGTTAAAAAAATTCCCATCTGATGAAGATCTACCTCCTAAACTTTTTCTAACATCTTAGTCCTGTTTAGAAACAAGGAGAGTTTTAAGACTGTCCTAGAAATCAAAGTGTTCTTAAATCATATACATCTTTTTTTAGAGCTAGTTCTCTTAGAAGACTGAGCTACATGACAACAAGGAATTAGAAGTTTTGTAGCAACTCATTTTTTGATTTTTTATATTTTATATTATGCATTTCACTAAACTATTTAAAGAAAATACTGAAGCTCCAACAAATATGTAGGCACAGTCTTTCATTTTGAGTATCTATATAGCTTAGAAATAAAAACTAAAACCTAAAAAACAAGAGGATCAATTTGGGATTGCATGTAAAGGAAAATGAACATGTAACCATAAATGCTTACATCTTGTTAAGATTCAAGAAAAGGAAATGTTATTTTTGCACATGAATCAGAAAAATACAAAGTTATTGTTTTGGGAGCTATTTCAAATATGCAAAAAATAAACACAATAATATTTTGAAAATTAAAAAAAAAGATTCATGAAAAGGAATTAGTATATGTACCCAAGTTTTACATCTACAAAAATAAAAGTACTGTGGGGGCTACGAATTATATTTGATCCATTACGCTCCGAGCTTTACAGTACATAGATCACAAATCCTCACAGTCACTTCCCAAATGTTCTGGTTAGATACAACTCTTGCATTCTTTGATTTTTTATAAAAAAAAAATCCCTTTCATCTCGACATGACTCGAACCCCACATTTCTTTTCCTGGTCTGACCCATTTTCATAATCGGGAAGAACTATCATAGTTAATTGCTCTCCCAATTCTGATTCCTCACTATACCTGGAAGGATGGTTCTGTACATAAATGCGAAGTGTTGTTTAAGCCACGGGTGGCCAAAGTGGTTGATGTCAAAGTGCCTCTGAACAAGAAACATATACTGGAAGAGTGATCTAGTGGTGTAGCTGCCGTAGGCAACGCCTTCGTAGAGGGAACCATCTGTCACCTCTCGGAGCAAGACCAGAGACTTCTCCATGATGGTCAGAACTTGTTTGGTCCATAAGTAGGCTTCTTGAAGATACCCTGCAGAATGAAAACACATGGAAACACTGACTCTAGCTATAAGGAAGCATAAACAAAATTATGAGCAAAAAAATGCTCTGAGTTATCTGACTTCAGTACAAAGAGCATTTTGTAAAACTCGGACTTATCAACAATATAAATAACATTCTGCTAATTCAGGCTTGTGTCCGGTCCATGATTTAAGTTAAAAAGTTCTTGAATACAAGTCATTTATTAAATGAAGATAAACCCTGAAATGAGCTTCAGTTTCCAATCTTTAATCAATTTGAAACCCCATCACATCTAAGATTACAAACTGCCTGTAACTTTGTGTCTACAAGAAGAGCTCTGTGTATTAAGACTTTTATTCAATTTTTCTAAAAACTACTACTTGAAAATATTTTGGAAGCTTATCACCTCATAAAACTTGCACCATTAGTTCAGAGGATTTTTAATAAGCTGCAAATACTATAAAGGCTAAGCAGATAGCCTTCGATCTGTTCTGTCATTAGAGGAAGATCTCTCATCCTTTATGTGCCACAGGATTTCACGGGATTTCAAAAGGCAGCATAGTGGGTCAGAGACACCACTGGAGTGGTGTCTTTTACTCTGATGGTAAAAAATATCAACTGGGAGTCCTGAGTCTACCAAAAATGAGCTAAAATTTTGTTCAAGAGCTTTAACCCATCACATTTTTCTACTTCTGCAACTGAAAATTAAAGGCCTTAAAATTTTAATGAAATACTTTTGACTCAAAAATGCTAGCTTCCTATAAATTCTTGTGACTAGCATTAGGTAACAATCACAATTCACATTTCTAAAACATTTGCAATTTACACAGCACTGAACACAATCTTACTTAATCCTTTTACCAATTCAATTAGGCATTATTGCTCCAAAATTACAGAAAGCTTGACTTGTTCAAGACCTCTGACACATGACTAAAAATGAACAGAACTTTGATCTGAACCTAGGTCTTTAGATTTCAGCTTTGTTTTGTTTGTTTTTTTGTTGAAAAACATACAACCAGTGAGGGTGAAAGTAAGCTCATCACCTCCGGGTGTGGATAGAATCTCATTGCTTTGCTCGCACAGATGTGTGTGATCACCAGTGCTGAACACTACCACGGCCCACCACGTGTGTGCTGGGTGTGAGGGCTTCCAGGGCCCCTGGGACCACCAGATCCCAGCCTAAATCCCAGGTGCCAGGCTCTAGACCTGGCTCCCATCTCCTGAGGGAAGCACTGTTTGGGCTCCACCTGGAGAGGTGACTGTGAATTGTTCCCCGACTCCTCCTGTCCAGCTGTACACCTGCCAGGCCAGTCTTCTGGAGAGTTTTTAGTTTCCATTCTATAATCATTAGGGTTTAGAGTTCTAATCATTTTCCTCTTTTTCTTCTCTGTATCCTCCATATCTAACCAGACTCCACAATGTGATACCTAAAATCAGGCCTGCTGGGGTGCCTGGGTGGCTCAGGGGGTTAAGCCTCTGCCTTCAGCTCAGATCATGACCTCAAGGTCCTGGGATCGAGCTCCGCATCAGGCTCTCCGCTCAGCGGGGAGCCTGCTCCCTGCCCCGCTCTCTGCCCGCCTCTCTGCCTACTTGTGATCTCTGTCAAATAAATAAATAAAATCTTAAAAAAAAAAAAATCAGGCCTGCTACTTATCACCCTGATATCATATGACCTGGTTTTTCCTTCTTTCCCCCCTACCCTGCCAAAGACAACCCTGTTCGGGAGAGATGAGGCAACGTCTACCTTTGTAAACTTTGAATCTGTCAGTATGAGACACTGATACTCTTACTGCATTTCAGTTTTAGTTAACATACAGTGCAACCTCGGTTTCAGGGGTTGATGTTGTTAATGATGCTTTGCCCTGAGCTCGCCCACCATCCATACCCCTTGCTGGAATGTTCTTCATTTCTTCATTTATCCAGACTTACCTCTATTTCAAAGTTCTGTGAACCTTCTCAAACTCACATAAAAAACACAGCTCTCCTCAATTCAAACTGAATACCCTCAATCAGGATTTAACCAGAGTTTCATGACAGCTCTTCTTTCGTTCTCTGGTACTGCTGTAACTCCTGCATGTTCGTGTAAATGTTTCACAACTGGCTTCCTTCCCACTGATTTGCAAACGGCTCATGTGTGATCCTGTGGTCCCTGATCCTTGAGCCTGAGAGAGAGTTAGCAGAGCAGAGAGAACATTCTGATTCTCCCCCTTCTGAGATTTTGTGGGAGTCCTGTGGGAATTACTGGTACACTAAGCTCTGCCAGCATCTGTGAGGCCAGTCTGGAGAAGGTGGGATTGTCGAAACAGCCTGTGAGGAAACTCCTCATGGTGGTGTGTTTGCCAACAGAGCCAGGACGGCGAGCCCGGTTATTAACTGAGATGGGCCCGGCTGGGGATTTCACTTCTTCTTCTGTCCACTCGTCTTATGAATGTGTACACTGCCTGCGTGAGAGTTCTAGAAACACTGTCTTGCTGAGCACATCGTAACCTTCGTCAGGAAATAAACGTACTCGCAAACTCCTGTGAGAGGAGGACTACACCTTTTGACCCCAACCTGAACTGGTATCTTTTTTTTTTTTTACTTTTTTTTTTTTTACTTTTTTTTTTTTTTTTAAGATTTTATTTATTTATTTGACAGAGAGAGAGATCACAAGCAGGCAGAGAGGCAGGCAGAGAGAGGAGGAAGCAGGCTCCCGGCTGAGCAGAGAGCCCGATGCGGGGCTCGATCCCAAGACCCTGGGATCATGACCTGAGCTGAAGGCAGAGGCTTAACCCACTGAGCCACCCAGGCGCCCCCTGAATTGGTATTTTTGATGTCTGCATAGTATCTGGAGCAATCTTATCTACCACAAAGAATGAAGAAATAAGCTCTTATCTTGCTACTAAAGAACTCAACATTTTATAAAGAAACAAGACTACGAGGCTGACACCCAAGGCCCTGGCTGAGAGCCAGCTTGTCCTGGGTTCTTTCCACCATTTCATGAGGGTGTCTTTCACAGGCCTTGGGATTTATTTATCAATAAATAAATACTTTTATATTTGTTTATTGATTTGATATTTTGTGTTTTGATCTTTTATTTTTTATTTCGCATTTTGATCTTTTAAATCCTGTTTATTCTTGTGAGAATAGGGGGCAAAGGAAGCCAAGATGAAACTTGGCTCTCTTAAAATATGGCTTAAATCACTATAAATTGAATCTCTATTCTAAGAGAGGCAACAAAATATAGATGGGGAGGGCACTCTGAGTTTCGACAAAACTGGGTCCAAATCTGATACCTTATATGGTTGATGTGACAAATAAAATAGGGACAAGGAATAACACGTGCCACATGCTCAGTTAATATTAGTTTCTTTTCCTGTAAGACTAATTAAAAGTGATGGCTGGCTGATCATTTACAGGCCTGTACCCCTGGGATAAATAATACATTATATGTTAATAAAAATAGTTTTTTAGGGACGCCTGGGTGGCTCAGTTGGTTGAGATGCTGCCTTCGGCTTGGGTCATGATCCCAGCATCCTGGGATGGAATCCCGAGTTGGGTTCTTTGCTCGGTGGGGCGCCTACTTCTCCCTCTGCCTCTGCCTGCTACTCTGTCTGCCTGTGCTCGCTCTCTCTCTCTGACAAACAAATAAATAAAATCTTTAAAAAAAAATAAAAATAAAAATAATTTTTTAAAAAGTGATGGCTGGTTGATAAGACGAGAGAGAATGCTAGACTTGAGGAAATCTGATACTGGATAATCTACAAAATGCATACTAATTCTTGTGGGGAAGTTGAGTTCTGTCAGATTTTCCAGCCCCAAGTATAGGTTTAATATCCCAATAATTCACTGTGATCTTAGGGCTGCTTTTCTTAAATACAGTCAAATTTAATCATGCGCAGACTTTTAAAGTGTTGTAATTAAATCAGAATTACAAGAACAGAGACAATGTAGTATCAGCAATTATGTAATACATTAAAGCAAAATAGTTACATGATCCACAAAAGTCACTTACAAATTTGACCTAAATGACCCCGATTGGTTGTTTTAGGTCCTTAGAGAAAAAAAAAAAAATAGTGTTGTAATGACAGACATCTGTGTGCAAAGAAGATTCATTTCAAATAATAAACTTCTCGTTAAGCTTTTAAAAACTCCATTTACCCAGGATGGCTATGTTCACTGTCACATTGATTGGGGCAATCAAAAGCCTGACTTAAAAAACCTGCAGGCTGATATAAGTAGCAGAAATGAGGAAGAGATGTCTCTCAATTGTCTAAGAGATGCCCTGGTATTAATTCAACTCATAAGCTCCGTTAGGATCCAAATATGAACACGTACTAGGGCTGGTATAAAAACGCTCTGCGCACAAGGCAACTAGGACCAGCGCTTAGGCATTCCCTCGGTTGTGTCCACACGCACCTTGATTCATCAGGACCAGGCTTCCCGTGAGCAAGGCCATGCAGTTGGTGGGCTGATGATTGTGCAGGTACTGAAATCCCCATCCTCTCCTGTAGGACGTTTCATACATATATCCCGAGACGTTGGCAATCACTTCAAGAAACTTCTCCTGCTGTGACTTGCTCAAGTAGTTGTACAAGAAGTCGTAAGCAGTGGCAAAACCAACCAGGGAGTGAGCAAGTGGGACTTCATCCCAAGGAGCATCTTTGACCAGCCTGCAGAGGGAAATCAACCACGTGAATGAGCACAACACTTTCAGAGCATTTGTCACACTTTTCGAGTGTCTGTTTCTCAGGAGGAAAGGGCACAATCGAAGATACAATCCGAAGGGTTGAGGGCCTCAGAATTAGCTGCCTTCCACATTAGACACAAGCATAAAGCTTGTCCCATGGGAAAATTACATAGCGAATGCTTTTTTGGGGTTTCTGGCAACATCAAGAGATGCTGAGAATTTTTCCTTTTGATTTTTTACTCTTGATGAGAGGTAGACTATGTTCAAATAGATCTAAAGCACAAAATGTGTGCTTAAGTGGCAGGGCAAAATTCTCGGGAATATCCATCCAACTAGTACTCACCCTCCTCTTTTTACACATAGTTACAGGGTCTCAGTTCTGTTCTTACGGCTACTTTGGCAAACCAGTGGAACGCAAATATCCCATCTTATTTCCCATAGGCTGGTCAAGGTGCAGGTATCCTGGCCTCAAGTTTATGACCTCTCCATCTGGACAGACCCACTTGGTCAAGGCCGTGATGAGGAGGGTGGCTAAAAATCTGGTGTGAGTGAAATGAGCTGATTCTAATTCTGATTTCTACATCTTGTTCTTTCTCATAAGATGAACTACATTGCCTTTAAGGTCCTTTGAGTATCTCTCAGAGAAGTGTAAAAGCTGACCTGTGAAGGAGGACACCATTTTTCTAGGAAGCCAAGTTTCTGCTTGGCTGGCAACATTATTCTGTAAGTAGTTTTACAGTGTGTGGCCTGCATTATATAGGAAGCTTAGATGGGATTTTTCACAACCACAATTCAATGGAACTATCTAGAAAGCCCTCGCCATGTGCTCAAGACATATTTGAGTAATCTTGAGGACAGGAACACCCATGAAGAGTGTGCTGTATAGATGGGAGGCATAAGAAAACTCAACTAGGGATTAACTGAAAGCTTGCCTCTTGACCTCTGGGCAATCTCATGAAGGTTCAGCCTCTTTCTCAATGCTTTAAAATGCATAAGCTAGAATATGAAGTGATATAAGGAAATCTGTTACTTTGACATGTAGCTATCTTTACAAATTTTTTTAAAAGATTTTTATTTATTTATTTAAAGATTTTTAAAAATTTATTTGACAGACAGAGATCTCAAGTAGGTGGAGAGGCGGGCAGAGAGAGAGAGGAGAAAGCAGGCTCACCACTGAGCAGAGAGCCTGACGCAGGGCTCGATCCCAGGACCCCGGGACCACGACCAGAGCAGAAGGCAGAGGACTTAACCCACTGAGCTACCCAGGTGTCCCAAAAAGAATTTTTAATTTTTATTTATTTGGCCAACAGAGATCACAAGTAGGCAGAGAGACAGGCAGAGAGAGGGGGAGAAGAAGGTTCCCCACCGAACAGACAGCCTGATGCGGGGCTCAATCTCAGGATCCCAAGATCATGACCTGAGCCAAAGGCAGAGGCTTAACCCACTGAGCCACCCAGGCGCCCCTTAATACAGATTTTTAAAAAAAATTGTTATCTCTGTCCTTTATTACAGTACCAAAAAACAAGATTTAATAGCAGAGCTAGTACACTATAATTTATGTTGTGATAAACATAAATAATAGTATCTGTGATAAGTATGATGCGATATGCAAATATCTGTACCTACCTATGACAAAGTTACACGTTCTCCCAGTATCCCTCTAGGGGTCACCTATGTTCATGATTTGGAAGAAATGCTAAATTTCATGAAACTTAAATGCCATGAACTAGCATTTCAATAAGAAATGCTAAAGTTCATGCAAATTAGGATGCTGTGTTTCTCCCATACAAACCGCACAGATCCCAGGACAGAATACTTAAAAATGCTCTGAGAGACCACCTCCTCTAGACTATATTCCTCTTTTAGGAGTTTTGTATGGAAAATGTGATTTTAGTGACGCCTTCTGTGGTCACCTGCAGAATTTCAACGTCACTCTCCACCTGACTGCCTCATTTCCCTTTCTTTTTTGTCCTCTTCAGTGTTTGTGTGTGTCTATGTATATGCGGCCTCTACTAGATTTTAAGTTCTACAAGTGCAGGGTCTTATTTTTTCCTCTATTTTATTCACTATTGGATCCCTAAATCCTACAACAGTGTCTGACACATAGTAGATGCTCAGTAAACATTCTTGGAAACCAAAAAAAAAAAAAAAAGAAGGAACAGGCCTATAAAACTAGGCTACACTATTAACAGTGACTATATGATCATCACAGAATCAGGAATTTGGAGGAATCTCTTAGTACTTAATAATAATTCCCGTGTTTGGTTAGCAGTGGTGATATGGCGTGGTGCTCAAATAACTAAGGTTGATGAGGTTTTTTTTTTAAACTGTTTGGTCACAAATAAAGCCACCTTGCCAGTTAGCTTGCTAGTGTGGACTGGCTGGAAAGAGACTATGGAGAGGGTGGACTCATTCCCCACTTCTAGGGAAAAAAACAACTTCTCCGGCAAGCTCACTGTCAGGAAGTTAGAACACAGTCTTCAGTGACTCCTGGTGGTTGGTGAGCCAAGAAGAGAATCTGAGTCACTTGCTTCCCAGCCTGTGTCTTCGTGCCATGTCACGATGCATCTATAAATGACAGCTATAAAGTCCACCTAACAACGGCAGAGCTGACATCAAGGAACAGCTACCATCTGCCCAACTCTGACCCATCTGATTACCCCATGAACTTATTGTTTTCTTTTTTAACCAGTGAACTTATTTTTATAGATCAAAGAACATATTATCATTCTCATCTTGCAGGAAGTATTACTATGCAATTTCTGTGAAAATCTCCAAACTCCCCCATATACTTGTTTATTCCAGGCAGTTTCCAATCCAATAAAATGCTCATATACCAAATTTTTAAAAAAGCTTATATCATCAGGCTCATCGCTCTATCATTATAAAACCAGAACTGTAATAGTTACAGTTCTAAAAGGTTATCTAACTCCTTTACCAATACAAGCTGACCTAGCTGTCAGCTTCTGCAGTGATGGGAAAGAGCATATTTTAAGGTCATGGAAACCAAAGGAAATTTGCTTCTAGCTCATAGATGGCAGCAAAGAAACTATCTGATTCAATGTGATAATGACTACTGGTTAATAAATCTACTGGGAAAGCTGGCTGAGTGGGCTATTTAAAAAAAGGGGGGGATACAGATAATAATTTATGAATTTTATTCCAGCTTAAAATACCTATATGTATACACATTCACCAAGCTTTTGAAGGTGAGCTACAAGCCTTTCTTTAAAAATAGGTCTACAGATCAGTTCATTGTTCTTTCCTGCAAAGGACACACAAAACACATCCTCACAATTTTAAGCCTTAGTTTCTCTGTAAGATAAGAATTAAAGATATTTGTGAGGGGTGCCTGGGTGGCTCACTGGGTTAAAGCCTCTGCCTTCGGCTCAGGTCATAATCCCAGGGCCCTGGGATCGAGCCCCGCATCGGGCTCTCTGCTCAGCAGGGAGCCTGCTTCCTCCTCTCTCTCTCTGCCTGCCTCTCTGCCTACTTGTGATCTCTGTCTGTCGAATAAGATTATTTATTTATTTATTTATTTGACAGAGAGAGATCACAAGTAGGCAGAGAGGCAGGCAGAGAGAGAGAGGGGAGGAAGCAGGCTCCCTGCCAAGCAGAGAGCCCGATGCGGGGCTCGATCTCAGGACCCCGGGATCATGACCTGAAACGAAGGCAGAGGCTTTAACCCACTGAGCCACCCAGGCGCCCCGAATAAATAAATAAATCTTAAAAAAAAAAAAAAGAATTAAAGATATTTGTGAAGGGGGGCGCCTGGGTGGCTCAGTGGGTTAAAGCCTCTGCCTTCGGCTCAGGTCATGATCCCAGGGTCCTGGGATCGAGCCCCGCATCGGGCTCTCTGCTCTGCAGGGAGCCTGCTTCCTCCTCTCTCTCTCTCTCTCTCTCTCTGCCTCTCTGCCTACTTGTGATCTGTCAAATAAATAAATAAAATCTTAAAAAAAAAAAAAAAGATATTTGTGAAGGAATATAAAATCCTTCCAGATTTTTATGTTTTTTTTCTAAACTTTTACAAACGCTACTAAAATATGATAGCAATCTTTTACAGTAAGTTATTCCAAAGCATTTAAGTTAGTTTTAGAAACATATATTCTTTTTTTTTTTTGAACTCACACTCATTCTATTTACATATTACTAAAATTGTGTAATTACGAGTATTAATAAACTAGGCATAAACTTGTTTGAGAACAAATACAACTGGTACTTGCAAAGCACATTATCCTACTGGCAGAACAGAGATGAGTGGACATAGCAGCCAACCGGCCTTGACACTGAGCATTCTGGGAGGATTGCTGCTAGATTACATGAACAAGGGTGGTGAATTTCACCAGCAAGTCAGTTAAGAGGAAGGTTAGGAAAATTTTTACTGTAGTCCTCTTTTTATAACTTATACCTTCTCTTCCTAAGAGCCATTCTTAAAGAAAGGTCCATGGACCCCCAGCATCTCTGAAGGAATCCTCAAATAAAAATTACTTCCCTAATATAAAGATGTTATATGTTGATATTCCCATTGATGATGCCAAAGCACTAACAGGTTAAAAATGCTGGCACCTTGGGGCGCCTGGGTGGCTCGGTGGGTTAAAGCCTCTGCCTTTGGCTCAGGTCATGATCCCAGGGTTCTGAGATTGGATTGAGCCCTGCATCGGGCTCTCTGCTCAGCAGGGAGCCTGCTTCCCCCTCTCTCCCTGCCTGCCTCTCTGCCTGCTTGTGATCTCTGTCTGTCAAATAAATAAATAAAATATTAAAAAAATAAAATATGCTGGCACCTTTAGCAAGAATCCAGGCAGGGGCACCAAACTCTAACCAACCTTGTGTGATTCTACATGCAGTCATGCACTCTAAAGTTAAAAAAAAAAAAAAAGAAGAGCCAGTTTCATTTAAGGATATCCTTGGAAAAGTGGTAAAATGAGAATTTTACAAAATCTCAATCCTTTGGGTAGATCTCTCTTCCATATTCTGTGTGATGAAATGGGAAGTATTATTTTAAAAATGCAGTGGATGTCAAAGTGCAGGAACTGTCACGATGAAAAGAAATTGTGCATCGGGAGCTGAGCTCGCTCCTTTTTTCATGAAACATCATTTTTATGTGTGAGAATGAGGAACTGACAAATTCTAGTTACTTAGACTTAGGTATGTAAGCAGAAGTTTCCTTGAAAATGTACAAGAAAGCCTGTGAGTTTAAAGAAAACTGAAAGCCTTTGCTGCCTATGACAAAATTTGAGCTTTTTCAAGAGAAAATAAAAATTTTAGAAAACTTGTATCTGCTGCCATGTTCTTAAGAGTTTACCAATACTTACAAATTTTTCTGATGAGGTCAGTGATAACAAATGTGATTTATTTTTATGTTGTATTACTAAACATGTCAACACTCAGAAGACTAGAATAACTCAGCAAACAAACATTCAAAATAAAAAAAGCATGATATTGCCAAACCACACATAAAAAAATCCACTGTAGGGGCGCCTGGGTGGCTCAGTGGGTTAAAGCCTCTGCCTTCGGCTCAGGTCATGATCTCAGGCTCCTGGGATTGAGGCCCACATCAGGCTTTCTGCTCGGCAGGGAGCCTGCTTCCTCCTCTCTCTCTGCCTGCCTCCCTGCCTACTTGTGATCTCTGTCTGTCAAATGAAAATAAAATCTTTAAAAAAAAATCCACTGTAAGTGCAAAATATACCAATGGATTTTTCTACCAATGAAAAGATAACATGGTTTCAGATTCCACACTGAAACTAACTTTTCTGACCCAGAGTCCATTTAAAATTAACTTTCATGAAACCACCACTTGTCAAGTCCTAGTACAGTAACAAAGAGCATCCAAGGGCACCTGGGTGGTTCAGTCAGTTGGGTGTCTGCCTTTGGCTCAGGTCAGGTCATGATCTCGGGTTCCTGGGATCGAGCCCCAGGTCTGGCTCCCTCCCTGCTCAGTGGACAGTATGCTTCTCCCTCTGCCCCCCCCCTCCACTCATGCTCTCTCTCTCAAATAAATACATAAAATCTTAAAAAGAGAATATCCATAATTATCTGAAAAGATTCTTCAAATAGTCCATCCTTTACAATCACATTGTTTGTAAAAAAATACAGCTATGAAGCAGCTGTATTTTCTTCATATAAGTCAACCAAAACACCACACTGCCACAGGCTGGATACAGCAGACATGTAAAATGTAAAACAATGACCTCCTTCACACTAAGTACTTTGTTTTAAAAAATACAGTTATTTCTTCCTAAAAATGTTATTTAATGTTACTATGAAATGGACTTTTCACCCTAAAGGATAAAAAAAAGAAAGAAATGGACTTTCCCAATGAGTGCATACTTATTTTAAATATTTCTGGCTTTAATTTTTAATACGGTGAATATTGATATTTAGATATTGGTCCAGACCAAAGCCCTCTGACATCTTCATTCATTTTTAAGAATGTAAAAGAATTCTGAGTCCAGAAAGTTAAAAAACTGTTCCTAGAATGGTTTCAAAGATGAGTTAAGCAAATTTATGTGACACAGAATGATGTGAACAGAAAAATGAATAATGAATTGTCCAAGTTCAGGGGCATGGTGTTGGTAGGGAAGGGCACAGAGCTGATCAAGATGGCTGCTTCCATGACTCCTGCTGACTGTCAAAGGAAGAAAAGAGGCATAAAAATCCTTCCAAAATGTAGCTTCATTGATTCAAATTTTTATACCAGTTTTATATGAACAGACTGCCTCCCTTATGATAAATGCCTTTTGAACTATCCATTAGGTATGGAGTACAATAGGCAAGCTCAGTCTCTATTACTTAAAGGTGAACAGCTTACTTGATTAAGAAAGCTAATAAAAAGAAGTCAAATAAAAAACAAAACAAAACAAAAAAGAAGTCAAATAATAATGTTGGCCTCTATTTTTACTTGTAGAGATTGAAGAATGATCAAATGAGTATATTTAAATTTTTTCATATAGTTTTAATAGACAATAATTTAGAAACTAACCATCTGTGAAAAGATTAACATTTAGGATTACAAAGTTTACAGAACTCCTTATATAATCTTGTTTAACTTTTTATACATTTATTTCATTTACACAAGTACTGTAAAAGTAAATACGTGGAGTAATATAAGTTTGGTATTTAAAACCTAAGAGGGGTCAAGAAACACTGATATTTATTTAAATGAATCAGTAGTATACAAAAAATAAACACGAGAAACAATGGGGCAACTTGTAACACCCTTTAAAATATTATTATGGGGGGCGCCTGGGTGGCTCAGTGGTTAAGCCGCTGCCTTCGGCTCAGGTCATGATCTCAGGGTCCTGGGATCGAGTCCCGCATCGGGCTCTTTGCTCAGCGGGGAGCCTGCTTCCTCCTCTCTCTCTCTCTCTCTGCCTGCCTCTCTGCCTACTTGTGATTTCTCTGTCAAATAAATAAATAAAATCTTTAAAAAATATATATATATTATTATGGTTATTAGTTTAGTTTCCTAGCACATTTTACAGCTTAACAGTTTTACATAAGGCTTTTCCATATGTGACTATATTGTAAAGATCATTATGTGATCCATGGTATAGGCAAAGTTATCTACTTTTATGCTTAAATGAAGTTCTATTGTTTGTTTAACCTTTATAAAAAAGCGGAACTCAAAACAATCCTTTTTCTCATTTTGAGACAACATAGTTTTATAAGCCCATAACGTATTTCCTAAGTGAATTCATAAAGTAGAAGATTCATGTTAAAAAATCTGGTTTAGGGCGCCTGGGTGGCTCAGTGGATTAAGCCTCTGCCTTTAGCTCAGGTCATGATCTCTGGGACCACGGATCGAGCCTTGCATTGGGCGCTCTGCTTGGCAGGGAGCCTGCTTCCCCCAGCCCCTGCCTGCCTCTCTGCCTACTTGTGACCTCTCTCTCTCTCTGTCAAATAAATAAATAAAATCTTAAAAAAAAAAAAACTGGTTTAATCTGAAGTGCTAGATTATGACTTAAGTTATGACACCAATGAAGTAATTGCAAAGAAGCCAACCTCGCTATGCTGGACTTCAGTCCACATCATAGAACAAGGGAGCCGAGTTGGCTGCCTGAGCAGCTCATTGTGTCATGGCTGGGAAATCAAACAGAGGAGCCTGGGATCAGTTGTTCTGGTCCCAGCCTAATGTGAAGAAGCCCCAGAGCTACTACAGACTATCTGTCCTTTTTTTTCTTTTCTTTCTCTCTTTTTTTTAAAGGATTTGTCCTTCATTTAAAATCTCACTTCTTTTTCCCCCCACCTTTTAAAAAACGTATTCAAAATGGATCATAGACTTTAATGTAAAATGCAAAACTATGAAACTTTTAGAAGACAACATACAAGAAAATCTATGCAATTTTGAATTCGGCAATGAGTTATTTCTTTCTGTTTTTTTGTTTGTATGTTTTCATATTCCCCCTTTTTCAGCTGTAATGAGTTGTAATATATAAATAAAATTTGTGTGTACCTGAGGTGTAAAAAAATCTGATTTATTTATTTTTTACAGTAGATATTTACATCAATATAAATGTTAAGAGAAAAATGAAAGAAGGCTAGAGCAGTAGCAACCCCCTTTTGTCAGCTTCACTGCAACTATGTCTACGTATATATGCCACACCTCTGCTTATGAGGTGCACTTGGTCACACCACCCAAATATGCCAAAATAAGGTCACATCTATCTTAAAATGTAAATTAGTCTATTCATTCTAAAAGTGTCTGGAAGACAGTAATCTGATAGAAAGTCATTCCATTTTCCACCAGATGTCTTCGTGTGTTTGCAAACAACAACTTCTATGAGTTAGGAGAGCCCTATATGACCACTGTTTCTAAAAACATGACTAATGGGGGTTATGATTCATCTTTTTTCCCTCTTTAAGTTAAACGTGAAAACTAACCATGAATGTTAAATGTCAGTAATACAGTAAATTTTCTAAGTTATTCCCGTAAACCTTAGCCAAAGGAAGTGGATTTCTAAGCTGTGGGGCCTCACCTGTGAAGCACACTGGGGCCTTCACAGTGATTTGCCAAGAAGAGCCGAGGGAGCCTGGAATTTAGAGAGACTGGATGTGGCGACCTCTGAGTGGGTGGCCAGGTATCCAAGGGGTAGATTCAGCTGAATTCTGGCCTGGCTTGGTGTCCATATTCTAAGTGTTTGATCAGTGGCTAAGCGTGGGATTAGCATCATCGAGCAAAATTCCCTATTTATAGCTAGGAGGAAAGAGAGAAATCGTACTTCATATTAAGTAAGCACATAGTATGTGCCAAGCCCTTTATATACTTTATTTCATCTGATCTTCAAATCTCATATTAGGTTATTACATGCCCATTTTACAAATTGTAAAACTGGCATTTAGATAGGAAAATTCCATGTTTAAGATCAGAAAGTTAAGTTAAATGGTGAGGCCAAGAATGGAACCCAAGGCTATCTGAATCTAGAATTGTTTTTTATTTCTTCCTGGTGAGGGAAAGCACAGTGCTTTCAAAGATAGTCACCACGTTTACAACAGGAACCCAGCTAGAAGAAAGTGCTAGAGTTAGGAGACCTACCAAGAGCCAGGCAGAAATACAGTCCAGGGTTCCAAGCTCTGCCATGTCCATGATACCAAGTGAGATACAAGGCAAGAAATGTGAGAAAAGAGGGAGATATTAGAAGAGATACCATGACTCCATGTTCATATGGTTGCTCAAGACCCACTCAAAGAACATGAGATACCAATCACATGGAATGCCCGGAACAACTGTTCCTCTCCCCACAGATGTCTGCTCAACCTGGGGCTCCTAATGTACTACTCCAAGTATAGCTGGTACAAGGGCTAGTGGGCCTGACACTGGACACTCAGAGCCATCAGTTCCTTAAGCTGGACAGGGCTATAATAAACATAAATGGACAATGACCTTTTTCCCCAACATCTACTTTATTCCCAACTTGAAAAGTAGTGCTAGAAGGATAACAGTATGAAAGACTGGAAATTGACTGTATTAAGAAATCGGGGCACTTGACTGGCACAGTTGGTTGAGCATCTGACTCTTGGTTTTGGCTCAGGTCGTGATCTCAGGGTCATGAGATCGAACCCCATGTCAGGCTCTGCACTCAGAGTCTGCTTAAGACCTTTTCCCCCTCCCTCCCCCCATTTCCCATCCTCTGCCTTGTTCTCTCTCCAAAATAAATCTTTAAAAGAAAAAAAAATCTTCAGGAAAAATAACTTATCAGCCCTAAAATGTAAAAACATATTCTCTCACTATCCATATTTCTATATTCATTAAATTACTAGATTCAGTATAACAGAACACTACAGTAATTTCATTTCAAAGTTTAGAATTCAATATCCCAAGTATTAAATTCTAAAATGCAAAAATTTAGGTCAGGTTGGCTCTACTCAAGCAGAATACTGAGGAATCAATTATGCAAAGGCAAAAACCAAAGAGAATTTTTTTTTTACTTAAAATAGTACTCTAAATAATGTGTAGAGAAAATGAATTAATTTGAATGTCAAAATATACCAAGCTAATGTGAATAAAATGTACAGTAGTATTGTTAAATGGGAAAAGGCACTGCTATGTCATTATTCTAATGTTTAATTAACTGACACAAAGTCTTAACCAAATATCCAAGTATGCCATCCAAGCACAATATATTTAAATAGAATCAAACACATTTATAATTGTAATCCCTTTTAACTGACCAGTGGGCTAGTGTCCAGCCTGGGCTAGTGTCCAGCCTGAAAAGATAAGAGGGAGAAACATGATAGGCAAGATGACTCAAATTTGATAACAAGACCTCTGTGTCACTGGAGTGGCAGAGCTCAAAGGACTGGGGTTAGTCCTTACCTATCAGATTCTAATGAAAAATTATCAAAGAGCTCATTATAACATAGAAATCCTGAAACCTACAAAGAAAAGGAGAGAATAACACAGATTTGCCTCTATTGTTCACAAAGCTTAATCAAATGATTTTTTTTGCCCATTTAAAAAACTACCTTGGAGGGGCGCCTGGGTGGCTCAGTGGGTTAAGCCGCTGACTTCGGCTCAGGTCATGATCTCAGGGTCCTGGGATCGAGTCCCACATCGAGCTCTCTGCTCAGCGGGGAACCTGCTTCCTCCTCTCTCTCTGCCTGCCTCTCTGCCTACTTGTGATCTCTCTCTGTCAAATAAATAAATAAAATCTTAAAAACAAAAACAAAAACAAAAAAACTACCTTGGTATTTTATAAGTTTAACATACTTTATATTTATATGTATACAATGTAAAATATGTTTCAAAGAGTTTCGTGGGTCACCTTATTGCTGTCATTGCTTTACTCAATGACTATGCAACTATGCAGTGACAATATAAGAAACAATGCCTGGGGGGAAAAAAGAAGAAGAAACAATGTCTAGAAATAGTCAATTTGATTGTAAGAGAAAAATTAACCATGGAAGAATAGCCAGGGAAGTCAATTAAAAAGAACAATGATGGAAGGTGATTAACTCTGTTAGAGAAAAAAATAAACTATAAAACGTCACCAATAAAAACTGGGTGGACGGACATACAAAGAGACAGACACACTAATGAAGCCAAAGAGAAAAAGGTGCAAAACATAAAGAAATTCTGTAACAGCAAAAATAAATAGGAGAAAGAAGTAACTTCAAAAAAGTTATATTGGAACAACTGGATAGGCATTTGAAAAAAGATAAAGTTGAATCTAAAACTCTCAGAGTAAAACAAAATAAACTCTAAATAATTTAGGCATCTCAATGTAAAATATGAACTCATACTACTATTAGAAGAAAACTTGACTTCCTTTGTGACCTGGAGAAGGGAAAGCCTTTCCAGCTATGATTTAATAATAATAATAATAGAAAAATAAAGCAACATATAAAAGTTTAAAAAAAAACTTCTGTCTTTTGAGGAAAGAAAAAAACAACAACAAATGAAATCAAATACAAAGAACAAACTGGTAAAAAATATTTGCATCATATATCTTGAATATAGTTACACTTACCCAAACATACAAAAAGCTCTTAAAATTTAAGAAAAAGATCAAAATCTCATTAGAAAAATTAACAAAAGACAAAGAAGACAGTTGACAAAAAAGAAAGGTAAATATCTCCTCTCCCAAATTCTCATCTCCACTTATTGTAAAAGAAATGAAAATTAAATCAACAACAAGATAACATCCAGATTAATAAAAACATCAAAATATGACAAACACTCCAGTAAAGCTGTAGAGAAAACAGGGACTCTCTTAAAATGCTGTTAGAGGTTCAAAACTTACAATTCCTATAGGGTAGAGTTTGGGAATAATTTAACACAACTATGTACACATTTTATCTTTTGTCCTGGTTATATCACTTACAGAAATTCACCTCAAAGATACACCTCTATGAATATGAAAGCACATATGCATAAGGTTGTTTATCATGGAATTATGTGTAATATCTGTAATATGATTCTGACATGGCACATTGTAAACTATGTAAATGTTTCAAATATTTAAAATTAAATATGTCAGAAATAAATACTAAAATGTTCAAAATAAAATAAACAAATAGGGCAAATGCTCCCAAAAAAGAACAAGATAAATCTCTAGAAAGCAATCTTAATGAAATGAAAATGAATGATTACCTGATAGAGAGTTTAAAATAACCATCATAAAGATGCTTGCCAGAGTCAGAAGAGCAATGTATGGGAAACGCAAGCATTTCAACAAAAAGGGAGAAAATATTAAAAAATACCAAATGGAAATCACAGAGCTAAAGAATATAACAATACAAATGGAGGGCACCTGGGTGGCTCAGTGGGTTAAAGCCTCTGCCTTTGGCTCAGGTCATGATCCCAGGGTCCTGGGATCGAGCCCCACATCAGTATCCCTGCTTGGCAGGGAGCCTACTCTTCCCCCCTCACCCCCACTCCCCGCCTGCCTCTCTGCCTGCTTGTGATCTCTGTCTGTCAAATAAATAAATAACATCTTAAGAAAAAAAATACAACTGGAAAATTAAAGAGAGATCCATCAGCATACTAGATCAAGTGGAAAGAATGACCAGGGCAGTGGAATTCATCCTATCAGAGGAACAAAAAGAAAAAAGGATTTAAAAATAGTAAAGATAGCTTAAGGGACTTCTAGGACACTATCAAGAGTACCTATATAAACATTATAACTGTCTTAGATAGAAAAAAGGGAGAAACGGCCAGAAGTTTATTCAAAGAAATAATGACTAAAGTGGAGAGAAATAAACAGACATCCAGATTGAGGTATCACAAAGAGTTACAAAAAGATGAATCTAAGCAGACTCACAAGATACATTTACATTGTCCAAAACTAAAGATAAAGAATATCAAAAGTAGCAAAACTAAAGCAACTTGTTAACATACAAAGGAACCCTCATAAGACTATAAGCAGATTTCTCCACAGAAACCTCTCAGGCCTGAAGAGAGCAAGACGATATATTCAACGTGTTGTAATAAAAAAAGTCCAATCAAGAATATGCTAGCCAGGGGTGCCTGGGTGGCTCAGTAGGTTAGGCCACTGCCTTCGGCTCAGGTCATGGTCTCAGGGTCCTGGGATCGAGTCCCGCATCCGGCTCTCTGCTCGGCCCGCATCGGGCTCTCTGCTTGGCAGGGAGCCTGCTTCCTTCCCTTCCTCTCTCTCTGCCTGCCTCTCTGCCTACTTGTGATCTCTCGCTGTCAAATAAATAAATAAAATCTTAAAAAAAAAAAAAGAATATGCTAGCCAGCAAAGTTGTCCTTCAGAAATGAGGGAGCAATAAAGTTTTCCAGACAAACAAAAGCTGGAGTTTGTCACCATTAACCAGCCTTATAGGAAGTGTTAAAGGAACTTCTTCAAGCTGAAATGAAAGGATGATAAGTAGTAACATGTATAAAATTCACAGCTAAAAATAAATAAATACTTAAATTCAGAATACTCTAATATTTAATCATGGTAAGGAAATCACTATAACTTTAGTATAAATTTTAAAAGAAGACTATTAAAAATACAATACAATACAATACAAATACAATAATTTGTTAATGAATGCACATTATTAAAAAATGTAAATTCTGACACTGAAAACATAAAATGTGGTGGAGAGGAGTATAAAAGTGTAGAGTTTTTATATTTGTTGCAGGTAAAGTCATCAACTTAAAACTTGGCTAAACCTATAAGATGTAAGCCTTACATTGACTACAAAGCAGAAAACCTATAGCAGATAACCAAAGGAGAAAGGAATCACAGGAAATCACTGAATCAGAAAGTAAGAGAGCAAGAGAGGAAAAAAGTAACAAAAGAACTAAAAAACAGCCAGGAAATAATTAACAACTAAATCCATATATATCAATAAATTCTTTAAGTTATAAATGGATTAAATTCTCCAATCAAAAAACACAGAGAAGCTAAATGGATTTTTTAAAAAGACCCATCTATATGCTGCCTACAAGAGATTCACTTCAGCTTCAAGGATTTATAGACTGAAAGTGAAGTTATGGGAAAAGACATTCCATGCAAATGAAAAAGCAAAAGAGAGCAGGAATAGGTACACTTAGATCACACAAAATAAACTTTAGGCCAAATGATAACAAGAGACAATGAAAGTTATTACATAATGATAATATTTGTAAATATTTATGCACCCAACATAGGAACACCTAAATATATAAAGCAAATATAAACAGTTCTGAAGGAAGAAACAGAGCAATACAACAATAGTAGGAAATTTCAATACCCCACTTTCAACAATGAAAAGATCATCCAGACAAAAAAATCAGAAAGGAAAATTGTACTTACATTACACATTAGACCAAAAAGCCAAAACCAAAAATAAAAGCAAAATGACACATTAGACTATAAAGATATATATAAAGACATATATACACAGAGACCACATATTCATATAGAAAACATTTCATCCAAAAGTAGCAGAATACCCACTCTTCTCAAGCCCATGTGGAATATTCTCATGCACAGATCATATGTTAGGTACAAAACAACTCAATAAATTTTATTTTATTTTTATTTTTTATTTTATTTAGTTATTTGACAGAGAGAGCACAAGCTGGCAGAGTAGGAGGCAGAGGGAAAGGGAGAAGCAGGCTTCCCGATGAGAAAGGAGCCGGACATGGGGCTCAATCCCAGGACCCTGGGATCATGACCCGAGCCAAAGGCAGTTGCCTAACCAACTGAGCCACCCAGGTGCCCCACAACTCAATAAATTTAAAAAAATTGTAGTAAGCATATTTTCCAACCACAATGGTATAAAACTAGTAATCAATTATATGAAAATTCACAAATATGTGAACATTAAACAACATGCTCCTAAGTAACCAGTGGGTCAAAGATGAAAACAAAAGGGAAATCAAAAAAATCTTGAGACAACTGAAAATGGAAACACAGCATACCAAAACAAATTAGATGCAGCAAAAATTGTTCTAAGAGGGTATTTCATAATGATAAAAGCCTACACTAAGAAAAAAGAAAGGTCCCAAATAAGCTAAATTTACATCTCAAGGAACTAGAAAAAGAAGAAAAAATTAAGCCCAAAGTTAGCAGAAGGGAGGAAATAATGAAGATTAGGCAGGAATAAATAGAACTGACTAAAGAGACAACAGAAAAGATCAATGAAACTAAAAGCTGGTCTTTTGAAAGATAAACCAATAAATGTGATATACTCACATTAATAAAATGAAGCATAAAAGTCATATGATCACCTCAACAGAGGCAGAAAAAGCATTTCACAAATTTAAATATTCTTTCATCATAAAACCTCAGCAAACTGGGTATAAAAGGAACATACCTCAACAAATAAGAGCCATATATGATAACCCGCAGCTGACATCATACTTAGCAGCAAGTTTTTCCTCTAAGATCAGGTACAAAAGAAGGATGCTGACTCTCACCATTTTTATTCAGCATGGTACCAGAAGTACTAGCCAGAGCAATTAAGCAAAAAAGAAAAAAGTATCCAAATCAGAAAGGAGGAAGTAAAACTGACTCTATTTAAAGAAAATATGAGGAGTGCCTGGGTGGCTCAGTGGGTTAAGCCGCTGCCTTCCGCTCAGGTCATGATCTCAGGGTCCTGGGATCAGCCCCTTGTTGGGTTCTCTGCTCAGTGGGGAGCCTGCTTCCCCGCCTCTCTCTGCCTGCCTTTCTGCCTACTTGTGATCTCTCTGTCAAATAAATAAATAAAATCTTTTTAAAAATGTGATTTATAAATAGAATACCCTAAAGACTCTACTAACAAAACAAAACAAAAACCAAAAAACTGTTAGAACTAATAAATGAATTCAGTAAAGTTGCAGGATACAAAGTCAAGGTATAAAAATTAATTGTTTCTATATACTAACAATGAGCTATCAGAAAGAGAAATTAAGAAAAAATCCCATTTATAATAGCATAAAATACTTATAAATAAACTTAATCAAGGGAGTAAGTGATCTTGACACTAAAAATTATAAAACACTGATGAAAGAAACTGAAGAACATTCAAATAAGTGGGGAGTTATCTTATGCTCATGAATTGAAAGAATTTTTTTCTCCTTGAAGTCAGAAACCAAACCCTGCTTTATAAGCCTGAGGGGCCATCAGTGGTTTCTCTGTGGAGATATTTACTAGCCAATGAAACTTCCTCACTTTCTCCCCATTCCCACAACCCCTCCAGCCCTCCAGATTCCCATATCTGTAATTCAACCACTTCAAAAATATTTTGAGGAAGGGGCTGGGGCTCAGGATGGGCTGGCCAGTTCCCATGAGGTACCTATCACCAGGCTCCTGGACAGGGGCTAAAGGAGAGAGGCCAGTCATTGGCTCACAGCAGCCAGAAGTGCGTCACTGGTTGCCTAGGAAGTGGGGGAAGCAGAGAGTCTCGAAGTCTGCACAGAGTACTTCCTCCTGGGTAACACCTGGGTGGATAGGTTGGGCTCTTTGCTGGTGTCCTCACTGCCCATACTACCCAAAGCCACCCATAGATTCAATGCAATCCCTACCAAAATTCCAAAGGCATTTTTCATAGAAAAAGAAAAAAATATTAAAATTCATATGAAATCACAAAAGACTCTGAAAAGCCAAGGCAATCTTGAGAAAGAAGAACAAAGCTGGAGGCATCACGCTTCTTGATATCAAACAATACTACAAAGCCACAGTAATCAAACTGTATAGCCTTGGCACAAGAACAGACACATAGATGAATGAAGAACAGAGAGCAAAGAAATAAATCCGTGCATATATGGCAAATTAATTTCTGACAGAAGAGCCAAGAATATACAATGATAGAAGGATAGTGTCTTCAAAAAATGGTGCTGAAAAACTTGGATAACCTCACGAGAAAAAATGAAACTGGACCCCTATTTTATACTATACACAAAAAGCAAATAAAAATGGACCAAAGTTGACCATAAGAGCTAAAACCATAAAACTTCTGGAACAAAAAACACAGCAAAAAAACGCCTTGATTCTGGTCTTGGGAAGGATATTTTGGATTTGACCTCCAAAGCACAGGCAAGTAGGACAACCTAACAACTAAAATGCTTCAGGGGGGAAAAAAAATGCATAGCAAAGGAAAGCATGAGCAAAATAAAAAGGCATCCTATGGAATTCAAGAAAATATTTGCAAAACACATATCTGATAATGGGTTAATATCCAAAATATACAAGGCACTTACATAACACAATAGCAAAAAAAAAAAAAAATCCTAATTAAAATATGGACAGAGGAACCAAATAGTTTTCCAAAACAATATATACATTTTTCCAAATAATATATACAAACAAGTAAATGAAAAGGTACTCAAATCATTCATCACCAGGGAAATACAAATCAAAACCACGAGATGATCATGTCATACCTATTAGAATGGGTATTATCAAAAAGACAAGAGAAAAATACTGGTGAAGATGTAGAAAAAAGAGAGCTCTCATATACTGTTGGTAGGAACATAAACAGACACTATGGAAAATGGAATGGAGTACCCTCAAAAAACTGAAAACAAAAATGCCCTATGATCTACCAATCTCACTTCTGGGTATATATGCAAAGGAAACTAAATCAGTATCTTGATGAGATATCTGTACTCCCATGGTCCCTGTAGCATTATTCAAAATACCCAAGTGTGGAAACAACTTTATTTGTCTGTCAACAAATAAATGGATAAAGAAAATGTCACACACACAGAGAGAAGAATATTATTCAGCCATAAAAAAAAAGAAGGAAATCTTATCATTTGTGACAAGATGGATGAACCTGGAAGATATTAAGCTAAGTGAAATAATTCACACAGCAAAAGACAAATACTGTACAGTATATGTAAAATCTTTTTTAGAAAGTCAAATTCATAGAAACAGAGAGAATGACTGTTGCTAGGGTGTGGGGAGTAGGCAAAACACGGAGAGGCTGAGAAACAGGTACAAACTTTCAGCTTTAAGATGAATAGGTCTGGGGGTGCATGAGTGGCTCAGTGAGCTAAGCCTCTGCCTTCAGCTCAGGTCATGATCCTGGGGTCCTGGAATCGAGCCCCGCATCAGGCTTTCTGCTTAGCAGGGAGCCTGCTTCCTCCTCTTTGTCAACTCTGCCTACTTGTGATCTCTCTCACTCTTTCTGTCAAATAAATAAATAAATAAATAAAAATCTTTTTTTAAAAAAAAGATGAATAAGGTCTGATGAGCTAAAGTGTAACATAGTGACCATGGTCGATACTACCATGTTGTATAATTGAAATTTGCTAAGAGTGCAGAACTCAAGCGTTCTCATTTTAAAAAAAGGTAAATATGTGAGGTGACGGGTGCGTTAATCAATTGGTGATGGGTATGCGTCCACAGTGTATATGTTTGTCAAATCATCCTGTTGTGCACCTTAAATACATTACAATTTTACTTGTCAATTATACCTAAATAAAGGTAGAAAAAAATGAGCATGAATTAAAGCTTTAATTTTAAGATAAAATGAAAGTTGAGCAATGTTGTTACCAGCAAACCTGTGTTATATGAAATGCTAAAAGATCTCCTTCAGGCTGATAATGGTAACAAATGAAACCTGGACTCTATGCAGAGGAATCCAGAACACCAAAAAGGAAAATCATGTGGGCAAATATAGAAAGACATTTACCTCTTTTATATTTGTATGGGTGTACGAATACTCACTCATTCTAAACTTTAAAGAAAGATGAGTGTCTCTTTAAAGAAAATACAACAATGTATTGTGAGGTTTATAACAAATGTAGAAATATCATGTAGGAGCATAAAGGGGGAGACGGAAATAGAATTACACTGCTGTCAGTTTCCTACATCTTTTCTGAAGAGGTATAATTTATATCTTATAAATAATGAAATTCATAGCAACTACTAGGGTAACTCAAAGTATAGCTAAAAGCTAACAGAAACACTAAAAAGAAATACGAAAAAATACCTGATTAATATAAATGAGGGCAGGAGGGGGGAAATAGAGGAACAAAAACAAAAGAGATAAATAGAAAACAAATACCAAGTTAATACATTTGAACCCAATCATCACTAGTTACAATAAAAGTAAAGAGACAAACCCACCACGTAAAGAGATTGTCAGGCTGTATGTAAAAAAACAAAATGGAAATGTATTTACAAAGACATACTTTAAACATATAGGCACAAAAAATAAGTTTTAAGTAAAAGATGAGAAAAGATAAACATTAAAAAAAATGTGGGAATGGTTATATTAATATCAATGTAGGCTCTAAGACAGGAATATTACCAGATATTAAAAGGTAAGTCTTATAATAAAAATGTGTTGATTCATCATGAAAATAAAATAATCCTAAATGTTTGTACCCTCTTAATTGGTCTTTAGAAATATACAAAGCAAAAATTGGCAAAACTAAAGAAAGAGAGCTCCAGGGTAGTTCAGTCAGTTACATGTGCCTTTGACATGGGTCATGATCCCGGATTCTTGGGATCATGTCCTGCATCGGGCTCTCTGCTTAGCGGGGAGTCGTCTTCTTCCTCTCCCTCTGCCCCTCCCCGCTGCTAGTGCACTCATGCTTTCGCTCTCTCTCTCTCTCTCTGTCTCTCAAATAACATCTTTAAAAAAAGAACTACAGAAAGGAAAAAAAAAAACTGATCTGCAATTATGGTTGGAGATGTTAATACTCTTCTATAGATTGTCAGAAAAAGAAAAAAATTAGTAAGTATATAAAAGATCTGAAGAGTATTATCAACCAACTGAACTTAATTGACCTTTATAAAACACTACATCCCACAACTGTGGGATGAATTAAAAAACTGAATTTTTTAATTCCACCATAGTTAACATGCAGTGTTTAATATATTAATTTCAGGTGTACAACACAGCGATGCATTAATTCAATACATTCCTCAATGATCATCGTAAGCGTTATCTTAATCCCCTTTACCTATTTCACCTACCCTCCTTCCCACTGTCCCTCTGGGTTCCATCAGTTTGTTCTCTATACTTAAGAATCGGTTTCTTGGTTTCTCTCTTTTTTTTCTCTTTACTTATTTGGTTTCTTAAATTCCACATATGGGTGAAATCCATACAGTACTTGTCTTTCTCTGAGTTATTTCACTTAGCATTATACTCTCCAACTCCATCCATGTTGTTGCAAATGGTAAGACCCCACTTCTTTACGGCTGAATAATATTCCATTGTGTGTATGTACCACATCCTCCCCTCCACTCATCTGACAATGAACACTTAGGCTGCTTCCATAATTTGGCCATTATAAATAATGCTTCAATGAACATAACAGTGTGTGAAATAGCGTTTTTAAATTTGGGGGGGGGGGTGGTAAATGGGCAATAGTGTGATTACTGGGTCATAGGATAGTTCTATTTTTAACTTTCTGAGGAACTTCCACACTGGTGCAGCCACAGTGGCTACACCAGTTTGCAATCCCACCATTAGTGCACAGGGGTTCCTTTTCCTCCACATCCCCTTCAACATTTGTTGCTTTTTTTTGTTTTTGATTTTAGCCAGTTCAACAGGTATGAGGCTCTATCTCACTGTAGTTTTGATTTGCATTTCCCTGATGAAAGAGCAATGTTGAGCATCTTTTCATGTGTCTGTTGGCTATCTGGATGTCTTCCTTGGAGAAATGTTCATGTCTTCTGCCCATTTTTCAATTAGAGTGTTTTTTGGTGTTGAGTTCTATCAGTTCTTCAGGTCTCACATTTTAGGTCCATGACCAATCTTGAGTTTATTTTTGTGCATGGTCAAAGAAAGTGGTCCAGTTTCATTCTTCTACATGTGGCTCTCCCAACACCATTTGTTGAACAGACTTTTTCCCATTGGATATTCATTCCTCCTCTGCTGAAGATTAACTGGCCATATAATTGCGGGTTTATTTCTGGCTTTTCTATTCTGTTCCATTGATCTAAGTGTCTGTTTTTGCCCCAGTACTATACTGTTTTGATTACCACAGTTTAGGTTGTTTTTATGTTTTATTTATTAAGTAATCTCCACACGCAATGTAGAGCTAAACTCAGGATCCCAAAATGAAGAGTCTTATGTTCCTGTGACTAAGGCCAGCCAGGTGCCCCAATTACTATAGCTTTGCAGTATAACCGCAAAGTTAATCCTGAATTGCGATGCTTCCAGCTCTGCTTTTCCCAAGATTGCTTTGGCTATTAGGGTCTTTTGTGGTTCCATACAAGTTTTAGGATTATTTGCTCTAGTTCTGTAAAAAATGCTATTGATATTTTGATAGGACTTACATTAAATGTGTGGGTCGCTTTGGGGAGTACAGACATATTAACAATACTTGTTCTTCTAATTCCTGAGCAGGGAGTATCTTTTCATTTCTTTGTGTTGTCCTCAATTTCTTTCATTAATGTTTTATAATTTTCAGAGTACAGGTCTTTCACCTCTCTGGATAAGTCTATTCCTAGGTATTTTATTATTTTTGATGCAATTATAAATGAAATTATTTTCTTAATTTCTGTTTTTGCTGCTTCATTATTAGTACATAGAAATGCAACAGATTTCTGAACATGGATTTTGTACCCTGTGAGTTTACAGAGGTCATTTATCAGTTCTAGTAGTTTTTTGAGCACACACATTATTTTAGGGAACATGGAATATTCACCAAAGCCTACTTACTGCTGGGCTATAAAACAAGTCTCAATAAATATCAAAGAACTGACATCATTTTAAGTATGCTTCTGCAACGAAGGCATTAAAATAGTAATAAGAGGTAGATACCTAGAAAAGTTGAATATATCTATAAAAGCTACTCTCACTTCTAAATAACTCATGGATCAAAGAACAAATTACAAATACAAATTACTGCAAATGATAATGAGAATATAACATGTCTGAATTTGTGGGATGCAGCTAATGTAGTCCTTAGAGGAAAGATAAAGGAGGGGCGTCTGGGTGGCTCAGTCAGTTAAGTGTCCAACTCTTGATTTTGGCTCCGGTCATGATCTCTAAGTCAGGCTCTGCACTAGGCGTGGAGCCTGCCTAAGACTCTCTCCTTCCCTCACCCTCTGCACCTTCCCCGCACCCTTGTGTGCGCATGTGGGTGCACACATGTTCTCTCTCTCTCTCTCTCTTAAAAACGTAAAGTGGCTCCTGGGTGGCTCAGTCAGTTAAGTGTCTGCCTTTGACACAGGTTGTGATCTCAGGGGTCTTGGATTCCCTGCTTGGCAGGGCTGCTTCTTCGTCTCCCACTGCCCCCTCCCCACATCTGTGCACTCTTTTTTTCCTCTCAAATAAATAAATAAAATCTGTAAAAAAAGAAAAAAAGAAAAAGAGAGAAGAAAAGAAAAGGTATTAAAAAAACAATGATCTAAGGGGCTCCTGGTCAATTAATTGAGCATCAGCTCTTGGTTTTGGCTCATCTCAGGGATCTAGCCACATCTGGCTCCCGGCTCAGCAGGGAGTCCGCTTGAAGATTCTCTCCTTCTGCCCCTCCCTCCACTCTTACTTGTATGTGCACTGTCTCTTTCTCTCTCTCAAATATGTAAATCTTTAAAAAAAAATCAATGATTTAAGCTTCCACATTAAGAAGCTAGAAAAGAAGGGCAAATTAAATCCAACATTAATGGTAGTAAACAAAAATAAAGACAAAAATCTATGAAACACAAAACAGACAAGTAGTTAGAGAAAATCAACCAAGGCAAAATTGACTCTGGAAATACAAATACATGCTGAATGCAGGAATTCCATATGTAAGTAGATATTGACTACATAATTAACTTCTATGCATATTTGAAAGTTTTCAAAATTAAAATTTTCAGAAAAAAATGACAACTTATACATGTTGACTCTTACAGCAGCTGATCAGTTATAATAATTCTATGTATCTTTACATATTTATTAATCTTCTAAAATCCAATATAAATTTTATAACATGCAAATTAAAAATGATTATTTCAAACATAACACGATACATAAAGGCTGAGTACTCTATGACCTAGAATAAAGATCTAAAGATTCTGACAGCAAAGGTTTCCTAAGGAAAGAGGTGGAGTCAAATTATTATCAGCCCTATAGGGCACAAAACCTTCTCCCCAACACACACACAGAATGGACAATCGGCTATTTAAAATCTGATGTAGGCAGAACAATGGTGTCTTCAATGACTTCTCCATCCTATCTATATCCTAGCTTCCAGAATCCATGGCTATATTACTTTCTATGGCAAAGGGGGCTGTGATGATGTGATTAAATGAAGGACTGCATTTATGATGTGATTAAATGAAGGACTGGATTATCCTAGTTTATCTAGGTGAACCAAATCCAAACATGTAAGTTTTTAAAAGCAAAGAATCTTTCCCAGGGGCACCTGGGTGGTTCTGCTAGTTAAGCACCTGACTCTTGATTTCAGCTCAGGTCACAATGTCAGGGTTGTGAGATCAAGCCCTGTGTTGGGCTCCACATTGGCCATGCAGCCTACTTAGAATTCTCTTTCTCTCCCTCTGCTGCTCCCCTATCTCTTTCCCTTTCTCTCAAATAAATATTAAATAAATAAGCAAAGAATTTTTCCTGGCCATGGTCATAAAGAGATGTGACTACAGAGGAAAAACCAGAGAAATTCAATGTTACTGACTTAGATGGTGTAGGAAAGGAGCCAAGCAAAGGAATTTATGTGGCCTCTAGGAACTAGATAATGCTCTTACCAGAGCCTCTCCAAAGAAATGCAGTCCTACTAACACCATAATTTTATCTCAGTGAGACCCATGCTAGAGTTCTAACCTTACATCTTTTTTTTTTAAAGATTTTATTTATTTATTTGACAGACAGAGATCACAAGTAGGCAGAGAGGCAGGCAGAGAGAGAGAGAGAGGGAAGCAGGCTTCCTGCGTAGCAGAGAGCCCGATGCGGGGCTCGATCCCAGGACCCTGAGATCATGACCCGAGCCGAAGGCAGCAGCCCAAACCACTGAGCCACCCAGGCACCCCAGAGTTCTAACCTTACATCTTATCTCGTGTAAGTCTGTATTGTTTTAGTCACTGTCGGTGGTAATTTTGCTTCAGCCACAAGAGGAGACTAATATAAAATTCTACATATATGACTAGACAGTTAATGACTACCAGAGATTTAAGGAAATCCCATAATAGGGAAGAAGAGGTCCAGATTAACAAAATGATAAGTGCAGCTAGGGGGAAAAATTATGCAGTTATAAAAAAGGATTGAAAACAAAGAAAAACTCTTAAAGATGAAAAATAACAGGAAGACAAGCTCCAAAGGAGGGCTGATTGAAAGCTGAATAAATATCAAGAGAGATATGAGACAATGAAATAGAAGATGGAAAAGAAAATTAGAAGTTTGGCCCCAGAGGTTGAATATCTGAATAAGAAAAAAAGCAAAAATGAAAACAAAGAAAAACTAAGGGGAAGAAATCAAATATATCAAGAAAAATTCCTAGAACTATAATGCAGGAGTTTCAAGATGGAGAGAGGCCATCAGATGCATAGGACGTGGCTGAAAAGAGACTCATCCCAAACCAAGACCCAGAATTTCACCACACTGGTGACAGAACGGACCCAAAGAAAGCTTCAGAGAGAAGAACTGGGTTTCATTCAAAGTATCAGGAATCGAAGCAAGATCAGACATCTCAACAGCACACTAGAAGCCAGAAGACAATGGAACAACGTCTTCAAAACGCAGGGAGACAATTTCCAGATTATAATTCCATACCCAGCCAAGCTACACTCAAGTTCAAGGGCCAAAGAAACACATGCAGACACCCAAGGTTTCAAAATTTACCTTTCATGGACACTGTCTCTGGAAACCAATGGAGAATTTCCCCACCAAATTAGGAAGAGGACAACATGACTCTCATGGCACAGGGAATCCAAAACAAAACAGAAAAGGAGAACAAGTCAACAGCTGGACAGTAGATCTAGACCACGGCATTTCAAAAAGTTCTGGTTAGTCACTTCTCTCACAAGATGAACCGTTAAAATTACAGGTATCTGTCACCCTCCCAAAGTTTAAAATCTACAAGATCACTTTTACGAAAGCCACACATTAGTACGCATTTTTTGCTGGCTGACAGAAATCTGAAGAGGATTTTCGCTTTGACAGCAGAAGTAGAAAAGTGAAAAAAGCATTAAGCATTTGTTTTGTAGCAAGCAATGAGGAGGCTGTTCAATTAAGCGGTGACAGTGGCGCCACCAGGCGCCTTCCCTGGGAACTACACAAGTATCTCAGCATCAGGCTGCCAAAACTGTGTCTGAGCATCTACGCTTTATCAGGATTTATTTTGTGCACTGTTAGTAAGTTGCGTCCGAAGTCATCAGAACAATCTAAGACAGGTTATTTTGGGGGTCCAGGCTCACTAAAAAATATTTCCATATAAATTAATGGTAACTGGCTTTGCTTTATGCCATTTCAGCTTCTGTAAGTTTTTATAGAAAAGATGTTCTTGGACGGGGAGGACCTAAAATGTCATTAAGAATGTCATGTGTGGGGCGCCTGGGTGGCTCAGTGGGTTAAGCCGCTGCCTTCGTCTCAGGTCATGATCTCAGGGTCCTGGGATCGAGTCCCACATCAGGCTCTCTGCTCAGCAGGGAGCCTGCTTCCTCCTCTCTCTCTGCCTGTCTCTCTGCCTACTTGTGATCTCTGTCTATCAAATAAATAAATATAATATTTAAAAAAAAAAAAAAAGAATGTCATGTGTGTGGGATGCCTGGGTGGCTCAGTGGGTTAAGCCGCTGCCTTCAGCTCATGATCTTAGGATCCTGGGATCGAGTCCCGCATCGGGCTCCTTGATCGGCAGGGAACCTGCTTCTCTCTCCGCCTCTGCCTGCCACTCTGCCTGCTTGTGCATTCACTTTCTCTCCGATAAATAAATAAATAAAATCTAAAAAAAAAAAAAAAGAATGTCTTGTGTAAATTGAGAGAGGATTTATGTAGCTGAGTGAGAGTCTGGTTGATAAGTAGTACTAAATATATAGGAAACTAACTAAAAACAAGAAAGCTGTTATTAATCCTAAAGAAAACAAAAGTTGTATACAAACTGAAAAGAGATCATAGTATACAATAGGGCTTAGATGTCGACAAATTTTGCCTTGTTAAAATATGCAAACACTTAAAAAAATTTTTTTAAGATTTTATTTATTTATTTGACAGACAGAGATCACAAGCAGGTAGAGTGGCAGGCAGAGAGAGAGAGAGGAGGAAGCAGGCTCCCCGCTGAGCAGAGAGCCCGATGCGGGAATCGATCCCAGGACCCTGAGATCATGACCTGAGCCGAAGGCAGAGGCTTAACCCTCTGAGCCACCCAGGCGACCGGCAAACACTTAAAATTTATCTAACTAAAATTACAATATATCTCTATAGGAAGCATGGAGGGATAAGAAGTATACATGTGTGGGTGGCGGAGGGTACGTGTGAGAGGTGAGTGATGTAGCTACAAGCCAAGAAATGCCAAGGGCTGCCTACAGCCACCTGAAGCCAGGAGAGTGGCATGGGCCAGTTCCTCCCTTGGAGCCTCGGGAAGGAACCTACCCCACTGACAACTTGATGGCAGACTCCTGGCCTCTATTTGTTTGTTAACACACCATCTGTGGTATTTTTTATAGCTGCCCCAGCAATGAATACTTTGCTAACAGCTGCCCCAGCCTGACCAGCCATCACCGGCATCCTGTACCCGCCATCTTCCTGCCGCTGAACATGAGGCTATTCCCATTTATTATTTTTTTAAGATTTTATGTTTTATTTGAGAGAGAGAAGAGAACACAAGCAGGGGGAGGGGCAGAGAGAGAGGGAGAAGCAGATTCCCCACTGAGCAGAGTCTGATGCAGGTCTCTATCCCAGGACCCTGGATCATGACCTGAGCTGAAGGCAGATGCTTAACCGACTGAGCCACCCAGGCACCCCGCTCCCCTTTATTTTAAAGAGCGATCCGCTACTAGTCTGACCACACAACATGCAAAAGAGAAAAGAATTACCTGCAATAGCAAGTTTAAAAACTGGAGGACGCTTAACAAAGCAAAAACTGTACTCAAATTGCTAAGTCGTGCCACTGTAAGGGGAGGAAAATATCAAAACCAAAGTGAGGCCAAATTTAAGGTGCTAGAATACATGAAAAGATATTTTACTTTTTCCTATAATCTCCTCAGTAGGGTTAATATTTACTTAAGAGTCCCATGTTTCAATGCTTTATCGAAACTAGTCCCTTATAATATGCTTTCTAAGGATTTTATTGAAATTGCCTTTTTGAAACAGTCAGTGAGTGGTGGCTGATTTTATTTGGGCACCAAAAGGAAACAACGTGCTGCAGAATTTATTCCATTCAGCCCCGAAAACCTGAAATGCATCATCAATCACAGACTTACACTCTTTCCTAATGAAAAAAAGATGCTTCCTAATATATTTCAGAAACAAGGACTCTGAGCACTCAAATCTTGGAAGAAAGAGGCCACCTCAAAGAGTAGAGCAGTCCCTTCACTGGCAGGATTCGAGTGGGATATTAAGAAAGGGTCGTCTGAAGAGGAATCATGTGTTTATCAGAATGTTAGAGTTTTCAAGTTTTAAATCACAAGTCATTAATAGATTGTGAAATAAATATAATGGATTATGACTAGTATATTATGACTAGTATATCTGTATATATTTGAGTTTAATGAAATGGAATAGAACAGAAAACTGTGGGGTGAAAAGCATGGCTTATATACAAGAGCCGATTCATGCAACTTTCACTCATATATTTATCTTCTATGTCACATATTTGTATATTATATTTATGTATTATACACACAGACACACACACATAGTTACCTGTATACTGGGTTGTGATGCCAACTCTGTTTCTTACTATGGGGCACATTCAAAAAGGTTTGAAAAGGGTACCCTGGACGCCAAACAAGCGGCCAGCCAGATGCATCCTCCAGGCAGAGAGGACCTGGGCCCAGGCCCTGCTTCAGCGGGTGGAGCTTGCTTGAGACCTGGCCACCCAGAGTACTTTCCAGCACAGGGCCAAGCCAATTCTGTGGGAAATCCCACTGTGAGATCACCAGGAAGGAACCCAGAGCACCAGCTCAGTCTGGTTGAAAGCAGAGGGCAGAAGGTACTGTAGGATAAAGGCAGACAGAAAACACCCAACAGAACCAGGCAGTCAATTCAGGAATGGAAAATAATTTTATCACTATCCAAAAAAACATCTCTCATCCTCCCCAAAGTGATTCTGTTTGGCTTTGAAGCCAACTACATTCAAGAGAGACAATAAAATAATGCTTACGAACAGTGGTCTGTATCAGTAATTTTTTTTTTATTTTTATTTCATGTCCTTGGGACATAATTTTAGAGTACTTCTTAAAAAGCAGTTTGGCAGTAAAGTGGAAAAGTCAGTTTAGAATTTTTGAATCATAAAAACATTTGCAAGATGTACTATCTAATATGTTGCCAGAAAAAAAAAATTAATGAATAAACTAAGTTTCAATTATGAGCTAACCTTATAAGCTATCATCAACATGCCATGTGCATTAAACACTCCCAAGTTTCACTCTAGACTTACGTCATTTTGAAAATAAAAGTTGACCCCACCCCAAAAACCGAATGCAATCTCATCCTCACACCTTTTCTGACCAATGACAGGCTGTGGTAAAAACAAACAAACAAGAGGAAAAAATCCAAACTGGATTCAGTAATATTCAAATCTCTCCTGTGTCAACAAGTTCTCCAAAGAAGGTAAAACAGCAAATTCCATTTGGTTTTTCAAAATTATGGCCAAAAGTTTAGGGCAGGAAGATAGTAAAGTTAATATAAGGTTTTCACAATATCTGTGGATTTATTCTTATCTTCTCCTTTCCCCAGATTTTTTATTCTAAGAGTGAATTTCCTGTACATGAATCACAGAAGGGAACTCAAAATTGCTTACTCTGTTGTTACAAGCCTGAATAGTTACCCACGCTTCCTCAAGAATCTCTTCTCTTTTTCTCACTTTAAAGAATCAGGAGGATTCTCTCAAGTTGATGCCTTCCTCCTGGAGTGCTCCCTGCATAATTTTCCATTTTGGCTTCAGCTTCACAAAGTAACATGAAAACACCCATGTGGCTGTACCACCCTGTCAGGCCCTTGCCTTTTCTTTTCACTCTTCTCTTTTTGCTATTCATTTCTTTACTGTGGTAGTCCTACTTTAATTAAATCTGACCTTCTTTGAACTTTCCTTCTACATTTTTCTATCATTCACAGAAGTGATGTATGTTGTATTCGAAAGAATATTTTATACTTGATGAAATCTTTTTTGTGGTGACTTTATTTTTTAAAGTCACAATACACTCAGGGCAAACAGGAAGCTGCTAAAAATAACGCTGGAGAGTGGTGAACTCAGTATCTCTTCTTGGGTTCATAGGTACTTTGTACCTAGTATATCCAAAACTGAACCCTTTATTAGCATTCCCCAACAGTTCCACGTGTTGCCTTCTCACCAAAAGGTCTCATCATTTTCTCAGCATCCCATGAAGAAATTCCTTTGTCCTCTTTGTCCTCCAATACAGTTGTCAAGTCTTAGACACATGAATTCTTAGGACTTTCTGGAACCCAGCTCTTCTTTCCACTCTCAGAGACCTTATTCCGGGCTCTCATCTGTATAAACACAAAAGGCCTAACTGGTCTTTCTCGTTTGACCTCGCCAATCTACTCTCCCCATGTGGTCAGAGACTCTTCCTAAAACACAAGTCTATCACATGGAGAAAACAGCAGCCATTTTATGTCTCCTGACGAGAAGATAGTCACCGCCCACGCTTGTCAGAGTGATCACAGCAGTTGGCTGCAACTCATTGGTCTGCAGGAAGCAGCAAGGGTAGAAGAGCTCCCCCAGCAACCCCCTGAGCACACAGTCAGCAACCTCCAGACTGTGGGGAGCTGCTCAGGCCAAAGGTCCCAAGCTCTTCCATAGAAAAATTGTAACAAAAATAGATGGAGGAGAAATAGCATATTAAAAAAAAAAAAAAAAAAAAGGTTTAGTTAACCTTTGAAAAAGAGATGCACACCTGAATGAACTATAAAGAAGCTCAAGGGCAGAAGGTCTGAGGTCAGGGTGGACTCTGTGAGGACAGATGGAGCTGGGATTGGGATGGGCGCCCAGGGGGGGCTTCTCAGGGGGGCAGACAAAGAGCTATTTCTTGGCCTGTGCTGTGGTCACCAGGGAGTTTCCTTTAGTTGCTTTATTAAGCTACACACTTGTTCATATGGCATTCTGTTTCATTTTGCATTGAAAAGATTAGAACACACACACACAGAAATTGGATCATGTCACTGTCCCATTAAAACCCTTCTATGGCCTCACAGTGCTTGTCAGGAAAAGTACAAGCTCCTTCCTTCACACGGTAGACAAGGTCTTGTGGCACCTGGCTCTCTACTCAAAGCCTCAACAATTACTAGTCTCCTCCCTACATTAAATTTTCAGTTCCTGAAAAGTACTGGGCATTCTTATGTCATGGTCTTTGAACTTAAAAACTCATCCTTCAGGCCGCAGTGGGAAAGTCTTCCCCAATGCCTTAATGTTGGGTGAAGTCCGCTTCCATCTACCCATTACACACTGTCCTTTCCCAATCACAGCATTTCGTATCTGCTTTCATATTTATTAGTGGATATCTTCTGCGGGTCAACAATAAGGCAAGATGTAGAACTTAACGTATCCCCAATTCCTACCACAATGCCTAGAACAGAATAAGTACAAAATAAACATCAACAAAATGAATATATACATCCATTTATGATAAATGAAAATTACCTTTGTTGGCATCCATTTATAAGAAAACAAAATACGAGCCAAGTAATAAAGATAACAATAACATTACGCTAGATACTCTTTCATTAACTCATTTAATCCTCTAAATACTACGACATCAGTATTACATTTATCACCAATTCACATGTAAGGAAACTGAACCACAGAGAAGCCAACTAACATGCTTCAGGTCACAGACCCATAAATGGGATGAGAACACAGGATCTGCCTCTGCCGTCCTTGCTCTAATTCCAATAAGCTATCACCTCCCACTGCCCAACCAACATCACTACCATACATTTCAAAGACTGAAGCAAGTGGTTTTAATGGGAAAAAAACAGAAAAGTGAACAGAATTCTATTGAGGTCACTGACAGGGAATAGCCACAAATATGATATGCATATTAAGATGCTGGATGCCAGGGCACCTGGGTGGCTCAGTGGGCTAAGCCTCTGTCTTCGGCTCAGGTCATGATCTCAGGGATGAGTCTCAGCGGGGAACCTGTTTCCCCCTCTCTCTCTGCCTGCCTCTCTGCCTACTTACGACCTTTCTCTCTGTGTCAGATAAATAAATAAAATCTTAAAAAAAAAAAAAAAGATGCTGGATGCCAAAATTTGAGGATCTGGGAAGGAGAGAGTACCAGGTGCACAGGCATTTCAGAGAGCAGGTAATCTGACTCTGCCAGCAGACCATGCACTGAGATGTCAAATCTTGACATACTTCTTACTGGCCTCCAGCCGGGCCAAGGAACAATACCTCTGTGATTACAGGCAGGCCTTCGAAGCAACAGTGAGGCAGACACATACTCACGCCCATACTGCCCAAGGTACCAAACCTGATGCAAAGTTATAAACAGATCCAGGACTTTAGCTCTGGGTAAGCAAAGACTTTCAATCAAAATGAACTCATGCATTCACTCATTTATTAGCATCTTTGTGACCATATACGGCTTTCAGGACTCAAAAGTGAAAAATGATGATGGTGCTGCCCTCAAGGAGCTTCTGTGGGGTAGGACCAAGAACTCTGGTATGAGAATTCAAGTACAAAGAAGAGAATTCTAGTACAAACAAGAGGATTCTAGAACGAACTAGAATTCTAGTACAGCCAAGACACCCTATAAGAAGTTTGCATGGTTCTCTTGGCATCTCTGAATCACACCGGACAAGGTAAGGGTAGAAGTTAGAGGCCAGGATGTTTCCAGATAAACATTTCTGGGGGCTTCGTCTTGAAGCTATATACTCCTGATTTGAGAACCAAGAAGTAAATAACCTAGTTACTACTATAAACTGACAAGTCACATGAGACATAGTAACTGTGGAAACTAAGAAGGGTAACAGGCTGGAAAAAATCTTAGAGAGGAAGGAAAAGGCAAACTGGATCCTGAGTTCCAAGGAGGGCTGGAGGGGAAGGGACAGACGCAGCTGGGACTCCTAGGACAGAAAGCAGACTCTGCACTGCTATATTGTAAACTTGCTGCCTCGAGACTCGGGGCAGAGTTGAAAATGCCAGCACGTGTGGTCCCAGCGGACCACAGGGGAGATGCACATCAATGTCTGTCAGTGAAAAGCTTAAAACACTGAAATTACAAAATTCTGGGAAAAATAAGACTTTAAAAAAAAATCTGTCAGCTCGGGACAGGGACATGTTTTATGATGCTGATGAGAACAGGCTGATCATTTTTTTGACACCTAAAAATACTTTTTCCTGAAGAGCTTGCCCACATTCAGCAATGACACCAACAAGAGCAAGATGCATGGGCAGCGTGGCAAGGAACGAGAAAAATGGCCTGAGGTCAACAGTGTAGCAGCAACAATGCAGAAGCCACAGAACAGGTGAAAGCGGATGACACTGAACTTCCGTGAGGAACAGATACGGCCGGGAGGCCCAAGTAAGTACAATAATAAATACACAGCAAGATACCTACCGCCGGTAACTCTAAGCCTTTGTGATGACAAGAGGGACACAGGGCTTTGAAATTCATCTGTCTACATGGTTGGTATCAACAAAGTGAGATGGATACATCGGATAGAAGAAAGACTGTCACTTTACCAAAAGACGGAAAAAGTTCACCATCCTCTCTCTCCTCCATTCTCTCCCGCATCTGGGCATCGCCGTGCAACCAGTTAGCCCAAGACGAAAACCAAGTGCCATTTTTTAAAAACGTCCCTTTCCTTTCCTTTTTAAATTTTAGTGTGTCTTAGAGTCACATGGGGGGACTTGTTAAAAAAAATAGGTTACTCGGCCCACTCCAAAAGAAGGAGGTTCACTGAGTCTGTGTAGGGCCCAGGAATCTGCCTTTTTAGGACTGTATGCTATCTCTCATCAGTCAGAATGGCTAGTAACAAAGAGATAAGAAATAGTAAGTGTTGGGGCTCCTGGGTGGCTTAGTGGGTTAAGCCTCTGCCTTCGGCTCAGATCATGATCTCAGGGTCCTGGGATGGAGCCCTGCATCGGGCTCTCTGCTCAGAGGGGAGCCTGCTTCCCTCTCCCCCACGCCTGCCTCTCTGCCTACTCGTGATCCCTCTCTCTGTCAAATAAATAAATAAAATCTTAAAAAAAAAAAGATATATGTACCCCGTGTTTATTTTATAATTATTTGCAATAGCCAAGACCTGGAAATAAGCAAGTGTCCACTGACAGATGAATGTATAAATGTGGTATATATATGTGTGGAATATTACTCAACCATCAAAAAGAATGGAATCTTGCCATTCTTGACAGCACAGATGGACCTAGAGGGTATTATGCTAAGTGAAATAAGTCAGACAGAAAAAGACAAGTACCATATGATTCCACTTATATGTGCAACCTAAGGAAAACAAACACAAATGAGCATATACACACCAAAAAAAAAAAAAAAAAAAAAAAAAAAACAGAAATAGACTCCTAAATACAGAGAACTGTAAGTGCCAGAGCTGGGGGTATGGAGGAATGGACAAAACAGATGAAGGGGATTAAGAGGTATAAACTAGAAGTAAAAAAAAATAAGTCAAAGGGATGGAAAATATAGCCCAGGAAATAGAATCAATAATATTGTAATAACGTCGTATGGTGACAGATGGTGACTACACTCATCACAGTGAGCATTTATTAACTGATATGCTTGTTCAATCACTATGTCATACACCTGAAACTATTATTGTATGTCAACTATACTTCGATTAAAGAAAAAACCCTAATTCACTGGTAACCACATTTGTTATAAATGAATTGGACTTATAGGTTGATTTTTGCAGATATGAAATAAAGACAATTTTTAAAATTTTTTTTAAGATTTTTATTTATTTGACAGTGATCACAAGTAGGCAGAAAGGCAGGCAGAGAGAGAAGGAAGCAGGCTCCCTGCTGAGCAGAGAGCCCGATGCAGGGCTCGATCCCAGGATCCTGAGATCATGATCCAAGCCAAAAGCAGAGGCTCTAACCTACTGAGCCACCCAGGCACCCCAATTTTTAAAATTTTTATTACTTATTTTAGTAGGCTTCATGCCCAACCTGGTGCCTAAACTCAAGATTAAGAGGAAAAGAGGTAATTTTTAACTACCCCTGCCCAAAAAAAAGGATATTTATAGAATTCTAACAAAAGAAGCACACTGGGGCTCCTGGGTGGCTCAGTGGGTTAAGCCTCTGTCTTCAGCTCAGGTCATGATCTCCGGGTCCTGGGCTCGAGCCCCGCATTGGGCTCCCTGCTCAGCAAAGAGCCTGCTTCCCCCTCCCTCTTTGCCTGCTTCTCTGCCTACTTGTGATCTCTAGAATCTCTCTCTCTCTCTCTCTCTGCCAAATAAATAAATAAATAAATCTTTAAAAAAAAAAAAAAAGGCAGCACACTGCGACACTGTGAGACAAAGTGTCTCAAATGCCATCAATCTCCATGCAGATTCTCTGTCCTAAGTCACTCCTTTGTCTTTCCACCATCACTGTCTTTTTTTTTTTTTTTTTTTTTTTTTTAAAGAATTTATTTATTTATTTGCCAGAGACAGAGGGAGAGAGAGCGAGCGAGCACAGGCAGACAGAGGCAGGCAGAGGCAGAGGGAGAAGCAGGCTCCCTGCCGAGCAAGGAGCCCGATGTGGGACTCGATCCCAGGACGCTGGGATCATGACCTGAGCCGAAGGCAGCTGCTTAACCAACTGAGCCACCCAGGCGTCCCACCACCATCACTGTCTTAATTATGGTCTTCACTTCCTCCCCGAACTGATATCAAGAGCTTCTACCTAGTTCCCCCTCCTCCTGATTCCTCCCCTTCCAAGCCGCCAGCTTATGTAGGATAAACAATGATCTGGCAGCCCCTAACAATGTCTCCTCCTGCTGTCCTAACACTGCGGATCGACACCAGAAAGGAAAAGGGCAGAGGGATGAGAGGCTGTTGAGCATGGCTGAAACAAGTCTCCTTAGTGGATATGGCAGCAGAAGGTGAGGAAATAAAAAAGCCATTCTGAAGATAACTATGTAAAATGAACTACCTGGCTTATAAGAGACCCCATGGGCGTACTCATGACATTATTACACTCTAGGAGTTATAAATATCTGCCCAGCATTAGGAAGAACCTAATGTTAGCAAGACTCTACATCTTTAGTCATTAGAACTAAAGTCATCATTAGAACTAAATACTTATTGGGCCCCTGGGTGGCTCAGTTGGTTAAGCATCTGCCTTCAGCTCAGGTCATAATCTCAGGGTTCTGGGGTCAAGCCCCATGTGGGGCTCTCTGCTCAGCAGGGAGTCTGCTTCTCCCTCTCCCATTCCTCCTAGCTTGTGCTTGTTCTCTCTTCTCTCAAATGAACAAATAAAGTCTTGGAAAAAAAAAAGAAATGAACAGTTATTTTACTTCACAGATAAAGCCAACTTAAGAAAAAAATGACTATGAAGCATCATTAGAATAGAATACAGATACACAGGCAGCACTTGCCAATTAATATCTTCTCTCAAGATAAGGGGCAAGAAATGCACAAAATTCAAACCTCATGCTTGTAAGTTTTTCATATTAGAAACATTTAAATGCCAGATTGTCAAGACTATGTGGAACATTGGTGCTGCCCTTTTTGTATATATGGGGCGATGGACTCTGACTTAGAACCCTATCAAAAAAGGGACAAGGATTCCCCCGGCTCTAAGCACAGCTCTCTCTGGCTGCTCTGAAAGCCCCTGTTACACTTAAAAAGGAAAATGACACTAAAAGGTCAGGAGGTAGGAGAGAGAGGGTCACTCATCACCAATACTGACTCTCAGAGTCAAACAACAAACCGATCTCCCAAAGAAAATTAACTTTGGATTTCTGTTCACTTGTGTATGATTATAGCTGCTATAAAATATCTTAAATTTGTTATTAGAAAGAAGCACTGTTAAAACTACTTTATCCTCACGTGCATTTGAAATAGATGGAGAGCACTTTGTCTGCCATGTATTGAACTACCATACTCTAAAGGAGATGCTCATCTAATCTGCACACCCCATGCTGCCTCTCGATTAGCAACTTTTCACAAGCTTCCTCCTGCTCTGGGTCCCGTGACCTCAATTCTCGCCCAGGAGTTTCGTTTCTTATTCTGTGGCAATAACCTGCCTATTAAATAGCCTTCAAGAAGAGAATTCTCTTCAAGAAGAGATTCTTAACATGTGTTTCCATAACGTTCATCAGGGGTGCCTGGCTAGCTCAGTTGGGTAGAGCAAGAGACTCTCAGTCTTGGGGTTCTAAGTTCAAGCCCTACGTTAGGGTAGAGGTTACTTAAAAAAAATAAATTAAATAAATGTAGGATCTCTTAAAAAGAAAAAAAAAAAAAAAAAAACCTAACCATCCTAAAAAGCCCCATAGTCCTCAGTTTTAGTCTTCTATTTCCAAGGATCTGAAGTCGGGTAAAAGGGAATGACTTCTTTCAGATTACAGAATGAAAAGGAGAGGAAAAAGAGAAGCAAAAAGAAGAGATGGGGGAAGGGTAAAAGGAAGGTAAAGAGGAATGAGAAAAAGCTGGGGGACTTGGGGGCTGGGTATTCTGAGAGCCCAGCATTTGCTTCCCCAGGTCCCCTGGATGTGTCTCCTGGAACCCAATGGTTTCCAGGTGCATTCTGGGCTAAGCCTCCCAGTCTTTGCTGCTGTAAGGTCATGAGAGGAAAACCTGATCTTTTCACTCACGGCACTGGGGCTCCACATGTTGGAACCCAGCTACACCCTCCCCCTTCCTTGGATTCCCAGCCTTAATGAACAATTCAGAAACGTCAAAAGTCTGTGAAACAACTGTAGGGAACTGTACTTGGAGCCCAGCAGGGCTCTGCAGAGAAAGACTGGCACACACTTCATTCTGGAATGTCCAGGAATGAAACGGATTGGTTCATTTCCACATGCCAGAGGCTTTTCTTTTTCTCTCTCCTTCGCTTTACCTTATTAGTTTATTTTACTTTATTTTGCAAATGCACTCTCAGATGTCACTTTCCAGAAGTCTGCAATCGGCCGGTTAGGATTCAGTACTCAGTCAGCTGCAAGCGAAAGTACAATTACTTCTCTGTCCCAAAGTTCAACTTTCTTTGTTTCCCTCACCAGCGCTGACTTCCTGTAGCTGACTGGCTCCAATGCGAGGGTGAAGTAATTTCTTTCCTCTGTGATTTATTTGCTGACCATCAGTAAGCAAAACTACTATGAAGAAAGGAGGAACGTGCGATTCACAGTGAATCCTTCTCAAGAACAGGACTCCAGAGTGACAGAGCAGGTAAAACGGGGTCCTGTGTACCAAGAAGCTTGAGAATCAAGCTCCTCGTTCATACCTATTTCCGTGTAATAACAACAGAGTTTTTAGTAAAACTCTGTGCCAGGTACATAGTGTGAAGAGCTTCACATGCATTATCTCACTGCACGAGAAGGATCATCCACATTTTACAGATGACACTGCGGTTTACAGGGGTTAAAAAACCTGCATACAAGGCTAATAAAACTTGACTCAAGGCACGGGCACTGCTCGGCCTCCAAAGACCCTCCACGACGCCCATTCTCCAGGGTTCACAATGCCTGCACAAAAGCCTGCTGCCTGGAAATGCACACAGGATAACGAGGCACTATCACCGAGAGCTGAACATGGCCTTTTTGTTACAATCCTATCTTAAATTTCTTTTAAATGCATTCATCTCTTCATATTAGTATGTGAAATAGCCTCAACTGAGCCCCCCGCCTTTTTTTAAAGATTTTATTTATTTATTTGACAGAGAGAGACAGAGCACAAGTAGGCAGAGAGGCAGGCAAAGAGAGAGGGAAGCAGACTCCCTGTCAAGCAGAGAGACATATGTGGGGCTCAATCCCAGGACGGAGATCACGACCTGAGCTGAAGGCAGAGGCTTAACCCACTGAGCCACCCAGGCGCCCCCAACTGAGCCTTTCTTAAGCGATTCAGGATCTGTACTGTTATCCAATAATCATTTGTGTGATTTTTTTGCTGCTTTGGCTCGTTTTTAGTCCCAGATCACTGCAAGAACTTCCTAAGGACTGTAATGGCATCTATCACGAGCTTGAGTGAGATGCATGATGTACAGGGAGGCTGCCTGATACGTACGCAAGATTCGCCTGGAAGATTAATAAGCTAGACGAGGGGACAAAGTGGCCTGGGCTAAACCACAGATCCATCCCGTCCACCCCCGCACCTGGATTTCAATGAACTTCATTTTGGAGATGCTTCATCCAGGGATGCTATAGTATTCATTGATTCATTCATTCACTGGTCAGAAATCTATGTAATACCGTGCTAAGAGGAAGAGGGTACATGTGCAAGCTAAAGCCACAACCCTGCCTTGAGTCTGATCTGGCACAAAATAGCCTCACTGGGTGCCTGGGGGGCTCAGTTAAGCATCTGCCTTCCGCTCAGGTCATGATTCCAGGGTCCTCAGACAGAGCTCCACATCAGGCTCCTTACTCAGCTGGGAATCTGCTTCTTACTCTGCCTCAGCCCACTATCCCCTGCCCCTGGTTGTATGCACGCATGCTCTCTCAAATAAATAAAATCTTAATTAAAAAAAAAAGTCTCATGCAACCCATCGCATATGCATTGTAGAGATGTTCATGAGACCGTTGTGAAGGTTCTTCACAAAAAACCCAGGAGATAATTCTGTCTGATACTGAGTAGTAGTTCTATAGAGTAACTGATCTGTTTTTGCTCCATGGACACTCTACACTTCAAAACTTCCTGAGCCTACTCTTTGTACAGCTAAAAAAACCAGAGCCCACTTTGGACCACTCATGGTCTGTGAGATGCAACATTTTAGCAACTGTCTCATTCCTAATTCAGCTGATGTCTCTAACATTTTTCTTCCCTTTTCTTTGTCAGCTCCTTTTAATTGGAATCTTGTATTTTGTTTCCTTCATCTTCTGGGGGAAACCTATAGTAGAAATAAGTAAAAAAAAAAAAAAATATATATATATATATATATATATATATATATATATAATTTTTAAGAAAGTAGAGTAATATGTGCTGACTCCCAAAACTCCAAAAATTGAACTTTTTAGATATCTCTTTTAAATCTGTACTAAGAACTGCTTTTATTATTTTTCTACCTTAAGGCTTAAGCTTTTGGGGGGGGGGGGGGGCTAATGGAGAATATTTATTTGGAATCTGTGTTCTTTTTTAACTAATGTAAGTTTTGAAGGCAGAAATCAACCATTTACACGTGAGAATATCCCCATATGCTAACTGACATATGCAGACCTTGCTCTAATGACTAGGCAACAGAATATGAAAAGTGAATTCACTTGAAGTGAATTAAAATGCATTTTCTATTGTTACCAGCTCTAGACTTAGGGGCTCAGCTCATAAGTTTTCTTCAAGTGGCTGCATATTTAGGTCTCATCAAGCCTTTATATAAAATACAGAGCCAGCATAATAAAATACTCAGTTATATAAAATACAACCCTTTATATAAAATACAAATCCTAGTTTTCATTTGGAAGACGAGATCTATAGAAGACCAAAAAAAGGCTATTCATTCAAAGGTTAGAAACATTTTTGGTGGTGCTGAAAATGATTTGCCACTTTATATCTAAGTTAAAATGACATCTTTTTAAATCTGATTTTTAGATGTAGGCTAAGAACAGGCTTAAGTTACTGTTAATTTTCCTGTTACGAAGAACATATGAGCCTTAGCAGAAGTCAGAAGAACAACAGAGTGTGTGAGCAAGGTCGGGGTATCTCTGCAAAGGCAGACCCAGCACACAGACAGGACGCGTCTTTCCGTGGTGCCCGATTATGGGGGCGGGGGGGGGGGTGGACAGGGAGATACATGCGAGAGTGTAACTCCAAGAGAAGAAAGAAGTTTCACATGCTGCTGTTTTCAATCACTACCATCCTCACGACCACTCTTCCAGATTCCCCTTTCTACTTTGTGGTACGTGTCACACAAAATGGACATAAAAAGCAGAATCAGTGGATCAGACAACATTTTTCTTTAATCTTTCTTTCACAATGACCCAAGAGCCTTAAATAAGTCACTATATAGATGTTACCTTTTAGCTCTTCACTTACAAAATACTCAAATGAAATGAACCATATTAACAAATGTGTATGCACGCGTATCTCAGATGTACTTCTTTTTAATACCAAACAAAAGACATATCACTGGTACATTCCACTAAGGCTTACTCACTGGCCTTCCCATCAGATTCTTATATGCATTAAAAAAGGGCCCTCGGGAGCATCTCTGAGCATTTTCATGGAACAAAGCCAAAAGGGAAATTTTGTGAGTTAAACAGATGTTCTAGTTTAGAGAGGCATTGGAACAAAGATGAATATAATCTCCAAATAAATCCCCAATACTATTTCCTTTGAGCCCACATATACTAAATGATAAGCCAAACGGGGTCTAAGTACTGAGTAAATAACAGGAATACTACTTATCATTAATGTCATTATTCTTACTTATCGAAAGCTTTCTGGGTGACGGGGACTGCACCAAGTCCTTTCCGTTACCTTGTTTAATCCTCCTAACAAGGCTGTGAGGGAGATACTGCTGCTGGGGCCACTTTACAGATCAGGATGCTAAAGGCACAGCCCAGTGAAGAACACTTGTCTGAAGTACCACAGCTGAGGAGTGGGGACCTGGGAGTCCAATCCAGGCCGTAGTAAGACTCCGGAGTTAGAGTGCCTGGGTGGCTCAGTGGGTTAAGCCTCTGCCTTTAGCTTAGGTCATGATCTCAGGGTCCTGGGATGAGCCCCAAATCGGGCTCTCTGCTCAGCAGGGAGCCTGCTTCCCCCTCTTTCTGCCTGCTGCTCTGCCTACTTGTGATCTCTCCCCCTCTGTCAAATAAGTAAAAAAAAAAAAAAAAAAGACTCTGGAGTTAGCACTTCTCTACTGCACCAGAGTACGCACAATACAGACCTTCGCTTATTGTCATGAATGAAACCGATAATACCGCTCATTAAGTGAATCTCACAACTCATTTCTGAGAAGAGTGCACAGCCCTGGCTTAGGTTTCAAATACCCAAGGCTTGCACGCCTCACTCTAGGGGTGACGTATCCAATTTCTTGGCCATTACTGCATCTGTGAATCCCTGGTACCCAGCCTAGTTCATGACACACAGTAGATGCTCAAAAAAAGTTAGCTGATTGACTAAGTGAGTGAACACAATTTAGCCATTGGTTTTAAAAAGGGTAGAAATGCCCTTCAAGGAAAATGGCAAATGTATTCAGTTTGATAAAGCCATTGCAGGAAGCTTTCTAAAAAACAAACGTATGATATTAATTATTGATCTCTTTGGTAAATAAGGGCTAGTTCTTTTTTTTTTTCCCACTGAAACCAGTATAGGTGAACTATATCCTAAGACAGTGACAACATCCACAATATACTTCTCTGTGCATTGTGGAAACATATGAGTTAGTTGATTTAAACACAAAGCTGAATTAGAAAAAACATTTAAGTTGACAAAAAGTAATTACTTCAACTATAAATCTAAATGAAAATATAAGAATCTAGGGGCTGGGTGTGGTAGCTTCTAAGAAGTTAAAATTTCCAGGGCACCTGGGTGGCTCAGTGGTTAAGCATCTGCCTTTGGCTCCAGTTATGATCCCAGGGTCCTGGAATCGAGTCCCGTGTCAGGCTCCCTGCTCAGTGGGAACCTGCTTCTCCCTCTCCGTCTGCCCCTCCCCACTACTCATGCTCTCTCAAATAAATAAAATCTTAAAAAAAAAAAAACCCAGAGTTAAAATTTCCATAAAATCAGGGGCACCTGGGTGGCTCAGTGGGTTAAGCCGCTGCCTTCGGCTCAGGTCATGATCTCAGGGTCCTGGGATCGAGTCCCGCATCGGGCTCTCTGCTCAGCAAGGAGCCTGCTTCCTTCTCTCTCTCTCTCTCTGCCTGCCTCTCAGTGTACTTGTAATTTCTCTCTGTCAAATAAATAAATAAAATCTTTAAAAAAAAAATTTCCATAAAATCATCTAGAAGTAGAATCTAGTAACAGTACTTGTCAAGACAAAATGTTCCAGTAGCTCCACTTTTTCTGCTAAGATCACTTCTGGCACTAGAAATCAGATGTAAAGGTAAATTTTCCATTTCTGACATTCAGCTTCAAGAGAAAGAAGTCCGCTGTTCAGCTCTATTAAATCACAGACTGGCTTTTTAGTGACCAGATAAGATAGAGTTATACCTATTTTTATCAATACTGTCATGAATAAAGTACTAGTCTTCTGGCAAATTTATACAGACCTCCAATAACTGATAAATCTCAACTTATAGAAACAATATGGAAATGACCAGTCTTGTTCGAAGTTATTTAATTTTCCCTTTTTTTATCCTAGAAGTCTAATCCTCCCTAATGATAGCACTCATCCAAGGTGGTATTTATACTCCTGAATGCTTTTAGATTATAACATTTGCACTGGTTTTGTATAATTCTCTTAATGTTACTGTATTTGTGTTTTAAAAAAATCTCCATGAAATGGGACCCCTGGGTGGCTCAGTTGGTTAAGCAGCTGCCTTTGGCTCAGGTCATGATCCCAGCGTCCTGGGATCGAGTCCCACATCGGGCTCCTTGCTTAGCAGGGAGCCTGCTTCTCCCTCTGCCTCTGCTGCCATTCCGTCTGCCTGTGCTCACTCTCTCCCTCTCTCTCTCTGACAAATAAATAAAATCTTAAAAAAAAAAAAATCTCCATGAAACAATGGTACTTCCCAGTTATCTACTCTGTTATGAAGTGAAATTGATGGCTTTTTACTGTAACTCTTCTCTGGAACATTTTTATCAGTATCTTATTTAACTTGTCTATCTAAAAATGGACTTTAAAAAAAAAAAAGTAGCTCTACAGGCAATGGAGGTCTTTTCCCTAAAGTATGTTATGGTTGCCATTTTTAACCAATTAGAACCAATGTCAAGTAATTATAACATTTGATAATCTAATCTTATAATTCAAATATCAAATAAATTCTCATACATCTTTTATTTTCTTTCTTGATGTCAAGAATAGAGTAAAATCAATTAATTAGAATCAAAATCAGAAACTATTGCATACATGGCTCAGTTTTGAAACAAATCAAATAAAAATGTTCTTTTCAACTTAAAATATTATAAACTTCAAAATGTTTATACATATCTACAGAAAATTTTTTTTAAGATTTTATTCATTCATTTGAGAGAGGGAGAGAGAGAGCACAAGTAAGGGGAGAGGCAGAGGTAGCGGGAGAAGCAGGCTCCCGCTGAGCTGGGATTCCCAGGACCTGGAAATCATGACCTGAGCCCAAGCAGATGCTTAACCATCTGAGCCACCCAGGCACCCCACAGTAAGTAAGTCTTAAAAATTCAGCTTTGCAGGGGCACCTGGATGGCTCAGTCTTTAAGCATCTTCCTTCAGCTCAGGTCATGATCCCAGAGTCCTGGGATCAAGCCCCACATCAGGCTCCCATCTCAGCGGGAAGCCTGCTCCCTCCTCTCCCACTCCCCCTCCTTGTGTTCCCTTTCTCACTGTGTCTCTGTCAAATAAATAAATAAAATCTTTAAAAAAAATTCAGCTCTGCTATGGATTTAATGGCAACTCTTCCATAATCTTCTTCACTAAGAAATTTCAGAAAATCCTTCAAACTCTATAAGCAAATAGCATTTTTATCATTTTGGCAGAAATTTAGGAAAGATTAAATTTTGTTATCACGTTGACAGAATTCAGAAAGGTTGCAAAAGACCATTCTTCACTCCTATGATATGTGTGATGTCACACATCACAGCATTAAATGCATTCACTGATTTTTCTAAACATTTAAAATTGAGCTCCCTATAGCCCTATAAGGAAGAAGCTTCTGTAATTGTAAAACGGTATTTCATAGAGTTTGTAATTTTTTGGTGCAATTGTACCATAAATATGTATTAAAACACAATTTGGTTAAGAATACCCACAGAATCCCTAATCAACCCACCACCCCATATTTTTCTGGAAGTAGGCAGACATATCCATTATGAACAAATAAAATAAATTTAAGCTAATCAAAAAGGGGCAGCAAGTTTGTTTCCAGATCTTAGAACATCTGAAGATAAATTACTATGTAGTTAGAATCCCTCACATAATTATACAACAGGTTTTCCTACAGGTTTGGGCAATTTGGTAGTTACTGGATAAGATCTTGTTTATAAATCGCCAATTAATCCTATCACAATTCTTTTTAGCTCCTAATTGTCATAAAATTTAAATAAATCTTAATTAGTTAAAAATCTCTTGCTGGCAGAGGGTTTTAACCACTTGGGGAGCAATAAGAGCCTAACGCCAGAGGACTCTAACACATGCTTGTTAAACATGGAGGAAAGAATTCTCAACCATCGAGATAATAGTATTTACTCAACACAGCAAATTATGTTTTCTTTGGCTGGGTTGTATCTAAATATTTTCCTGCGAACTTTAAACAAGGACATGACTGGGTCTTTTGAAACTATGGGCCATTCATAGGCCCCTAAAACCACAAATAACAAGGAACTCCACCCATTCACTCACACATGTATGGGAAAATCTGGCCTCTAAGGTTTCATTGTGTATAGATTCCTTCTTTAAATTGCAGAGTTAATACAGTAAGAAGAAAAAGACAAAAATCTACCAACTAGGCTGAGCTGCCATCCTCTCCATGTAGTCTTTGGCCATGTCTCGGGCTTCAATGTTCTCAGGATACAGCACGCAAAACATCGCCAAGGCGCCCAGGTTGTTGCCGTAAATTTCATTCCAGCGAGCGCTATAGTCCTTGGGGTCCCAGGGAGGAAGATATTCCAAGGGGCTGGACAGCATGGTGTGCACAGCCTCAGTGAGCCGGGCAGCGATGTGTTCATGGGAGCCGGCTGCCCGAAGCTGGAGCTCTGCCACCTCCGCCCTGGAGAAGTACAGCATGGGGTGGCTGTCGTAGTTGGCATTGGTGAAGGGAATCATGACTTCTGGGTTCTCGTCGGTGATGTAAGCCGACACAAAGCAAAACAAACATATGAAAAACACACTGGGAGCCCCCCGTGTGTGAGTCCTCATCGTGGTATCAGAGCTCCAAATCTCCCAGGCAGCCAAACCATCTTCGAAAGATCCTAACAGGAGGAAAAAGAAAAGGGGACATCAACAGGGGAACAGGACAAAGTAGGAAAGACAACCTTGCTTAATGGGAGAAGGTCTAAATATTACAAACTAAAGCTTATCAACTTAGATTTTTTTAAAAAAAACAACAAAAATTTGAACTAGGAAGAGACTTCCTAAAACCTAATAATTTAGTCACAGGAATAAAAGATACACCATAAGGAATACGGTCAATGATATTGTAATAGCCTTGTATAGTGACAGACAGTAGCTATACTTAGGGTGAACATAGCATAATGTACAAACTTGCCAAATGTCTTAAGTTGTGCACCTGAAACTAATATAACATTGTGTGTCCCCTATACTCAAACAGAGGTGCCTGGAGAGCTCAGTCGGTTAAGTGTTTGCCTTCAGCTCAGGTCATGGTCCCAGGGTCCTGGGATTGAGCCGCACAGGGGGTTCCCCGCTCAGTGGGCAGTCTGCTTTTCCCTTTCCCTCTCCCTCTGCTTCTCTCCCCACCCTTCACTCATGTTCTCTCTCTCTCTCTCTCTCTAATAAATAAATTCTTTAAAAAAAAAAAACAAAGCTACACTCAAATAAGAAATCTAATAGTTTTACTGATGAATTCATTGAGTGAACATGATACTTCAGGCATGTATTCATTGAGGAAAACAGAACTCTGGACTTGGGGAAACCACATAATATTTGCTTACGCAGGGAAGACAAACTTTCCTTGGCATTTTTCTCATATTTTGTAACTCAAAAAAGTTTACCTCTTAGGGTATTTTTTAAGACATTAACATGAAAACCACAATAACCAAAAGCTGGTGGCGAAATCTTGTCTGGGAATCTGAATGGACATCAGGAAAGAAAGAGAAGATCCTGTCTTAATTATAGGCTCCATCACTCTGGCTTCTTCAGGCTTCCTAACATTCTACACTCTGAAGCAGGGATTAGGATGAATGCAACTGTAAGAGTGCAAGCAGACAAAATATTATGAGTAAGTCTATATCCTCTTTGTGTCAGCAGAAGGTGGGGACAGAAAAGACAAAAGCAGGGTGACAGACAGCCAAACCCATGCATTCCCTGGGCTGACATCAGCAGGCATGTATGGAAAGGCTCTGCAGACAAGGGGCTGCCGGGACTAGAAACAGACAGGGCTGCATTCAGAAAATAAAATCCCAGAATCAAAAGGCTGAAATAACACGTGTGCATTCTCCCCTTATTATGTGAAACCGCTGTCTACTTTTTCATTTTGCGCATGGGATTTTGGTGTTACTTGGTAAGTCAGACGTTGAAACCAAGCTCGTATTTTCTTAACTGATTAACTTTCTTAAAAATCCTTTTTCCAGTGGCACAGGTTAAAAGAACATCTTTCAAATACAAGGATATTTAAAAGAAAAAAAAAAGAAGAAGAAGAAAGAAAGAAAAAAAGAAAACAAAATCCAAAAAACCTCAGCCTAGTCTATGTCCCACATCTGGGATAAAGCAGGCATAAAATCCCCCAGAGGAAAGTAAGGGAATTCTTAAAATTCTTCAGAGGGGAAAGGTTATAGGAAGCAGACCAGAAAAAGACAGTTTTATGTAAATAATGAACAGTAGTTTTCAATTATTACAGAGAGAAACTGATGGAGAAAAATCAGCCTCCCCAGCTGAACACAAACTATTTTTCTAAGGAAAAGCTGCCTCGTCACATTCACAAGGAAGAAAACCAAAGATTTAACATACACTGGAGATCGATACCTATTCTCAACTTACTGTATTTCCCAGAGAAAGGCAATATGGCATTACTTATGGATGTTGCCATTAATTCTAGTATTCTTTGTATTTCTGAATGTGTTTTAGACTATTATATATATATAATATGAATGTGTATGAATATTATATATATATATGAAATTCAAGGGTTGCAATTTTGTAAAGTATTTTAGATGTATTTCAAAAAATAGAAATAATTCTTGGACTGTACTTGTATTATGTCTAGCACCCAAAGCTTCCAGGCGGCTGGCTAGACCCTTCAAGGTCAGAGACCCGGCCAAAAGAAATAGTCCTCTGTGGTTATGTCTGAGGGGGGTGTGGTCTCTGGCAACACAGAGACATGGCTGGGTGGAAAGTAATGCTGGGTCCCAATACCCCCACCCTCCACCCTGAGGTTTATTTTTTGCTCTTTTCATTGAACACTCATATGAACAATTTAAAAAAAAGAAGAAAAAAAAAGCCTGCCTATATTAAATGCCTCAAAGCCTAAAATTGGATGCAGTTATCAATGCAATTAACATTGTGGAGGTTTTTTAGGCGCCCTAAGTGAGGATTAATTGGAAGTTTCTCCTTTAACTGACACCTACATGAAGAGTACAGAAGATCTCTATTACTGGTTTTTCAATGTGTAGCTCACGTTCTAGGTGTTTGTGGGGAGGTGAGCCACATTACTTCCCATGGCGTAGTTCATGCCCGAGTATATTTAAACAAGAAAAGTTGCTCCTGAAGCCCAGAATCTCATTACCATGTTGGTTTGGGAATCACACCCCCTCCATATGCCAACTGTTAGTGAAACTTCCCTCCTTATTGCTTCAGATTCACGTGAGGGTGTCAGGGCAGCAAGGCTGTGAGCTACTTACTGCACACTCAAAACCTAAATTCTTGTTGGGATACCACATGGGCCAATGCAGATCCTACAGAAATTCCACAGAACAATCAGGCACACAGACAGCCTGAGAAGAAAGGGTTGTAACGTTCATCATGTCACAGAGTGTGTTGCTTTCCTTTTATACTGCGCTCAACTCACCCTCCCTCCACTCTTTTCTGAGATTAAGGCCTTTGTTGATCTATCCAAAGAGTTCATTTCTTTGGATCTAGCACGTACCTGTATCACACCTGTATCACATGGAACTGGTTGGGCTTTTTTTTTTTTTTTTAAAGATTATCTATTTATTTGATAGACAGAGATCATAAGTAGGCAGAGAGAGGCAGGCGGAGAGAGGAGGAAGCAGGATCCCTGCTGAGCAGAGAGCCCGATGCGGGGATGGATCCCAGGAGGGATCATGACCTGAGCTGAAGGCAGAGGCTTACTAACCCACTGAGCCACCCAGGCACCCCTGTTTGGGCTTTTTATATGCTGTGCCTCACAGAAGGTGGGGGCGTAGCTTCCTCTTTGCATCACAGGACTTAGTACTGTGCTTCACAAGGAAAAGCCACCTCATAGATTCTGGGTGAACTGAATTAACCCTTGGACTTAGGCGCTGGCAGAGTAGATATCGTCACTAAAATGAGCAAGGAGAAAACTTATTCCCCCTTATTTGAAGCCAAAGCAAGTTTGGAATTTTTCAGAAAAAATTTCTGCTAGAAAACTTATATAGAGGTAAATATTCACAAGGCTGAGAAACTTCTGTAGCCTAAAAGCAAATTTCAAAGAAAGAAAAGAAAAGAAAGAAATTAAACTTCAGGTTTAGCTCAACTTATTTTAAGCTGATAACCTAAAGGGAGACATCTGCCATCTTAAATCTGTCCAGTAAATCACCTTGAAAAGCCCCCACATTTCCAGGCTTTGGATTTCCCCTTCGACCCTCAGCATTCTGCGTACCACTCTGCAGAGAGAAGAGCTGAAATGACATGAAAGGAGAGATTCTCACGATCATTTCAGGTGGGCCACAGAGGGACAGGTTTTACACCAACTGATTTCAATGGGAAAACCATCACTGGTACATCTAACTGGAGATTTCAACATCAATCTAAAATATATAGTTTCTGTTTAAAACACATTTACATTTAAAAGTCAAAAAAATACATAGGGCAAAAATTGTTGAGAGTAGTAGCTGAATGATGAAAGTTTGGGAGATGCTGAAATGCTAAGTGAAACAATGGCCACTAAGTTTACCAGAAGGGCCAACTCTGACTCTCCCACTGCCCCGCCACACACACACACACACACACACTCACACTCACACATGGAACAAGTCTGTACTTTCAGATGTCTGTGGGTGATCTCTCAAGCCATTCTCCCCCTAGATCGTGTGTTGCAGACACAGCGGAGCACTGCTGGCTCCCTTAAATCTTTAGGGTGCACTCAGTCCAGCTCAAGAGCATGGCATTTTCAACATGGCAACATCATGGGCGACTGCCCGTGTGGTACCTGCCACTAATATTTCAATTTACCCATAATTCAATTCTCAGGATGTTTCTGAATGACCCAGATGGAGCCTCATTTCCCCTAAAAGCCTTTTCTCTTCTCTTCCACTATAACACAGTAGTTTTTGTTATCTGGTTTTCTTCTCATTCTTCTGTCTCACTCTACACAGCTCTGAAAGCAAAACATTCCTAAATTTTCACCTAATCAATGAGTACAATATAGTCATTTACGAATTACCCTGTCACTACCAGATAACTGAGACAGCAATTTGATCAACCCCCTGCCAGAATGCCCAGCCCATCTCTGCAGCAGTCCAAGTTGGACAATATGCCAAATATTGGGCACCAAGTTGGACACCAAGCCAAATATTACAAAAAGTATTTAACAAGATGCCTGAATTCTAATTATTTTAAGTAGGTCCTCACAAAGCAACAATAAGCCTAAAGTTATTTTGCTTTAATCCTGGTTCCAACAATCCACTGTAGCTATTATGATTGTTGACACACAGAAATTTTGGTGAAACCCTTTTCAAATATTTGATCTTTTACTTTACGATAACTTGATGTGACAAACAGTACTAAGAGTTAGTGTCTACTGATACTCTAACAGTATCTTAGAGGAAGAACTAGAACCCATCTCTTAAATCCGAAGCCAACATTCTTTTCTTTAACCAAAATTTTAATAATACTCAGTGACATTAAAGTTCCCATTTTTGCCATCCTTACACAAAGAAAGCACAGAAAGAATACGTTCAGAAGGAAAAGAACTGAAAACTATTAGAAACATCAAGTTTCAAAATGAAGTAGGTTTCCAAGTGGTCTGGGACTGTTTATAAATGAAACACATGGTAGCACAAAAGTTCTTTCAATTTCCCTGGCTTTAGAAAATACAGAAAGCATAAGGATTGAAGAGTGACCTTACCCTGTAGAAAATAAAACATGTTCCAAATTAAGATGGATTAAAAATGCAGTTACAGCATGTGTCAAGTCCCAGGAGCACAGCATTATGATTAACACTGGGCATGGACAGAAGAATAAACCCCTGCTTTGCTGTCTGCTAGGTTCGATCAACTGACTCCTGCTTTCAAAGTCTCCATTCTCTCATCCATAAACCAATCCCAACTTCACATAGCATAGTGATGTACTTAGCATAGACCCTGACGTGAAGAGCTCTATAAGTATTTTTAATAAAAGGGAAGAAGTTTCAGACATGCAAGATTATATTAACCTATTCATAAAATATTTTTTTGAACGAAACTGGATATTATAAGGAAAAGAAGGGGAATCACAGATATTAAGTACTGGGCAAGGTCAATGTCACTTTTTAGAAACTCAAACACGATGCTCCTGACTTTTTAAGACATCATTCATTAGTAAGCTCAACACTCACTGGAAAAGAAAGCATAAAACCCTTGAGATTTTTCAAGTATTTGTCAGGAGTTTTGCCCTCCAAGAAAAGAATAATGATTAAATAAATGGTATCTGAATTTGATTGCCTCCCAAGGCCCATAATTCGTGGGGTATAAAAGGTGACTGCTTCTTGCTATGTTCTTTCAAAAGGCCCAGTGATACAACAGGGACTGGAAAATAAAATCTCTGGCAGGAGAGTATTTCCTAGCGATAAATTTATATGACTGAAACGCTACATGAGTACTTGGAAGACATCTGCTGGCCCCGCCTGAGCTGATAAGGTAAACAGTTGACTCAGGCCATGTCATCAGTATCTCAGCTGATCACCCTGGACACGCTATCCGATATTAATAAAACTAAAACCCTCCTCCCCGAACATACATAGAACCACAACGTCAGTGCCTTCATTGATGAGAAATACAACTATCAAGCAGATTGGGAAATATTTTCTGGCTTCATCAGAAAACCACACGGGTAGTGAAATTATTTGATAATTGACGGGTGAGGGGCCCTGGGCTTGGGGCAACTCAACCAGTCAAGAGCACCGCCATGACTTGCTTGAAAGGAGGCTGCACTGTAGCATCTGTCACAGATGCCCTTGGGATATCATTAAAAACAAAAATTTTTAAATTGAATTGTAATGATATTTAAGAGAGAGCAAAATGTACATACCCCACAGCTCCTGCCACCACCCCCGCCGATTTTAGCTCGAGAGTACATGTTCCTGTTTGCCCAAGCCAATGGAGAGGCCCAGTAGCCAGCTACCTGATTAGGACAGCTAAAGACTTCCCACACTAGAACTGGATGTGCCCGTATCCATGAGGGGCTAAAACAGTCCTGCAAACCAGACAACAGAATGCCCCTGACCTTGGATCCTACTCCCTGGAAAATGTATAGGTGCTATAAAAGCTAGCAACTACAACGCCACTGAAAACCAAGTTCCCTCATTTTCAGGCCTCCAGTCAGATTTCAGGCAAACTCTGACGCCCTGAGAGGACTAACATATACCTTCACAGAGTTGCACATTTCCTTCTTTAATCTATTTTAGGATTTAACTCTCAGAGAAATCTATTTCCAAGTATCTGAGAACCAGCTTGCTGTGGCCTCACACATACTACTTCACTGTTTCCACATATTTTAATGAAGAGAAGGTACATATTTTTAAAGTTCTCCTTACTTTTCTATTTCAATTTTATTAAATGTATAATTAGGATCCATTTTTTGAAAAATAATTTTACCTCAATATCAAAACCTTTTATGCCCCTGGTAAATCTCTGTAGTGAAATAAATCTAACATTATTCTTACATACATCAAATCCTAAGAAAACATATGGCTTTGGTACTACACAATCATTTGCTAAAATTATATTCCCTGATGTGAAAAGCCTGTAGACTCAGCCAAAAAAGAATATTTTAAAAACCATGGGCTCTTAATCAAAATGAAAAGTTCCTTTCACTGAGGGTTTATTGTTTTCCTTATTTAGGGTGAAATGAAATATATCTCCCCAAAAAGTCATTTCCAAAACAAAATCCACAATATGAAATTATAGCATATGGAACCCCCAAGAATTTACACACACTACTGAGGGAGTAATTACAACCTTGAACCCACACAGCAAAACCACACTGTGTATAATAATGGTACTCACCACCTTCACACTCAACATTGGAGAAAGTTTAAGTTAGGTTTGTAAGTTAAGTGCAGCTCTGTGCAGTCCAAGACCATTTCTATATTGTTCCTGAGAAAGTTTTTTGTGAAAATAACACTTTTTCTGACAATGTAATCTGAAGCTCACTTCTTTCTAGACCAACAATGAACACTATATAACTTTCTTCTGTGAGAAGAATGGTTAACCTAAATTATGTTTAAAATGAAGGCTCCATCTCCCATTCACCATAGGACTACTTGAGTAAGTAATTTAGTGGCTATCAAACTGAAGGCATCATTTCGTGGTAGAGCTCTGCCTGGTGTGCATTACTACAAAACTAAGAACCATTAAGGTCCAGCTTTGGGGGGCGCCTGGGTGGCTCAGTGGTTTGGGCTGCTGCCTTTGGCTCAGGTCATGATCTCAGGGTCCTGGGATCGAGCCCCGCATTGGGCTCCCTGCTCCGCAGGAAGCCTGCTTCCCTCTCTCTCTCTCTCTGCCTGCCTCTCTGCCTACTTGTGATCTCCGTCTTTCAAATAAATAAATAAAATTTAAAAAAAAAAAAAAAAAAAAGATCCAGCTTTGGGGGAGCCTGTCTCGCTTAGTCAGTAGTGCATGCGACTCGATCTTGAGATCATGAGTTCAAGCCCCATGTTGGGAATAGACGATACTTTAAATAAATAAATAAATAAATAAAAGGTATTACCTAAAAAAAAAAATAAGATCCACTTTTTGAGAGTGTGACTGTCTTACAGAAAATAAGAAGGAAGTAAAATCTGTACTTTCATGGAGGCAAAGAGAAAGCAGGGTAGAGGTGAGGAGAAGCTACAAAGTCACTGAGGAGATCAATGAAGCAGCTAATTTTACCTATAAAAAGTCTAAATGAGAAAAATGAAATGGTTGGTTATACTTTCTAAGCTCTAAGTAAATACTAGTTTACCTAGCAGTCTAACAATTGAACACCTTCTAATTGGTACCTCTTTATTACAATTTTAATTGATCTTCTTAATGATGATGTTAGAATACAATATGTCAAGTATTTTCAAATTTTTTAATTCAAGGGGCACCTGCGTGGCTCAGTCAGTTAAATGTCTGCCTTCAGCTCAGGTCATGATCTCAGGGTCTTGCGATCAAGCCCCACATTGGGCTCCCTGCACAGCAGGGACTCTGCTTCTCCCTCTCCCTCTGTGTTCTCTCTCTCTCTCTCTCTCTCCCTTGCTCTCTCTCAAGTGAATAAGGAAAATCCTTTAAAAAAAAAAATTCTGGGAGGTGCCTGGGTGGCTCAGTTGGTTAACCATCTGCCTTCAGCTCAGGTCATGATCCTGGAGTCTTGGGATTGAGTCCCACCTCCTGCATCTGGCTCCCTGCTCAGCAGAGAGCCTACTTCTCCCTCTCCCTTTGCTCCTCTCCCTGGCTTATGCTCTCGCTCTCTCTCTCTCTCTCTGTCAAATAAATAAAATATTTTAAAATAATACATAAATAAATAAAATGGTTAAGAAATTTTTTTATTCTGATACTATTTTCAGATAATATAATGTTCGATATAATTAAGTGTATTTCTTTTTGGTATTCCAAAGCTTTTAAAAAGTAGTAATTTTTAAAAAGATTTTTAAAATTTATTTGTCAGAGAGAGAGAGAGAGAGCACACAAGCAGGGGGAGCTGCAGGCAGAGGGAGAAACAGGATTCCTGTTGAGCAAGGAGCCTGCTATGGGACTCCATCCCAGGGTTCTAGGATCACGACTTGAGCTCAGGGTAGACGCTTAACCCAGTGAGCCACACAGGTGTCCCTAAAAAAGAAGTAATTTATGCACATTAAGTTTTCCACTGCATTGTTTTCCAGAACTGGAAGATCCACTTCCCATCCATGTCAGGGGTAAGAATTTCTTGTAAATATTAATTAATTAATTCAGCTACGTACTGAGAAACTATTAAATCCAGGAACCCTGCTAGGTATAGTGATAAAAAGTAAACAAGGAAAATTATGCTCTGCTCTTAATAATTATAAGATAAAAATCTAAGAAAATGATTTTTCTGAGGGTTGTTTTTTTTTTTTTTAAGGATTGATTTATTTGAGAGAGGGTGCACATTCGTGGGAACATGAGCAGGGAGAGGAGCAGAGCAAGAGAATCCCAAGCTGACTCCCCACCAGGAGCGGAGCCCCACGCGGAGCCCCACGCCGGTCAATCCCATGACCAGAAGATCACAACCTGAGCCAAAATCAAGGGTCAGCCACTCCATCGACTGAGCCATTCACAAGCCCCTGAGTTGGTTCATTTTACACTCTTGAACTTGTATCACTCTGACAATAAAAATGATTAGGAATTCTCCCTTAGTCTAATGTAATTTATTTAACGGACTATAGCTGGCCCCAAAAGAAAATTAACAATTTTTTTTTTCCCTCACAATTCTTCTAAACAGTAAGTGACCACAAATTCTCTGGAAGGTTCTACAAATCCAGCTATGGCTTTCTCAGCAATAGCCTTAACCATGAAAACACTTTTCTGTTATTACTGGCTAAAAATAGAAAGCATAGAAAAGAAGATAAAGCGAATGAAGCTGGTGGCTAAATATAACTTCATATAATTTCAAACAACAGTTAAACAAAACCATAAATAATCATGAAAACTAAAGCACAATTTTTCTTCCTGCCATAGATCAACAAGGGCAGACCAGTGACGTGGCTGAGAGAGCTCACAGGGGGATCAGAGTGCCTTTTGTTACCTCTCTGTGACTTTAGACAAGCCAACTATCGAAACCCAGTCCCTCATTTCCAATGAAGATGAAAATAGTATTCATCTCCTATAACGGCTGGGAGATTAAATGAGATAACACTTACAACAGCACTTAACACCTTCTGGTTAAAACCTCCCCAAAAATGCTAGTCATCACTGTTCACCTCAGAACATGATGAGTGGCTGTGGCCACAGGCTGGAGCCAGACTTCCAAGGTCTGAATCCCGGTGCCACCACAGCCTTAGCTAGGTGCCTGTTTTCCCCTAAGTAGACTGGATAAAATAATACCTTCCTGATAGGGTATCTGTGCTCTTCAATTTGCTGATACACCTAAAACACTAGAAGGGTGTCTAGGACTTAGCAGGTGCTCAGTAAGTACTAGCAGTCACCCTCTTCTCAGCGAAACCAAGGTCAGTCCAATGGAGACGAAGTGTGCCATCACACCAGGCGGAAGCGCTCACTAAACTATCACACGCAGAATGTTATTTTTTAAAATAGGTACAATGCATCGTGTGTTCAGGACCTTGCAGAGTCATCGGGAGCCTAAAAATATCAAATAATTTTCACAAATATAAAGTATCTGCAGCCAAGAGTTTTCTCCTTCCTTCTCAACAGCACATTTATAACTTTTCAGGCTACGTATTCCAAGTAACTCAACACATCTGAAAAAGAAAAGAAGTCTTCAATCTAATACTATTTCTTCATCAACCAATAATTATATATAGAGATAAAGTTTTCTGATATACCATAATGACACACATGTGTTTATAGTCAGAAAAACATCCTACAGGGGTGCCTGGGTGGCTCTGTGGTTGGGCATCTGCCTTCAGCTGGAGTCATGATCCCAGGGTCCTGGGATCGAGGCCCTTATCAGGCTCCCTGCTCAGCGGGAAGCCTGCTTCTCCCACTCCCACTCCCCCTGCTTGTGTTCCCTCTTTCGCTGTGTCTCCGTCAAATAAATAAAATCTTTAAAAGAAAAAAAAAAGAAAATTATCCTACATACAGAAACACCAGTCTTGACAAAATTTAAAAGATGAAAAAAAAAAAACCCACTTTGAACCTAAATGTAACTTCAAAAAATCTGATGTTTGACTGACGTACTTTTTCTACTTCCCCTAAAAGGCAATACACATTAACTTTCAGCTAGTAATGTAACTCCTAGAATTTGTAGATAAAACTACCTGTAATTCTATAACCAACTCTCTTTTTCTTTCTTACCAGGTGTGATAGCTAATTTTATATGTCAACTTGACGGGCTATGGGCACCCAGATATCTGCTAAACTTTACTTCTAGGTGTGTCTCCAGGAAGTGGTTTCCATAAGAGGTTAGCATTTGAATCAGCAGACTAAATAAGAGTAAAGGGGACTGTTCTCTTTGATGTGGGTGAGCCTTATTTAGCCCACTGAGGGTCTGAACAGAACAAAAGAAAGAAGGGGAATTCATTCTTATTCATGGGCACTCACTCTCTCCACACTCTCTGCCTGCCAGCCCGCTGGCCAGAGCTGGGCATGAATCTTCTTCTGCCCTTGGACTGGTGTTACACCGACACCTTTCCTGGCCTCCAGCCTGCAGAGCGCAGATCATAGGACTTCTCCGCCTCCAGACTAGAACGAACCAATTCCTCTGCGGCAGGGTCAGCTTAAAGAGGCTCCCTTTCTTCCTTTCCACCTCTTTCCTGATTTCAGTCAACACCACATGTCCTTGTAGGTCAGGTCCCCTGCTCCTCTAGCCCAGTATCTGCAAACCTCCATGGAGCCAGCCATGACATCAATTACAGATTCTCAGGCTACATACTGCAAAACACTTAACCTCTCATTTGTAATCTACTCAGTATCACTCATTTATGAATTTAGCTAAATCTATATATATTTGGGGTACATCCTGATATCATTCTCCTCCAGGATCTGGTCCTATAGGGTTAGCCTCTGATAATGACTCTAGGAAACACTAATACCATCCTCAAGGCCATACCATGCTAACCACCCTATGCAGGAAATGGTAGGCTCACCACTCAAACCCTGCAAAATTTATACAAAGGGCCTGTTCTATTCTACCAGATTCAAGTTTGTTTGTGTACCTGCGGCCTCAGGCTGGGTCGTACCAGCATGACCAGATGGTTTATACTAACAGTGTGACTGATGACAAACGACTATCTTTGCTCTGAGGGGCTAGACTCGGAATAGCTGAAGTCAGTCATGTGGGTGCTGCATGTCTACATGAATGGAGCCCAGTCAAAGGGTGTCCACCCCTGGACACCAAGGCTGGGGTGAGCTCCCCTGGCTGGCAACACTTGGCAATGTTGTCGCCTACTGTGATCAGGAGTGCCACTCCACAGAGAGAGGAGACCTGGAAACCCGTGCCTGGTTTCTCCTGAACTCTGCCCCACGTAGCTTTTCCCTTTCCTGATTTTTTTTTTTAAAGATTATTTATTTATTTGACAGAGAGAGATCACAAGTAGGCAGAGAGGCAGGCAGAGAGAGAGGGAAGCAGGTTCCCTGCTGAGCAGAGAGCCCGATGTGGGACTCAATCCCAGGACCCTGAGATCATGACCTGAGCCAAAGGCAGAGGCTTCACCCACTGAGCCACCCAGGCATCCCCCTTTGCTGATTTTAATCTGCATCCTTGGCTGTGTCAAACCATATTTATTCATGATTAAAACACCTTGTTGTGAGTGGCTTCTAGTGGATCACTGGGTCTGGCAGTGGTCTTGGGGAACCCCCTCCCCAGTCTTTTTAGTCCAGTCCTCTAAATTCTTATTAGAAGTGCGAGTCTTGTCATACAACTGGCCCCATTAGAATGTACTGGGATACTATTCACCAAATCTTTTTATGGTGCTCAACTTCTGCTGTTTTTCTGGGATTTATCCCCAGAAGAACGATTCTGTCCAAGGATCCTGCTGTTGAAGCAAAGGACAGAGCAAAATATATAGTACAAGACTTAGAGATGGTCTCAAAATTGTAGGTATTATCCAAAAAAATGAAACACACAGATGTTAGGCAAAAGGCTTAAAAGAGTTCCATGGGAAAGTAATTTGCTGGCATTAAACCTACAATTCCAGCTTATTCAATCAAAATAAAACTTTCATGTATTGGATGAGTGTATATATACATTCATGAGTATGTATACGGAGTATATTTTGGAGAGTGATGCTTTTCTCTCTATAATGAAGCTCTTTTTCATTCCTTATTTATATTCAAGCATTCTTCCATTTTTCTAGTCTTCAAATACTCACCAATGACAACATTTAACATTTTTTGCTGCCTTTAACATTCTCAAACATTTTTATATGCACTTTTTTCAATTCTCATTTTTGTCTCACAGATCACAGTTCTTTGGCACCAAAATCCCTGAGTACTTTCCAAACGTCCTCTTATGAATCATAATCAAAACTCAGAATACCACAGCTTTGGTTTGTAAAACAATGATACATACATGTGATTAACCAAAAAGACACAGGCACTGTCTTCTCAGGGCTTGCCCATCTCCGTTACTGGCAATCAACCCTGCCAGCAATTGAGGCCCAAACTCCCCCTCCTTCCCTTACCCACTCTGTCTCCATGTCTAAACCATCAGCCAATTCTGTTGACTCCACCCTCAAAATACATCCAGAATCCAGACGCTTTCACCACTGCCATGACGCCTGAGCCATGCCATGTCTTGCCGGAATTACTGCAAAAGGTTCCAAACTAGTCTGCCGGCCTTCACCCTTACCTCCCAATGGCCGTTCTCAACACAGGAGCCGGAGCCATCCTTGTTCAATTACAATTCAGGTTATATCACTGTTTGTTTAAAATTCTTCAGCCGGGTGCCTGGATGGCTCAGGTCCTGGGATTGAGTCTCACCTCTCCCTCTCCCACTCCCCCTGCTTATGCTTGCCTGCTCTCTCTCTGTCAAATAAAGAAAATCTTTAAAAATAAATAATTAAGGTAAAATAAAATAAAATAAAATATCCTTCAGTAGCTTCCCATCATTCAGAGCAAGAACCAAAGTGCTTACAATTACTCTTAAGGTACTGCATGGCCTGCCCATGTTGCCTCTCTGCTCTCTTGACCTCCAACTCTCTCTCTCCCCATTCTAGCCATGTGGCCTCCCTGCTCTCCTTGTATTCACGGGGCGCGCTCCCTCCTCCGCACCCCTCCTCAGGGCCCGTGTTCCTTCTGCCGAGAATGCGAACCCCCAGACACCTACGTGGCTTGCTCTCTTGCTTCCTTTAAGGTTTTGTTCAAACGTGACTTCCCCAGCAAGGCTGGCTGTGATCATGTTATTTAAATCAATCATCACCATTCCCTAACTCCCTTCCAGATTTTACTTTTCTTCATAATACTTATAACCTTCTAATCTACTACATAATTTATTATTTCTTTTGTCTGCCTGGCTGCCTCTTCTAGAAAGCAAGCTCCATGAGGGCACTTTGCTTTCTGCTCTTTCCCCAACATCTAGAAGAGTTAATTTACTGAATGGATTCAGAAATGTGTCAAGATGTTAACCTTGGGGCACCTGGGTGGCTCAGTTGGTTAAGCAACTGCCTTCAGCTCAGGTCATGGTCCCAGAGTCCTGGGATCAAGTCGCATACTGGACTCCCAGCTCCATGGGGAGTCTGCTTCACCCTCTGACCTCCCCTCTCATGCTCTCTCTCACTTTGTCTCTCTCTCTCTCTCAAAATAAATAAATAAAAATCTTTAAAAAAAAATGTTAACCTTTAAAAACTCAGAGATAACTATATACATAATTATATATTACTATAATTACATAAAAAGAAGCAATAAAAATCTCTGTGTGCCAAGACAAACCATTTGGAGGTAAAATGGACTACAGTGTTTGATCCTTTCAGGGTGACACTTTACTGACAGCTGCCACGGTACCCGCTGCCTTCCCAACCCTCCCTTAGGCACCAAGCTCTCACCGTATCTACCCCAGGCCGCAGGGGGCTTGATGTGCCCCCAAGCCTTGCCACATCCTTGTTACGTGCCTGGCTCACCTCAGACCACACTCCACATCCTGAGTATCCCATTCTGTTTCCCACGGTCCATAGGTGGTTTTCATGGGTTTTTCTCTAGATCTTTCTCTCAAGGCCACCACAAAGCTTTCAGCCCATTTCACACTGGATTAGACATTCCGCCACTTTTCCCACTATTCCTGCCCAGACCAGCCAGGCCTCTCCTTCTGCTGGATGGCTGCTTGTCTGGTGCTAAGACATTTATTGAAGTTGTTCTGTTTAGAAATTTAGAGTGATTCGTGTCCTCATTTTTAACTGTATTCCCAAAGATTATTATTTAATGGTTTGGTATAAGTGCTTTATTAGTGCTATTTGTAAATTTAAAAAAAAAAAAGAATTCCTGGACTGATAACATTTCTTTTAGCCAGGAATGCAAAAGAATTAGAGAGCACTCTAATGAATTATTTTTCATATACCTATTCTACTCCTATTATTTTGTGCTAAATATCTTATTATGGTGAGTTTCTATAGATCTATAAAGTGTTACTAGCCAGGAAACAATCTAAGGAAAAGCTTTACTAGACTGCTGGAAACTCTGATCACTGTGCAGAACAAAAGAGTAACTCCTGGCCACAGATCTGCAGGCCAAAAAAAAAAAAAAAGTGTCCTGACAAAAATACCCCAAGTCAGAGCCTGAAACATGGCCAGATATTTACTGTTTGTGTCTGTATGTCCAAGGTCATGCATGCTTCACTGGATGTCTTGGTGAATCAACTGTCTCTGTGTTGCACTGTCGGTAGCATCCCACTCTGGGAATGTTAGCCTGTTCTCCCCATCTCCTAATCTAGGCACACACTTCCCATCTCCACCTACCCATCTCACCCAACCTCTGCTCACAAGCAGATTCCACCTAGCTATTTCTTTTGGTCAAACCTGATGGCATTCTCTTCGTGGAGCTGGATGCTGGAGAAAACTCCTTTTGTGCTAAGCTTATTTTCTAAACTTCCTTTTCATGTATCGTCCTAAATGAATGTGGAGGTAAGATGACTACCTGAGTTAAATGAGGCAGGGAACCAGGTGTCACTTAGGCTCCTTCCAAATTAAAGATTTTATAAAGAAACTTTGATTCTTTCAGTAACACCCTATGCTCTGCTGTGCTCTCAGGGAGGCCAAACCTCATTCTTCCCAACCCACAAGGGAGGTAAAGCGAGCCTTTTTGATTCCTGGGGCCACCCCTCGGTTCTCTCAGTAACTCTCCTGGTACATTTGCCACTTGAAATCCCCACGTGTGGATGTAATCTTTTTAACCATCACAGGCAATTTCTATTGCTTGGGGATATTTCTAATGTCCTCAGTGGCTTAGAAACCTCAACCGTACTTGCCCATGCCACCTCGATTCCAACAATAAACCTGAGAGGCCTCAGCTTCTATCTGACCTCATATTGACCCGCTTACTCACCTTCCATCAACTCTTCAGTAAAACCGTTACTGTTGATACTTTGGATTTTTACCTCTTCCCCAAAGTATTCAATTCTTCCTTTATCACCTATACTATGGACAGTGATCTATCATCCAAATTTATAGAGAAGACTGAAATTATCCACTGCAAGTAAAAATATCCCTAAACTTCTCTGAATACCTTTATCTCCAATCCCCAAATGGAAAGAAGCAAAAGACTGCTATTCTGGAAAGAAGAAAGAAATGCAAAAGATCCCTTCAGGAGACCGGGATACGCCGATATCCCAGGGCTCTCTGTGACATGTCTCATTGCAGCCGTTCAGGGAATGGTGCGGGTCCAGGCAAACAGGAGAGAGAACCAAGGAGAGCTCATTAACCGTTTCTCATACAAACCTACAGATTCCTCCACTTTTCCATAATCCTTCTGGCACACCATGGTCACAGTGCAGTAGACTCAAAAGATCTGACTTGGAGTCTGCTACAGGTTGAACTGTGTCTCGTAAAAGTTCATCATGTAGAAGTTCAAATCACCCACATCTCAGAATGTGACCTTACTTAGAAGCAGGGTTGTTGCAGATATAATTAACAAAGAAAAACTCATATTGCAGTAGGATGGGTCCCTAATCCAATATGGTATGTTTCTAAAAAGAGAACATTCAGAGACAGAGAGACACACAGGGAGAATGCTATGGGATGATGAAGGTAGAGATCAGGGTGAAGTATTGCCAAGCCTAGGAATGCCAAAGATTGGCAGACACTGCCGGAAGCCAGCAGAGAGGCATGGAATAGACTCTCCTTCGTGGCCTTAGAAGGAACCAACCCCATCCAAGCCTTGATCCTGGACTTCTAGCCTCTAGAATTATGGACGTCTAACTTCTAGAATTGTTTAAGCCACACAGTTAGAGGCACTTTGCTACAACGGCTCTAGCAAATATAGTCCAAGCTCTAAATTTTCTCATTTCTGAAGCAAAGATCATAATTCTTATTGCTATAAACAATATATATACATAGCGCTTACCAAGTGCCAGGAACTGTTTTAAGGACTTCAAGTGGATTAACTCATTTAATCTTCACCAGGCCCATAATGTAGATATTAATATCATCCCCTTTTTACAGATGAAGAAACTGAGGCATAGGTGGGTTTTCTAAGTTACCCAAGGTCACAGACAGTGAAGAGCCGAGAAAGCCTCTATTTCTCACAATAAGTAAATTTCTCACCCAAGAGCTTCCACAATCTAACACTTGCTGCCACTTTATCACTCATTTCCTCCCTACACAAAGTTCGACCTTTGCCCTTACCTGCTCTTCCTTGAGCACAACTCACATTTTTATTCCCATTGTTACTCTCTTTCCTGGGGTTTGCCCTCCATGATGCTTCACACCCAACCTCTTGTCTTTCTCAAAGAATGCAACATGCTTTACGACGCCTTCCCTGCAACTCATCTGTAAGCGGTCTCCCCTGTGGCCTCATATATGACCGTTCGATAGACCTTGAGAATTCAGGAACAATGCTAGCCAAGAAGGTGCTTACACCATCTTATAAGATGGCAAAAGCAATGAAATTTTCACCCAAACCACTAAAATAAAACGAAAGATGTTTGCATGAGAATGACAAACTAGCTGGGGTGGAGAAAGATGGACTGGGAGGTGGTGCCTGACCTGGGCCCAAAAAGGGGTCCATAAAAATGTTTATAGCCTTACGTACATTTGGTAATGTATGCATTTAGTACTAGTTACATGCATGCCGAGTTACTTGGAGGTGTATGTTATCTTCCTCTCTCATATTTACGGTTTCAGTCCTCTCTGGATTGGAGGTAAATCTTACCCACTGGGCTCGAAGGGGTCTGCGAGGCAGGGGTCTTGGTCTGTTTCCTATGGTGGCATGCACAGCTGATTACATGCAATCAGACCTTCCAGAAATACTCGGGGAAAACAGTGAAGGAACAGATCCAGAATGAAGGGAAGAAAGGAGAGAGAATGTTACAGGAGAGAAGTGGATTCCCACAGTTCTCCCAAGTTCTCCTCAACCTAGCAGCCACTCCCTTTCTGCTTCCTGTGCCTTGGCTCAGCTGCCCTGCTTGCCATGCCTTTTTTTCCTTCCCCTTTCTGGCATAAAGTCCTTTGAGGCCCAGTTCATTCACCCCTCCCAGCCGGGTGTTCTGTGCCTGGGGAATCCTACTACGGATCTCCTCCTTCCTGCAATTCTACTGCATGCATTCGGGTCTGGTCCTCACTTCCTTGTTCTCATGAAGTTTCATACTCCGTTATCCTTCTCCCACCAGATTTTATAGTTCCCCAAGGCTGGCAACCATGTCATATTTATTTTGTATGCTTTCCCTCTTCACCTCCACACAGACGTCCCTTCAAACACAGAAGTACCTGGCAAATACTTGCTGAATGACTAAATCCTTTCAGTATTTCTATCACTGAAGTATAATGTTCTTTCATCTAACTCTCCAGGTTCAAAAGTGCATTGGAAAAAGTTATATACCAAAGCATTCATTCCCAAGTAACACAGATTTATCTTTTCTAAAACTTGCAATCACTGAACCAAACTTCAGTGGCTTCACCAACAAGAAAAAAAGGTGTAAGCACACAAAGAAGGATCTGTTATGAAACCGCCCGAACACTGCTAGCTCAATTCACCCTCTTTAGGCATAGGATTTATCATTTTATGGCAATTTAGTAATATAAATACAACACACATTTCTTCCTCAAGAAGTGATACTGAGTGTGGTCCAAATTAACCTGAAACTTGCAAGATGAAATTCAACAACTAGAAATGAAATTGAATTTGTAAAGTTCCCAAATTCTTGCAGCAGATACTCATAGCACTATTTGTTAATTTGAATTTAATATGGAATAATTCTATGCAAGTCCCAGTAAGTCTAAAAATTTTAATGGTGAGAACCTTAGAACCATAGCGTAGTACATGGTTAACTTGTGGTGAATCCAATCTGAACAATGTTTGTTTCCTTAGAAGAAATGGCGGAGCTTAAAATTTTTTTTTAATTTTAAAAATTTAAAATTTTTTAATTTTAAATTAAATGGTGGCTCAGTGAGTTAAGCCTCTCCCTTCAGCTCAGGTCATGATCTAAGGGTCCTGGGATCGAGTCCCACAATTGGGCCCTCTGCTCAGCAGGGAGTCTGCTCCCCCGACCCCGCCTGCCTCTCTGCCTACTTGTGGTCTCTGTCAAATAAATAAATAAAATCTTTATAAAAAAATTTTTTTAAATGTTCATTTAGTTAAGTAATCTCTATACCCACTGTGGGGCTCGAACTCAAGACTCTGAGATCAAGACTCACTAGGTCATCCAGCTAGGGGCCAGGTAGGTACCCTAACAGATTCTTACTTTGCTCTCTACTTCTACTGGGTTCTGAGTAGAACTGATATAGCTTCTAACTCATGGAAGATTTAAGGTGGAGATAAAGGAGGTAAAGAAGAAATTAAGCTTGCCACCAAAGGGGCCAGCAAAAGACACTCTTACCTAAGATAAGTCTGCAGGTTTTTCAGTGCCTCCAAGAATCAAGATTTCCTTTGAGAAAAGTAATTATGAAAACATTTCAAAACGGCTTTAAAACCATGTACTGTAAAACTAAGTTGAAACACCTAACACCAATAGCCTAAGACCCTGACTTTGCTAGGTTCTACTACTTGTGCACTGCTATCACTCTACTTGAACCTCATACACTGGCTGAGAGCGGTTTTTCCAACACTTTGCATTGTATCGAAATGAACCTGCTTTTAAGAGAATTACACCTCAAGTACTGCCTAATTTTTAATATTGAGAAAAAAACCAGAACCACCGGCCTGAAACCCTTGGTTCTCTTGGGGATTCTGTTTTCTTAAACAAAATGAAACAAAGTTCACTTTCCATTTTCATAAATATCATTATTAATTTTTAACCATAAATACTGCTATAAGGAGTTTGGTAAATGAGACAAGTTTCCAGGCTCTCTCTAACATAGGCAACCTCTGTATTTTGACCACATGACTGATGAATGCCCCATATGTTCCTGTGGCCACTACTGCCGGTCTAGTTATACCATAAAAGAGGGAGCAGAAAAACATAAAAGATATTACTGAAAAGCCCAAATGGAATACTATAGTCTGGTGCCAAAACCTTTTTTTAAGGTTTTCTAGAATAAAAAAGAAATGTGGAGAAAAGCAACCTTGGGGGAGAAAATATTAAGTATAGAGAAGAGGAATTTTCAGGTATTATGTGTACCTGAATGAAAGGTTAATGGATTTTCACACATAATCAGTATTTAGCCTGTGAGGAAATATTTTGTTCTGATAACAAAAATGGTAAACAGAAACCATAAAGGTAACACTAAAACTGACCATTTCTTCTATATTCATATAATTAAATCCTTTTTAATTCCCTAAGATTTTCATATCCAGATGAGCCGACGTCATAAAATCAGAACCTGAGAAGACAGATGCTAACATCCCTCCAGGACAGCCTCACTTAAACCTTTCTAAACACAGAAGAACTCCAAGGCCTCCTTCAGAAAGCCATTCTAAAGGTTAAAACATTCAAAAAAAAACTTCCCTGTATTTAGCATAAATCCCTCTTGATGCTTGCTGTAAGTCGATTTGATTTCCTCTACTTTTTCTTCAGGGACGATGGAAAACAGCTGCTCAACATTCCCTTTCAGGCTACTTTTTCCTTCCTGCCAGGCCCAGTCCCCCCAGGGGAGAAGCGTAAACACTGCAGGTGATTCCAAAATGCAGCTGGCCCAAGCCTGATTCCCACAAGGTTGGGAAGTCTGGCCCCATTTGTGCTTCCTAGAATGCTATCAGTAAACGGCCAAGGCCCCAAGAAGAGCTCTTCCCCAGAATCTGTGGAATTTAGAGATCCATGATTGTCAGGCTAACCTCAGCAGGCTCAACGAAAACCGGGCTGCTTCAAGAAGAATGACAGGCAGTGCTACAGGGAGGGTAAGCAGGGCTGTCCGGGGCAGGCCACCTTCCCTGCTCCTCTACCGGGCCTGTCAGGCTGTTGAGTGCACCTTGGCATGGGAACACTTTTAAACTACTTGGTGACTTTTATCATGCAATTCTTGAGTTTCTTGTCACTGACGCAACTTTCTGGACGCACACTAACTTTAGCAATGCAATAACCCTTTCCCTGCTTCGCTCTAAGGCAGTCTTCTAAATGGAAGCGTCCCTCTGTCGTCTGTGACATCTGGAAATCAGTAATTCCTGCTAGCGTCACGACATGTGCTACTACATGTGTAGGTACTTCCTACATTGTACACTGAAACGTACATAACCAGCCTAAGCTTGTTACCTCCCACTTCATGAATTGCGAACAAATAACCCCATTTTTCCTGCACTAGCCATGAGACTCCAACAGTAAAGCCAGTATATGGCCTGTGTACTTCATCAATAAAAATATTATAGACCCACAAGTTTGGTAAGCCCATTTCCTTTACAAATTCCTCTTAAGAGTTATGAAATGCTGATTCAGCTTTAGTGTGGTATAACATCTGCACGCATCAGGAGCGTATGGCTTAGTAGCTAAGTTTGTTACACGCGAGAAAAATGCAGAAGCCTTGATTTAATCAACAATACAAATTTACAACTCTAAGGCATCTGTGTATGCCATGAGTATTTCAGTCAGAAAGATTTCAATGACAGCTCTTTAACTGATTGTGGACCTATCTGATTTCTACTAAAGAGCAATGTATGCTAACTTAAACACACACACAGAAGTTTACTATGATTATCCTTTTTTTTTTTTTTTCATATTAACTGGGGAGAAGAGAGGCAATATTAATTCCATAAAGAATACCAAAAAATTTTTTTGGCATGCAGAAATATACGCTCAGTCACAAACTCTCTCTGACCCTGTCTAGGACAATGCAGATGGGCACAGATAACCAATGATGCGTATGTCACGTACAAGCCATGGAGAGTTAATAGCATATATGTCTTCTGTTATATTTTTAAAAACAGGACCATACTTATCTAACAACCATAACCATTCCCAAATATAAAATGTCAAAACAAACCACACTTATTATCAGTATGTTTATAGCTTCTAGATATTACTGAAGAGGCAAATTCAGTTCTTTCAGGAATTGTTTACTAACATTTGATAACAACACTTACCAAGTTCATGCTTATGGAATATCCCAAAGGAGTTGAAACAACTAGAAGGAAATCCAGTGGTAATCTCCATACACATTAAAAATTCATAGTGTTCTCCTGAATTAAGGACTGAACAAACTACCCCATTCAAGAAATAAACAGATGGCCTCAACAGTCTTTTCTTCTCTTGCCAAATGAAAATCATTCCCTTTTCTTCTTTGTGATCTCCAACAGGCTCTGCGAAGGCTCACTCTGCCTCCTGCAGGTTTATACTCTTCTGGGCGTCTGAAAGAGGATCTGGATTCCACACCCTCAACAGGCTGGAGCTTGCCTGGAGAGGCAGAAGCAAGCCACACAACTGGTAAAGCACCCCAAGACCTTAAGGCAGCTAATGAGAACTGAGCCATGAGCCTAGGACTCTGTAGGAATTTGGGAATGAGAAGAGGCCCCACAATGGAATCCTTACAAGGCTTGGGTGGAAGAAGACAGAGCTGTGGGAAGAGGGTCTGTAAACAGCCAGTTTACAGCAGTCTGGGAAGCACATAAGCATTGGTTGGAGCTGACAGTCCCTGGTCAGTAGTGAGTAGAAAAAGGGATAATACACAACATCTGTAGGAAGATGAAATATAAGAGTCTTAATCACATGAACTTGAAGTCATGAAGGAGAAAAGTAGAATTAAAAGTGCAATATAGGTTCACCTCATACTTAAGGAAGGCCACTAATTATTTGTAAAATGACAGACAAGTCTCTTACCTCCACAGTATTTGCACTTCCACACCCCTAAAATGAGGCTAAGACACCTGCTCTGTATCACTCTTCAGTTCCATAGGCTAAAATATGAAAATACTAGATATGAAAAAAAACTTCACTGTACTAGGCAATTTTAAAATGCAAGTATTCATGTAGCCATATGATCTATCAGGGACTTTTCCTTTCCTTCAATTGTCTAAACATATGAATTTGTGAGCAAGAGTTTATTAAACCTTATGGCACTTCTTTACCCCACCCATAACACTTTCTACTAGTTTGAATCTTTTCTGTGACACGTCTCCACCAGCTGCTAACCAAACCACTTTTCTGTGTGTGACTAGAAGTTGTGAAACACTAAGTGTAGACAGATCAGAACATGGGACTAAGTTTATTCACTAACAAAAAGACTTTATTTTTTTTTTTATGTTTTAAGGTTTTATTTATTTATTTGACAGAGAGAGACATAGCAAGAGAGGGAACACGGGCAGGGGGAGTGGGAGAGGGAAAAGCAGGCTTCTCACCTAGCAGGGAGTCCCACTCAGGGCTCGATTCCAGGACCCCAGGATCAAGACCCAAGCCAAAGGCAGATGCCCAATGACTGAGCCACCCAGGTGCCCCAGAAAGATTTTCTTTAAAGAACAACTATTTCAATTAAAAATATTATCCCCTTGGGGCGCCTGGGTGGCTCAGTCGGTTAAGCCTCTGCCTTAGGCTCAGGTCGTGATCTCAGGGTGCTGGGATGGAGTCCCACATTGGGCTCCCTGCTCAGCAGGGAGCCTGTTTCCCTCTCTCTCTCTCTGCCTGCCTCTCGGCCTACTTGTGATCTCTCTCTGTCAAATAAATAAATAAAATCTTAAAAAAAAATATCCCCTTAATGCAGAGTTTAATTTTTTAAAAGATTTTATTTATTTGACAGAGAACACAAACAGGGGAAGCAGGATAGGGAAAAGCAGGCTCCCCGCTGAGCAGGGAGCCCAATTCCGGGCTCCATCCCAGGAACCTGGAATCATGACCTGAGCCAAAGGCAGCAGCTTAACGGACTGAGCCACCCAGACGCCCCCAGAGTTTAATTTTTAAAAGGGAATTTCCTATTAGAATCGGGCATTAACGTTGGCAACACTTTGAAATTCATCCATCCTTAATTATCATTGTCACCAGATGGACACACGGATCAGTGCCTCAGGAATCTGGGATTTTAATATCTAGTTCCTATTCTGCCACTAACTCGCCCAATGAATTGATGGGAAAACATTTTCTCTTTTTGGTAGTCGGGACTTATACACTTGCCTAACTCCCATGTTGGGCACTGATTCTACCTTTAGAGAATTTCACTGTCTCATCCAAACATCTCTGGCTAATGGGGCGACTGTCAGTTAGAGGAAGATAGTGTAATTCCAAGATGAAGAACCCCTCAGGCATCAGTAACAAGAACTGTCCTGTCCTCTGCTTGGACACATTCTTCCAAAAGGCTGCTGCCCATCGATCCTTATCAAGTCCCTCACCAACTCCTTCAAAATAGTAAAGGTCCAGCCCCTCTCGATAAATGAAATACCAATATCCACTAAGATGCTGAAGTTCCCTCTATCATGGGCTCCTCACTCCAAGGCCTGTCACAAACACAATCCAGGACAATAACACTATTTCTCTTTTTTGAAGAGGCGGGAGGGCTGAAAAATGATAAAAATACTTACTATATTTTACTAAGTATATATATATGTATATATACTGCATGACATATATGTATATTAAATTATATATTTTGATATATTAATATGATATATTAAAAGCCAAGTTTAAATATTTTATCTTTATTCATTTCCAACCATTTGCTGCAATCATAATACTGAATGGGAATAATGTAATTTCTTTCACATAGCACAGTGTGAATCTGAGGCAGTACAAATCAATACCAAAATAATCTACCACGAAGAACATGAAAATATGTATAAGTACTTTATTACATAATTGCAGAATGCACTTTCACCTATAATCATAAAACACTTTTTCAGAGGTTAAATAAGCTTTAAAAAGAAGCACTGAGGAAGGCAGGACATCTGCGAAGTTAAGAACTTCATGGATGTCCACCATGTCCCCGCCAGGCAGCAGTGCAAGATCACCTGGACTAGCCAGACCACAGATCTCACGGAAAACATGTATTAGCTAATTTGTGAACTAATTTTATAAATACTAAAGTTGATACTCACACAAATGTTAGTCACTATAATGGCCCTGACCTCATGCGGCGAGCCTAGCTGATGTCCTACCGGTGTCTTCTCACTCGAGGCCCCTAACCTCAGAGGTGACTGAACTGTAAGTAGTTACTAACCTGAATGTAAAAATGTACTTCACAGGCCACTGTCTTTATTAACCAAAAATTGTTGAAACTGACACTGACATGATCTACCAATGATGGAAAATGACACTTCCCAGGCTCAAACTCTCAGGTGCTGCTGCTTTAGGTTTTCTCCCATCGGATTTTGACAACGCCAGGAGAACTAGGGCAGTTTCTTACAGACGTCTGCAGATCTCCTCAGTTACGAGCACGGTCTTGCATTTTTTGCTGTACCCACACAGCGGGGTCGGTAGATGATGGAGGCATTAAATTTCACCCTTTCTCACTTTTACTGAAATACATCTAACCTACACACTTCAGAAAAGGACTTAGGCCCATAGGGTGACCTTAAAAGAAAAAAGTTAACACAGGACAAATATTTAGATCATCCCATACTCAATTCTTCCAAGGTCATTACATTTTTGTGATCCCATTTTGGTAGTACTGTCTGAATAGTCTACCAAATATGGCACATACATCATTTCAGAAGTTATCGTTTATTGAGAAAATTTTAAAAAGCTGAAGAAAAGGGAATTCCTGAAAGATTAAATTCTGTCAAAAATACTGAAAAGCCTGTTTTGAAAAGATGTCTAAGTGAGGACGTCGTTGCTCAAATTTAATGTCTCATTAACCAGGTCGAACGAAAGAAAAGTTAAAGAACTTGACTACACGAAGATCCCTAGAAACTCCAAGTGTCGTTTCCCGAGCGAAGGAATTCCAGGTAAATGAGGCTCCTGCGTTTCAGCCGCGGGTTTGGTTTCAGGCTCCGGGGGCGGCCAGCTAAGCCGAGGCAGCCGCCTCAAACGAGCGATGAAAACGAGAAAGTCCGCGGGTCACAAACTTAGCTCAGATTGCAGCCGCGACCGATCTGCAGCCCATGTGGCATTGCTTACAGAGCTTCCCAGCCTGTGAGTCAAGCGTCCCACCACCACCACCAGGAGCTGCCGCGAGAGAGCTTTACCCGCAGTCTCCGAGCGTCGGCGGAGCCAAGCGGCGCTGGAATCCGGCACCGGGGGAGGCTCGCGACGGGCTTCCCCCGCTTCCGCAGCCGCACGGAAGGGCCGCCCGCGCACCGAGGGGTCCGCACGCACGACCACCACCACCCCCTCCCCAACCAGCGGGGCACGCGGGGGAAGAGGGGCGCGAGGCGGTGCCGGCCGAGGGCAGCGGGAGCCCCGCGGGCGGGCCGGGGAAGCTCGGCGCCGAAAGCGGTGTCCGGGACCTCACGATGCGCCGACTCCGCGCCGGGCGCTGCAGGAGCGGGAAGGGGCCAGGAGCTGCCCTGACCCGGCAAGCCCAGGGCTCGGGCTCCACGCCTCGCGCGCCCTCCAGCAGCCCAGCCGCGCCGGGCCCGGGCGAGCCGCCCGCAGCGCTCCGCGCCCGGCAGGGGACGTGGCTCTCCTTGTGCCGCGGGCGCCCGGGGACCCGCCCGAGACCCCGGAAGAAAGTTGCGCCGCGCGGGGCCCAGAACGGCGCCCGCCGCGCGCGCCCCTCCGCTTACCGCTCCTCGCCGCGGCTTCGTCCTCTCGGGCGTCGTCTCCCCAGCTTCGGCCCAGGCTCCGGAGCCCCCTCCCGGCCCCCTCACCCCAGGGCGCCCGGGCCCGCGGCGCCCTCAGAGCCGAGCCCTCCGCGCGCCCGCCGCGCCAAGGGTGCCGGTGGGCGCCGCGCCACGGGATGCGCCGCTGCAGCCTCGGGCGGCGCTACTGCGAGCTGGGCGGGCGGGCGGGTGTGGGGTGTGGGCGAAGCGGGAGGAGGGCGGGACGCGGCCGGCGCTGAGGCTCGGTGGAGGGAGGAGGAAACCGCAACGTCACCAGAGCCCGGGGAGGCGAGAATGGGGGGGGGAAACGGGGACCCCCGAATCCACGCCGGACCCCGACCTCCGGCCCGCCCCCGCCTTCTCCCCGCCTCCTCTCGGGGGACTCCGGGCTCCGCGCTGCGTTCGGCCTTCCCCTCCACTGGGGCCCCGCGCACCCTTCCCCTCCACGCACCCCTGCCTTGCCAGGCCTCTTTGGCTCCGAGTCCCTTTAGTTTCCAAGTGACCCACACGCTTCGGGTTCGACTGTGAGCGATACTTTTGGAGGCCCGGGGGGAGGAGCTGATGCTTCCGCAGAGTCTGGGAAGGAAATCGAGGAAACCTTGCTCCCGGGGCTGTGGCCCACTCCCCTCCCCTTCTCCACCATCGTTACTCCTCCTTTTTTCCTGCGTTCGATTTTACTCTCAGAGAGAAGGGAGGAAATCACCTACTTAGAAGCAGTTCTCTCCTTAACTGCACTGACGAGATCTCTAAATCCTAAAGCACTGATCCCTGCAAACTCAACCGATTTTAAATCATCAAAGGTAAAGGGATCTGGGACAGAGCATTTGAGGTTCTCGGCTTTCAAGAAGAAATTTCTTTTACCTTACCTCCTAGGCCCGTGTAGGGAGGAGGGTGAGGGAGGAGGAGGGAGAGGAGAGAGACCTCTGATCCCTTCAAGTTTTTCAGGTGGAGGATTTGCAACCTTAGTAGTCACAACCTCTTCGGAGAAGTTTCCTCCCTTTTCTTAAAGCAGCCACTGCACGCAACGCAGCCTGGTCCATCTGGACTCCGGGAAGGTGTCCCATATGACCAGGACATCACCTGAGGCCTGACTTTTTGCCTCTCTCCGTGTTAGCCTGTAACCAAACCTGCCAGAGCTAGGGGTACGAAAGTGATGTTTACGCATTCATTAGAATCGGAGATGTTTTACCAGATGGCAGTTTTTCCTGGGTTTGCTTCAAAGTGCTTTGTTGGGTTCTAAAAGGCCACCTCCATCCATTTCCCTTGTCATCAGAGGTTCTCAGGAACTTCCACATTAGGCCACATTAGGAAAAATGTGGATGTCTACTTTTATGCTTCTCCTTAAAAAAAAAAAAATGCATTTGAAGAGAGATTCCTTACAAACAGTTCAGCAGGAAGTGGTTTCATTAAATTTTTTTAAATGTTCACTCAGGTAAACCACTGATCTGCATAAATTTCCTGAAGTTTTAAAGGTGACCTGTGGAGCAGAGCAGAAAGGGCTCTCTAATTTAGAACTGGCTTTAATCTGCTTTAAATCCTTATTTGTGATTTATTACTAGAGGCCTTGGAAAACTAACTGCAGTATCTCGGTTTCCTTATCAGTAATGTAGAGATACAGTACCTCCGCTGAATGGTTGTACAATAAAAATAACTAATATTTGAGAGTTACTACATGCCAGACACTGTGCTAAGAGATTTACATGTATTAATTCAATGAGAGAGGATTAATTGTGAAAGTGCCTGGCTGTAGAAAGAAAGTAATCCAGAAGTGTTCATTTCCATTGATCTTCTCGAATTTGGAAGACACCTTAGAAAAAGCATTTGGTTTGATTTATTTAACTTCTCAACAAGTAGTCATCTAGGTCAGCGATTTTCCAACCTAGAACAGTAAATCAGCAAAGGGACTTTGATAAAATACTTTTAATGAGGGCCCCACACCAATGAATCAGAATCTCTAGGGCTAGAATCTAAGCAGCAGCCTTTAAAATCTCTTCGCAGGTGATCATAATGGGCAACCAGGATCTAGAACTCTTCAAAGGTGACAGTACCTATTGTCATTTGTTTCCCTTCACCCCCAGTTTTGCTTTCAATTGATCTAGAATCTGCTTTTGGATAACATCTTCCCCTTGCAAAAGCCCCCTCTACAAAAGGCTTCAAAGATTGGCAACTTTGACCCCTGGTGTCTTCCAGGAAGCGTCTGGCACCTTGACTGCACTGAAAAGTTCTCCAGTTTGTCTGGAACCAAATGCATCAGCTTTTCTGCATCCTTTCTGAAAACCTCTTAGAAGGCCGTTTCCTTTGCCATTGTCCCTCTTAAAATCTGACCCCAATAATAAACTCAAGGTTTCATCTAAATAACAGAGTAAAAGGATGTTGAATGGCTTTGTTCTAATTACTGTATTCCCTCAAGTAAATCCTGTGAGCTATTAGAGCAGCAGTATTACCCTAATGACTCCTGGATTACTCCTAAAACTCTGAAGTAGTCAAGGCTTTTTCGTGACTACTCGGAAACACATCTTCCCAACCCACATGCATTCTAGTTGGTGTTCCTCCCTTAACGTGATTCTATTAAGTTGGATTGTGCTGTCTGTCACGCCTCTTCTTTTAGCTCATTGACATGCTGAATATCACTGATGTAATTAATTGAGTAATTCTACCTCCCAATTATATGTCTTCTGCAAATTTGGTCTGTTTGCCATGCCATCATTCAAGTTCTCATTCTGAGGCACTTCCCACTGCCAAATAACACCGAATTAGCACGCTGTTGATGAATATTCTCATCAATGAAGGACTCACGTGTTACTTAGTCATATCTTCTTTTCTTGTTCCAGAGCAGCAGCTAAAGTGCATATGTGCTTGGCATCTTTGTAGAAATTAGAAAAAGTTACCCACCCATACCCAGGCCAAGGGATTAGGAAAAAGCAACGTCTTCCTCCCAGATACAGACAAATGTGTTGTCTATGAGATGTCCTTGCTCTACTGGCATAGCAACATTGTCAAAAAAAGGAAACGACTACTTAGCGAATTCTTCTTAACTCCTGGATTTCTGACTTTTCTAAATGCCTAAATATTACTGTAAGAATAGGTTTATTGATTTTTCTCAGGATATGTAAAAAGCCCTTTGTCTTAATTTCAGGAATCTAAGCGCTGCTTTTTTGAAAATTGGAACTCTACGTGTCCATCTCTGGTCTTTTAGTGTTCATCTCTCTCTGTGCTGATTCGAGATGAAAGTCCTTATTTGCAAACTCTCCTTGCTGAGATATAATTTTTGTAGACAAGAGAAGTTAAGCTTTAGGGAGCTAGGTTATCTTCGTGCAAATTCTTCACCTAAGTTTGTAATTAGTTCTCACAGAGCTCATTTTACTCTTTCAGTTGAATGGTTATTTTTTCATGATAAGGAAGAAGAAAGGAATGAGTTCTCTTTGTTGTCTATTTATCTCAAGTAGGACCATCCCTTCTATGCTCTTTTGGTCTGAACAAAACAAAAAAATATATGTTTATACAAAGAAAACTAACACTCTCTCTCTCTCTCTCTCTCTCTCTATATATATATATATATATATATATAGTTGTCCTTACGGTTTATTCTTGGCTCTAGCCTAATGGACCCCAATTTTATAGGGCTGTTAAAAGCACATAATTTCAGTTCTCTTGTTTAATTCAATAAACTCAAATTTGCCCTTTAGGTTTTACTAACCAGCCAGCTGGTCCATGACCATACAACTTCTTTCATCCTTGAAATGCTTTTTTTTTTTTTCTTTCTCTCCCTATGCCAAATAGTCTATTTGTAAAACTGCTTTACCCTACACCTTTAAAGTTTCATCTTTGAGTCACTGAAGAGGTATGATCATTTTGGTTTGCTCCAGCCCAACAGCCCTTGAGTTGCACTTACTCAGTAATAGTCGTCAGTTTCCCTTCCATTTCTGAGCGTTCAGCCCTGCTCAGACATCTACCCCAGGCTTCTCCAAACCCCTGGCTCATACCCACAGTCTCCCTGACTTGCCCAGTGCCGACCAGCCCCTCCTCTCCACTGCCCAGACTGTGCTGTTGTTACTGCTTCATCTTCAGATGACTCAAGCTTTCTAAAGTTAGTTTTCATCATTAAAACAAAAGAAAACATTTACCGGTATTATTAATCATAATTGAATTGTACCCTCTCCATCCTCAGTCACAATTTAAGGCTTTTATATATAATTATTATTCAGGTATGGTACATATTTCCTGGCTTTAAAATCTCCTAACAGATCATGTATGCCAGGTTACTGATATAACTAGCATTACTAGGCTCATTTGACTGGAAACAGGCTCAGAGAGTTAAAGTGAGTTTCCCAAGATATAATTGGCTCAGAGCACATAGAATTATGTTTTCTGATATCAAATCCAGGTTCTTTGTACTAAATCACTTGGTCTATACTAACTTCATACCTAAAATCCCCACTTTCAGTTTGAGTGTCCTCAGGTCAATGTTATTCTCCATTCTCAATTGACTTTTGAATAGATCATTTTTGTATCACTTACTGATTTATTTTAAAACTACCTGAGGTGGGGGCACCTGGGTGACTCAGTGTGTTAAGCATCCAACTCTTGATTTGGCTCAAGTCATGAGCTCAGGTCATGAGGGTCATGACATTGAACTGTGTCAGGCTCCACACTGGGCATGGAACCTGCTTAAGATTCTCTCTCCTTCTTCCTCTGCCCCTTTCCCCTGTCCTCCTCTCTTGAGAAAATGAAACAAAAACAAAAAATAAAATAAAATAAAATAAAACACCCAAGGTGTCCCATACACCTGCCAAGGGACAGCACTATTCTCTGAAATTAAACAAATGATTATTGATATTTGCAACATGAATGACTGATGTTGTTTGTTTTGTTTTGTTTTGTTTTAAGTTTTTATTTATTTATTTGACAGACAGATCACAAGTAGGCAGAGAGGCAGGCAGAGAGAGAGAGGAGGAAGCAGGCTCTCCGAGGAGCAGAGAGCCCGATGTGGGGCTCGATCCCAGGACCCTGGAACCATGACCGGAGCTGAAGGCAGAGGCTTTAACCCACTGAGCCACCCAGGCGCCCCTTGTTTGTTCTTTTGAGTCATGAAAAGAACCGAAAGTAGTTTAAGCATATTTAATATTAATAATAATATTTTTCTTAAATGTGGCTTTTGAGTACTGTAAAGAACTGTCAACATCACTGAGGAGTTTAGAATGGATGTTCACTGAGGCATGATTTAATTTAGTGATTCCTTATAACAAGTGCTTCCATACCAAATTCTGGCTCTTTTCACCAAATTCTGGCTTCTTCCAGAAAAGTGCAATTAAGGAAGAATTGCTTTAAGAAGATTCTTAAGACAGGTTCATGGCCCAGGAATCTGGTTGCCCAATGTCCATGTGCTATGTCAGTGTGTTATTCCAAGAAATAACCCAACTTCTGTCTTCATGCACCCCACTCACTCACAGTGCGGCTATAAGTATTTGAGACTAGGCCAGGTTTGCATTAGTTTGGAAGCTAAGCCTTATGGGACTTTATGCAAATGTATTGAGGAGGATAAGGAGTGGCTTTGGCAATATTCTGTAGTAGTAATTCTAATGCCATATTAGCATCACCTGGGGGGAGGGAGTACCTAAAAACACAGCAATGCTTAGGCTCACTCTCAGAAATTCTGATTTAATTCTTTCTAGAATGAAGCCTTGGCATCCCATATGTTGTTAAATATACCAGATGGTTCCAGTGTGCAGCCAAAGTCAGAACCAATGTTCCATAGCATTAGAACAATCTAGGGAGCTTTTAGAGTTTCTGGTGGCTTCTGGTGGCCTGTGCCAATCAAAGCATACTGACTGGGGTGTTTAAAGCCCCGTGATTCCGATATATAGAAAGTTTGGGAACCACCATTTTGTAGAAGTGTTACTAAATGGGCACTTGAACCAAATGAAGCATTAGATTTTGATAATATATTAATTTACCATATAATCGATAATGATTTAATAATTACATACAATATTGCGAAGATTGCTTTACATTTACTTTCATTTACATAAAATATTATGAAGATTGCTTTTCATTTACCAGTTCACTAATATATTTATTTCTAAGTACTACTGTTGGATATGCAGTTTGAGGAAGTAATACTTGGTTTTAGTATTAGCTGAAATAGTGAAGTTGTTTCAGTAGTGAATGTTTCACTTCAAATTTCTGCTGCCCAAGTATTAAAAATACTAAGTTCCAATGAAACTTAACAGCTAGGCTACTCAGGACTTTTTCTTCTGCCAACGACATCAACTGTATTAAGCAAAGAAAATCTTGGCTGTTTTGCATTTTGATAAAATCTTTCAGATGATCTTTTGGATGACAGGAATAATTGCCAGTTTGCTGGTATTAAACCTAAGTATGTAACCCAATTACATTTTTCCATACATTTTTCTAAACTGACTCCAAAGAATACAGGTAGCTTCTTCTGCATTCTAGTTCTTGTGATTTTTATAAATAATTCCATTTGGGGGTAGCCATTTTTGCTCTTCATGGCCAAATGGAAAACACTGGTGTTTTTAAAAATGCTAAAAAGGCAAAAACAACAACAAACCTAAAACAGCAAAATAAAAAACCCAACTACAATCTAACAGAAAAACAGTATTTCTTAGAAGCACTTCTCATCTATGCAAAAAAGAAGAAAGAAGAAACCTTGGAATAATCATATGCCAACCCTTTCATTTTCCTAAGAAACTGAGGTTAGCATAGGTGGTGATTGCCAGTTCTTGTTGCTAATTACTGGTAGAGATGGGAAGACTGGGTCCTAGCTGCATGTTCTTCTTCCCACTTCTCCATACTGTATCATTCGCCAAAAAAGTCTAACTTCTTCTTTTGAGGTTCTCATATTGTACATGAACTGTAGCAATTTATTTTAAAATGTAAATCTGCATTCTTCCCATTAACAAAATACTGATGCATAAGGAGAAGTAAGCTTTAGTTTTGGAGGAAATCAAATTCCTATTCAAAATGTAAATTGATGGCACCCTGCATTCAACACTGTTAAACTTGATAGTGTATGCTACATATAATTTTCCAGTGACATGTGGGCCAAGTATGCTCCTCACTACATATTTAACAGTTATCACCTATCCAAGCTCCTGTCCTTGAGGTAAAATTCTCAACAAGATTTTACCTTCCTTGAGTAATTTATCCTCATTATGCCTGAGATTTTTAAGGCATTCAAAAGTTTTTTTTTTAATTTTTTATTTTTTATAAACATATATTTTTATCTCCAGGGGTACAGGTCTGTGAATCGCCAGGTTTACACACTTCACAGCACTCACCAAAGCACATACCCTCCCCAATGTCCATAACCCCACCCCCCTTCCCCCAACCCCCTGCCCCGCAGCAACCCTCAGTTTGTTTTGTGAGATTAAGAGTCACTTATGGTTTGTCTCCCTCACAATCCCATCTTGTTTCATTTATTCTTCTCCTACCCACTTAAGGCCCCATGTTGCATCTCCACTTCCTCATATCAGGGAGATCATATGATAGTTGTCTTTCTCCGCTTGACTTATTTCGCTAAGCATGATACGCTCTAGTTCCGTCCATGTTGTCGCAAATGGCAAGATTTTGTTTCTTTTTATGGCTGCATAGTATTCCATTGTGTATATATACCACATCTTCTTGATCCATTCATCTGTTGATGGACATCTAGGTTCTTTCCATAGTTTGGCTATTGTGGACATTGCTGCTATAAACATTCGGGTGCACGTGCCCCTTCGGATCACTACGTTTGTATCTTTAGGGTAAATACCCAGTAGTGCAATTGCTGGGTCATAGGGCAGTTCTATTTTCAACATTTTGAGGAGCCTCCATGCTGTTTTCCAGAGTGGCTGCACCAGCTTGCATTCCCACCAACAGTGTAGGAGGGTTCCCCTTTCTCCGCATCCTCGCCAGCATCTGTCCTTTCCTGACTTGTCGATTTTAGCCATTCTGACTGGTGTGAGGTGATATCTCATTGTGGTTTTGATTTGTATTTCCCTGATGCCGAGTGATATGGAGCACTTGTTCATGTGTCTGTTGGCCATCTGGATGTCTTCTTTGCAGAAATGTCTGTTCATGTCCTCTGCCCGTTTCTTGATTGGATTATTTGTTCTTTGGGTGTTGAGTTTGCTAAGTTCTTTATAGATTTTGGACACTAGTCCTTTATCTGATATGTCGTTTGCAAATATCTTCTCCCATTCTGTCAGTTGTCTTTTGATTTTGTTAACTGTTTCCTTTGCTGTGCAAAAGCTTTTGATCTTGATGAAATCCCAATAGTTCATTTTTGCCCTTGCTTCTTTTGTAAGGCATTCAAAAGTTTTAACAAATTTTCACATTTTTATTGCGTGACTCAACTTTCTACACTTCCTGCTACTTGCAAGAAGGACAATGCTAGGGCACCTGGGTGGCTCAGACAGTTAGGCTCTGCCTTCAGCTCAGGTTATGATCCCAGGGTCCTGGGATCATGTCCCATGGCAGGTTCCCTGCTCAGCTGGGAGTCTGCTTCTCCCTCTCTCTCTGCCTCTGCCCCTCCTCTCTGCTCATGCTCTCTCTCAAATAAATAAATAAAAATCTTTAAATGAAAAAAAAAAAAAGGATAATGCTAGATGGCAGTGTTTTTATTCATAGTGGGCACATTACTGTTAGAGTGTGAAGATCAGCCACATGGAGGTATATATATACATATGAATTGTGTGTGTGTGTGTGTGTGTGTGTGTGTGTATAATCTCACTTCATGATCAGTCATTAAGCACGTCATAACAAATAGCAACAATTTTGGAGCAGACCTAGAACACAGAATACAACATTCTTGGATTGTACTACAATAAAAAAGCTACTTAAAATGAATCTACCTGAATTAAATAAATTAATGCTGTTTGGGGAGAAATGAATGGGTCAGTCCTAGAAATGGAGAGTGTTGGGGTCTAGGGCTAAATCTTTCACATACTAGTGTGTGGCCTCAGGAGTAATTTTTTCTCCCCCTATAAATCTGGAAAATTTAGCCATAGCATACATGATAACTAGGGCAAACCACTTAACCTCCTTGAGTCTCAGTGTCATTAGCTTTAAGTTGAAGCAATTGGCCTTGATCAGAGGTTCTCAGTCCTGGTTATACATCAACATCACCCGGGAAACATTAAAAAATAATGATGCCCTGCACTTACCCTCAGACAAATTGAAACCGAATTCCTGGGGAATGTGGCTTCAGCTAGTGTACTCAGAATGCGGTCTATGGACCACCAGCATCAGCACCGCTTGGCCTATTAGTCAGCTTGGGCTGCCACAACAAAATACTATACACTGGGTGTCTTACACAACAGAAATTTATTTCTCACAGTAGTGGAGGCTAGAAAGTCCAAGATCAATTCCGTTTTGGGGGGGGGGAGCTCTCTTCCTGTTTTCTCACTGTGTCCTCACATGGCCTCTCCCAGGGCATGCATGTGTAGAAAGAGAAGGATTTTTCTCTTTTCTTCTTCTCATAAGGTCACCAGTCCTAAAGGATGACACCACTTATATAACTTCAAGTATCTTTACCTCCTAAAAGCCTTATCTTTAACAAGTGAATGGCGGTGGGGTTCAGCTCAGTCCACATCCCCTGGGATTTTGAAGCGCTTCAGACCCAAGTCCAGATGTACTGAATTAGATCCTCTGGGAGTAAGGACCAAGAATCCATGCTGTAACAAATTCTATAGGTGGTTCTTATGCACAAATGTGAGGATGACTGGCCTAAGCCACTTACTATTATGGAGGCCTCCCAATGAATCACCTGGAGAATTTTTAAACCTTTGATGCCTGGGGTCCAATTTCAGAGATTTCCACTTGTTACAGGATGCTTATGCTAAGCAAGTTTTAAAGCCCTGCAGGTAAATCCAATCTGAGAAGCACTGGTGTAGAAGATCACTAGGGGTCTTTCGGTCCTAAAACAGTATGGGTTTTAATATAATGACATATACATGCAATATAATATAATCTAGATACTGTACATCAAAAGGAAAGTAATAGGAAAGCTCTATGTTATAGTTGCAGATACAAACACATTTGTTAATCCCTTTTCATTAATCAGGTGATGTAGTGTATTAAATAGCATTTTTTTTTAAAGAATTGCTATTTTGAAAGTACTTTTGCTAGATACGTGGTTCTTTTTCCTTCATAAAAATTAAAGATTTATTTGATGGTCAGTGTCTTTCCACTGTATTAGACTAAATGAGGGTTTGGATAGTAGCCAGATGCTTATGAGATATTTTAAAAGAATCTTACAGGGGCGCCTGGGTGGTTTAGTCAGTTGAGGTCATGATTTCCTGGTCTGGGGATTGAGCCCCACATAAAGTCTCTGTGCTCAGTATGGAGTCGGCTTGTCCCTTTCTTCCTGCCCCTCGCCCTGCTTGTGCTCTCTCTGTCTCAAATAATAAATAAAATCTTTATTAAAAAAAAAAAGGAATCTTACAAATTTAGAGTCCAGGGGTAATTCTAAGAGACAAACATTACATGGTTATTTTGTAAATCTCAATAAGGTCATTCAACCATATAAATAAAAGAACTATGGGTATTTTTTAGTATTAAAACTTATGTTCTGAATTATGTAATTTCAAAATCTCCTTCAATATTAGGTTATAAATCACGCTAGGATAAAAACTGTAGATGTCACTTTGCTCAAATATGTAAATTATATAAAAATGAAATTTTAAAACATCTCAAATTATCAGAGGTCTGACCAGTGAATTTAATTGTAATACTGTCAGCACAAAAGTTAGCACATAAGAGTAGAAAACACAACCTTTTGATATTTTTTCTTTTTCTCTCCTAGGCACATGAAACAGTTAAAAACTCAACAATTAAAAACTTTGAACTCATCAGACGGGACCAAGTAACTCACGACTCAAAACTAACAATCTCCTTAAGAGTCCTGGGGTTTAATAGGAGAGTTATTAAGAATAGTATTTGAGCAGATGGCTTAATTAGAATTTTGTTCTAATGAGGCCAAGATGGCAACATTTTCAAACATATAAACATGCTAAATGCCCATACTAGTGGTCACAAAGCAATAAGAGAATTAACATCAGATTGGTATATCTACTCAAAAACCCATATTCTGGGATACCAGTATGGCTCAGTTGGTTAAGTGCCTTTGGCTCAGGTCGTGATCCTGGGGTCCTATGATGAGGTCCCCCATAGGGCTCTCTGCTCAGTGGGGAGCCTGCTTCTCCTTCTGCCTGTTCTGCCTGCTGCTCCCCCTGGTTGTACTCTCTCTCTGACAAATAAATAAAATCTTAAAAAAAATTGTGTTACCTTCATTTACGAGTTCTTCAAAAATGAGCTTTCATAGATTTTCTGCATCTTTCAATAAATAAACACTACCAGGGAAATTAAAAATGAAATGCTAGAGTGCATGCCAAGGTGTAACTTTCAGGACGTCTGGGTGGCTCAGTTGGTTAAACAACTGACTTCTGCTCAGGTCAATATCCCAGAGTCCTAAGACAGAGTCCTGCATGAGGCTCCTTGCTCAGTGTGGAGCCTGCTTCTGGCTTCCTTTTGCCCCTCCCCCCTGCCCGTGCTCTCTCTCTTTCTCTCTCTCTGACAAAAAAATAAAATCTTTAAAAAAAAAAAAAAGATGTGACTTTCTTTCCATATGTGGATATAGGATACTATTCATTCTCCATAAGCAAGTTTATAAGTAAAACATAATGTGGTGGGGAATTGTTTGAAAATGATGTTGCCCTATGAATTTTGCTTTTATTGGATCCCACTAAGAATGACCATGACCTAGCAATTTAACCTAAAAGATTTTGCTTCACAAGTCAATGATATCATTTTATGAGGAAAGCAAGCTATACCAACACTTAGAACCACAAATGAGTGAAGATTAACAAATGCTTGAGGAAAGGGAAAAGAAATATTATGGAATTCTGATTTGTAATAATACTGCAAAACTCCCAGCTGTTGCCACTTAACCACATCACCTGTTATATATACTGTATTGAAATGAAAGATCTGTATTACAGTTTCTATTTTGAGATTGAAAGAATAGTACTGAATTTGCATGCCCCTCACCAATCAGATGTCATTCTTTGAAAGCTAAGAAGCTTCTGAACTCTTCCAATATGAAAATAGTATTTACTACATATAGGAAACAAGACATATGACTACAGTAGTTGACCTAAAATTATAAATAGGAAGAAAGATATATTTAATTTAAATTTGATCAGTATGGTTGACAATGACTACTAAAATTCATTAGTAATGATAACAGTGGTTATTTCAAATTAACATTTTACTACTAAGAAGCTGGACAAAATATACTATTCACTTTCAGTTAGGAAGTTGCTGAAGCATTCTAAACATAAAATTTTGTTTTTGTCGCAAGAAGCATTGTCAGTTGGAAATAGAACTATCTGTATTTTCTTAGTTCAGAAATATATAAGCAAGTCCTATTTGGCAGTTTTACCAGAAACTGAAGCAGAATATGTCCATGTCTTTCTTTCCCTGATAAGCAGAATTGGTGTGATGAAGGATAAATCAGAAAATGTAAATTATTTTTGGCCTCAATCTTTGTATGTGACTTCTGATGCTTTGACACTGAGATAGCAAACGGTGGCTCCATTACTCTGGATCAACAATTTAAAAAGTGCCACATTCTATATCCTGAGTGAAGCGTCCACTTCAGACTAAAGACTTAAATGGGTAACTGAAGCAGAATTATGTTCTGCTTTTATATATCATTATAAAGATTTTACTTTAAATTACCATTACTGGTTTAGTAGTCCTACTGCTCAGAAGTAGAAACAAATCTCATTGGCTATGGACCTTTCAAGTACATGCTTGAGGCATGACACATGAAAGACCATGTCTGAACAGGTGTCCAAACTTTTCTACAACCTCTTTCATTTAATGCACCACTGACAGTCTGGTCCCATCCAGGCAAGCCCTTCCAGCAGCTGGCATTCCGTCTGCCTCTTCTGCTGAATGGCTTCAGTGAGGAGGAACGTCAGCCAGGTCTGGCCCAGAGAGCTTGGAGCCATCCAAGCCAAGGCCTCTGATAATTTATGAAGATGTCCATAAGACTTAGTATCAGCCCTCTCCCACAGTTTTAAAAGGCAAAAAACTAACATGGGAGTTGTGGGAAGAAGTTGTGAAAGAAGGATGCTGTCACATCTGCAAACTTAGAGGAAGTGTTCCCTATTCAGTCTACCAAGAAATCTTAAGAATAGTTACAAAGTCTAATAATGGGTTTCTGACTGTTACCCTGAGGCAGATTTTCTTCAAACTTTTTTAAAGCTAAAATTAGTATGGGTATATAGCTGACAGACAAGAGATATTCAATAGGTGAGAAAGATATAGAAATAGATACATATAAGACAGTTTCAGAAACTGATATTACATTTTCCATTTTAGTCTGTCTTTCATTTAGAGATTTTATTTATTTATTTGACAGAGATCACAAGTAGGCAGAGAGGCAGGCAGGGGGGGGGGGTTGGGGGGAAGCAGGCTCCCTGCTGAGCAGAGAGCCTGATGCAGGGCTCAATTGCAGGACCTGGAGATCATGACCTGAGCTGAAGGCAGAGGCTTAACCCACGGAGCCACCCAGGAGCCCCATCTGTCTTTCATTTAAAAAGAGTAAATCTAAGGAATCCAGAAGGATATACATGGAAACGCAAAGACATTAGTCAGGTATTTCTCTGTGTCTTCACTGACTTTGACACACATAAATGGATTTTCATACATTTTGGACACGCAGATACATGGATCTCAACAGACTTGGAATCATCCAGGGAAGTAGGTTCCTGGAATGCACCATTTAGAGCAGCAAATATTCCTATGGAGGTGGGGAGAGGATTCTAGAAATATTTTGGATGCTACCAATAACATTATTTTTTTTTAATTCTCAAATGGTTTGGGGCACCTGGGTGGCTCAGGCTGTTGAGGGTCCAACTCTTGATTTCCTCTCAGGCCATGATCTCAAGGTCCTGAGACTGAGCTTTGCATTGGCTCAAGCTCAGCGCTGAGTCTGCTTGGGATTCTCTTTTGCTTCCTCTCCCTCTGCCCTTCCCCCTGCTCACACACACTAAATAAATAAATGAACGAATAAATAAATAAAATCTTTAAAATTCTCAAATAGTTTATTAAAGGATAAGCGAGAAAATATTTTTGGTTTTGGTTTAAAAAAGTTTTATATAAACAAGTCTCTGCTGATGCCATGTTAAAAAAATAAATAACTTGTTTTTATGGTTAAAGGGCAAGAACTAGGGAGTGGCTCTCTACCCATCAGCACTTGATCCTTCTAAAGAGTGAGCTAGTACTTGAAAAGGGAAGAGAAATAACACTGTTTGGTAGATGCCAGAGAAAATCAGGATGTGTAGACATGTGGGGTGGGGGGGAACATGATTAAGGAATTTCTAAGGTTCACACTTCTTAATTAGCTAGACAGTTTTTGTTTGTTTGTTAGTTTTTTTGAGCCATGCTTTGGAAAAATACCAAGACCTCACAAAAACCACAGCTCTGTGCAGAGTCAAAGCTAGTAATGAATGTGAGATGGTGAAAAGGGGAGACAGCAGCTTAGGCTCAAAGATGGTTTTTAGTAATGAATTTTGGAAGCACCAGCTATGCAGACAGGAGCCCGTGAGCAGAAACTGCAGTAGGGGCAGGAGGTGGTGAAACTTGCTATGCCCCAGACTTGCAGGACCCCTGAAACACTCAGTAGAGCTACTGCAGCTAAACACAGGCAGCATGGGTGAGAGACGCTAGCACGGGATGGGGATCCAAGTATATGTGATTCAGAGACATCCTGGCTCTCCCATCAATTCTGGTGACCTAAATAAGTCACTTCACCCACCTGGGTGCCAGTAGCCTCATTTATGAAATGAAAGGGTTGTATCATCTACAATATTCTTTGAACTTTAGAATTTTATGACTCAAAAGTCATAAAGTTCCCTGACTCATGGGACAAATACCTTCCAGATCAGAACTGTCCAGCAGAAATACAATGCAAGCTGCATATGTAATTTTAAATGTTTGATAGCTACATTAAAGTAAGTAAAAGGGGGCGCACCTGGCTGGCTCAGTCAGTAGAGCATGTGACTCCTTTTTTTTTTTTTTTTAAGAATTTATTTAGCCAGCCAGGAGGACCCTGGGATCTTGACCCAAGCTGAAGGCAGACGCCTAACAACTAAACCACCCAGGTGCCCTGAGCATGTGACTCTTGATCTCAGGGTTGTAAGTTTGAGCCCCACACTGGGTAGAGATTACTTAAAATAAAATCTTAAAAAAAAAAAAAAAAAGATCACAGCACTTTCATGATGTCATTGTCTATATACAATAAATAAATATGTACAAGGAAACAGGTAAAATCAGGTTTTGTAAAATTTCTGCATGACCCAATATGTTTCAAATATTGTATGTCAACATGTCTTTGAAATCTCAAATAGCTACTCACAATTGAAATGCTCAGTGGCCATACACGGCTAGTGGCTACCACCTACCAAACTGGACAACATTGCTCCAGACAGTAGGGCAAAGTTCGTAAGTTAAGAGAAGGAGCTACATTTCTCTTTGATGCTCTGGGCCATGGTTCCAAAGTCTGGCTATTCACCAAAATTACTGGAGGAACTATATTGGTATTTATATTTGTATTTAAATTTATATTTATATTTATATTATTTTTATTTCTGAACTCTCCGCATTCCTCAGGAATGGGTCATATCTTAGAAAAGTCTCACCAGATAAATCTGATGTGCAGCCAGTTCATACCACTCTGCAGGCACGTGTTTGAAAATCTCTTTACTGACCGAATTAAGCCTTCATGCTGCTCAGAGATGGGTGAAATAAAGGAAGCAGTGGTCATGTGGTTAGTCTCCCCGCCAGAGACTGCTGATAGTTATCAAAGGACTAGCTGCTGTCTACTCAGTGGGCTGGAAGATTTCAACACTAATCCTGATAGCATAGGGTGATTTCAGTTATTGAAGACTATATTTAACTTTTCCAGGTTAAAAGGTATTAAAGAACAATGAGCTGATGTTCCAAAACAAAGAAGACCAGATTCCACTCTGCCAGGACACGTCCAGCTGGCGGCTCGAAGGAGCTGCCTCTATTTCTGATCGGTTTAACATTTCTGTGTATACTAGCTGCCCTCAGTCTAGGACAGATTCTCACCTTCAGACGTCCTTAGTTGAGTGGTAACAGAGCAGTTGAGAAAACTTTTCAGGGTGAAGAGTCCCATAATACTTTCATTTCACTGACAAGAAAAAAATGGGTTAATGTATTAGAAGTCTCCCTTCTAGACTTCCATAAGCATGGACAAAGGAGGCTACTAGGGAATTTTCAAAAAACAGATATGTTGAAATTAGGTTGACTGGGCTCTAGCCAATGTTCTCCCAAAGGGAAAAGAAAGGAGTCTTAAATGTAGATGAGGGTATTTGTGGCTTCACTGGAGTAGAAGGCTGAAAAGTATCAGCCACAAAACAACAGATGAGCCCAAAATGGTGACATAAGAGAACGCGGCCTCCTGCCCCCTACAACACAGATCAACAATCACACAGCTATTCGCAAACAAAAGGAGCTCTAGGAAATCTCTGGCATCCACTTAAGAAACTTTAACTACACAGTGGAAGAAAACACCTGAAATCTCACAAGAAGGGAGTGAAGACAGCTTCATTTTCCAGGATTATCCCACCTCCAGCCAGCACCATGCTAGCCAAGAGGGCACTTCACAGGTAGAAAGAGTTCCCTTTGTCAGAAAAAGCATAGTGGGGTGAGCAATCAGCTTACCCAGCCTTTGGGGGCACCAGTCATAGGTCCTCCTTTGGTTCCACCCTCAGCAGACCAGCACAGCAGAGATCGACAGACACAGCTAGAAATGCAGGCGCTACCAGTACTAGTCATGCAGCAGGAGCAATTGCAGTTCACCGGGGCCTGGTGTGCAGACTAATCCAGCATTTTGCTACTCAAGAAATTAATGGTTAGCACAGATGCAACAGAAACCCTGCGGATATCACCAGATTTCATCCCACAGGTATTCTCATTTGGAGATGCCAGCCACCTGAGTCTGTCTGCTCACCCCCCCACCCCCCACCCCCCGCACTTCAGGCCCCCATCAGAGACTGGAACTACATCTGGGCCCAATCAGCCCAGGCCTCTGCAGCTGCAAGAGCGCAAGACACCAGCACAAACCCGCACAGTTGACTCCCACTGCTGTGTGCACACTCAGTTAGCCACTCTGTGTACGTGCACCCAATGGCCTGCCAACTGTCCCTAACCTCAGCTGCCATGTGCATACCCAGGGAGAGATTGTGGAGCCACAGGGGCAGGGTCTCCCCACCTGCTGGTGGGCCCAGATCAGGCCCTTCCTTTGCTCTAGCCTGCACCACTGTGCTTACTTGCCGTCAGTCCCTACAGCTATACACCAGTATGCCCCTGCAGGCACAAGCCTGGGGGCAACTGTGCAGCCAAGGAAGAACATGCCAACTGCCAGGGCCCCTGCAGATGCCCCAATCTATGTTGCCTGTCTCCCCTCACCACCCCCCACAACTATATGTAGTACAATAAGCTCTTGCCATTACATAGGCACCTGCAGCTGGCCCCAGTAGAAGAGTCTGTGCACATCACCAGCTCCAACCACCACTGTTGTCTTCCCTGCTCCCTAGCCACTGGACCTGAAGACCACCAAGAACCTCAACAGCCCTTGCAGCTACTATGGACCCCCACTGTGTGCACCAAGTACCACACAGTTGTCAATGCTATTCACCCCAGTAGCCTGAGCAAGAGAGATAGTAGGTCCTTCCCATCCCCAACCTGGTGCTGCCACATGCCTTCAAAGTCGGTGCCCAGTGCCACCAGACCTGGGGGCTAGTGTGCTCTAGTGTGCCCCACCCATAGGTGAAAGTCTTTCCTTAATCAAGTCAGTCCATAAAATCTGGAAGAGGTGATTTTTTTCCAGATACACAGATACCTACACAAGGCCACAGAGATCACAAAGAATTAGAGAAATGTGACTCTACCAAAGGAATACAGTAAAACCCTTAGTAGCTGGTTCTAAAGAATTTCCCAACAAAGAATTTAAAATCATTGTCCTATGGATGCTCAGAGAGCTACAAGAGAACACCAATAGAAAATTTAACAATATCAGTACAAGAACAAGAGTCCAAACAAAAACAAATGAGTTCAAAAACAGATACAGAAAACATCATTTTTTTAAAAAAAGATTTTACTTATTTATCTGACAGAGAGAGACAGCAAGAGAGAGAACACAAACGGGGAGTGGGAGCAGGAGAAGCAGGAAGGCTCCCTGCTTGATTGCAGGATGCTGGGACCATGACCCAAGCTGAAGGCAGACACCCAGTGACTGAGCCACCAGGTGATATTTAAAAAAAAAACCAAACTTTGGAGTTGAAGAATACATGACTGAGCTAAAGAACTGAATAGAAAGCTTCAATAGCAGAGTTAACCGGGAAGAATCAATGATCTAGAAAACACAGGCGCCTGGGTGGCTCAGTGGGTTAAAGCCTCTGCCTTCGGCTCAGGTCATGATCCCATGGTCCTGGAATCAAGCCCCGCATCTGCATCTCTGCTCAGCAGAGAGCCTGCTTCCCTTCCTCTCTCTCTGCCTGCCTCTCTGGCTTCTTGTGATCTCTGTCAAATAAATAAATAAAATATTTTAAAAAATGATCTAGAAAACAGATCAATCAAATGATTTAATCAGAGAATAAAAAGAAAAAAAAAAAAGGAATGAAGAATACCTATGGGCCTTATAGAACACAATTCCAAGAAACAATGTTTGGGTTACTGGAGTCCCAGAAGAAGAGAGGAAGCAAGGAGTAGAAAGCTTATTTAAAGATAATGGCTGGGAACATCCCAAACCTGGGGAAAGAATTGCACATCCAAGTTCATGAAGCTAATAGGTCACCCCAAAAACTTAAATCCAAAATAATCTTCTCCAAGGCAATTACAACAAAACTGTCCAGGGGCGCATGGGTGGCTCTCAGTTAAATGTCTAACTCTTATCTCAGCTCAGTTCTTGATCTCAGGGTCATGAGCTCCAGCCCTGCGTTGGGCTCCATGCTGGCAATGGAGCTTACTTTAAAAAAGGAAAATAAATAAAATAAATAGATAAAACATAAAAAAATTAAAAGACATAGAGAGTCTGGACAGGTAAAACAAAACAAAACAAGATCCAATTATTTGCTGCCTACAACAGACTCACTTCAGCTTTAAGAATATGTTGGTTCAAAGTGAAGGCATAGAGATAGTTCATGCAAATGGAAACAAAGCAAAGCAGGGGTAGCTCAGCTATACTTATGCAAGACAGAAAAGACTTTAAGCTAAAAGTAGTAACAAGAGACAAAGAAGATCATTATATAATGTTATATAATGAAAAAGGGGTTAATTCATCAAGTAGACATAACAATCATAAATATATATGCACCCAACATTGAAGCACTTACATATATTAAGCAAATACCAACAGATCTGAAAGGAGAAGTAGATAATAATTCAGTAATGGTAGGGGACTTCAATACCCCACTTTCAACAATAGATAAATTAGAGATGGAAAATCAACAAGGAAACATTAGAACAGAACCATATTTCTGAGAAAATGGACCTAATAGGCATATACAGAACATTCTATCCAGTAGCATCAGAACACACATTCTTCTGAGTGCACATATGAGTTTCTCTGGGATAGATTATATGAAAGGTCACAAAAAGTCTTAGTAAATTTCAGAAATCTGAAGTCATGCCAAGTATCTTCTAATCACAATGGTTTTGAAATGAAAAACAGGAGAAAAGTTGGAAAATTCAAAAATTTGTGGAAATTCAATAACATACTCCTGAACAACCAATGGGACAAAGAAGGTATCAAAAGAGAAAAAAAAAATCTTAAAACAAACAAAAGTGAAAATACAACATATCAAAACCTATGGGATCATGCAAAAGTAGTTTTAACCTGCATTAAGAAAAAAGAAAGATCTCAAATAACAAGAAAACTTTAAACTAAGCCCAAATTAGTAGGAGGAAATTCTAAAATAAGCCCATATCTAAGTCCTTTTATGTCACAATGGCAGGTGTCCTTTGGCTACAGATAGATCTATAGTCATGTAACAGCTGTACACTTATCTGCTCTACTGTGTTAGGCAAATAGCCTCTATTTGCTTAGCCTCTCCAAATCTCATCTTTCCTGGGCATATTAATGCCCACCTATAGAATTAAACATCAGAATGTAAAGTTTTCAGCAATGCCAGACAGAGTAAATGCTCAAAGGAAGCTATTACTGCTAATGGAACAAAGTCTATTTAAAAACCTTAATGATAAACAATTATAAGATTTTCTGGAAATTAAGAAGTCCTTCATGAAGGACTTCCCAGTTACTTCATGAAGTTACTTCCCAGTAACTATCCACGATATAAACAGATTTATTTGGAATACTACAAAGGAAAATATCCCAAATTTTCCACCCAATATTACCTAACACTCACATACTCACACACAAATATGCACAGTGTTGCCCCACCACCACCCTTAGTAATCTTTTAATTTCTCCAGAGGAAAAAAGTAGGACATAAAGTTCCTTCTGTTAAACCACAAATTAGAGGTCATCATCAGTTCATTTGGGAAAATATCCATCAGTGTTTATACAAACTCAGATTCACGTACATATATATTTCCACATACACACAAACACATTTACTCATATGTGTATTTGAACTATAAATTAGTAAAGACCTTGATTTTAGTACTTAGCTAACATAAACAAATGAGGAGGTAGGGAAGCCCGAGAACTTACGATGACCACAAGACTCATGCTTCTGGCTTCCACTTAACTGTCCCTGATGCAGTTGTCTGACAAACACATTCCACATTTCCACAAATCATTCTGAAAAAGAAAGAAAAAGAAGAGTAGACCGATAGGACAGGGTAGGGGGGAGAAGTAGGAGGAGGAGGTTGAAGCAAGAGGAAGAGAGGCAGGATAGTGAGGAAGGAAGTGGGAAGAAGAAAAGGAAAGAAAGGAGGGGAAAGGAAGAGTCCATGTGTGAGGCACGCATGTGGGTTGGCTTGGCAAACCAGGTCAGTTTTGGGAAGCCAATTTTTTGCCCACCCAAAGCTTGCCCAGACTTGCCCTAAGGCTATGTTGCAAAACAGGTACTAATTTCTTTGCCAGGCATATTATTGGAATGAGTGGAGTTCCAGACCTGACTAATGTTTTCTTCTTGGCCCTCTTACTTCTTTAGCACAACATCTGAGTCTGTGGTGGTTTGATGTGTGCTCCTCAAAGCATCCCAAAGTGCCTGCTTTCTATTTCTCAATTCTTTGGTGTTTACTAACCAGTTCAAGAGCTACGGACCTCTGTTCCACCTAATGCTAACCCTATGGATATTAAGTCTTTTTTTTTTAATATATTTTTAAAAGATTTTATTTATTTATTTGTCAGAGAGACAGAGAGAGTACAAGTAGGGGAGCGGCAGGCAGAGGGGATAAGCAGGCTCCCCACTGAGCAAAAAGCCCAGTGCAGAACTCGATCTCAGGACCCTGGGATCATGACCTGAGCTGAAGGCAGATGCTTAACTGACTGAGCCACCCAGGCATCCCAGATGTTAAGTCTTTTGCCTTTAAGAACAACCATCCCAAACCCAGTGAAAATATATCTTCATCATGTATAAAAAACTGCATAAAAAACACCCCCAAATTGCTCTAGCTTTTTTTCATCCTTGGAAGCCAATTATATATATACATGCACTGTACAGGTTTAGTGAAAATATATGTTCAGCACATAACTCCTCTTTGAGAAAACCAGCAAAGCAGTGAGGACCTGCCTGATATTTAGAGAACAATATATTTTTTTTCTTTAAGGAATAGTTTTAAATATCATAATGACCAACTGAATAGAACACAATATCTCACTGGATTTTTTGCACCCTCAAAGAATAAACAATTGTGTCAGGGGTTTGTCCCTGAGAAAATTTAAATGGAAGTTCAATATGTGATTTTCAGATTGGCTTATCCAGGTTCTCTGGCATAATTTTTTTGTTTTGTTTTAAAGATTTTATTTATTTATTTGACAGACAGAGATCACAAGTAGGCAGAGAGGCAGTCAGAGAGAGAGGGGGAAGCAGGCTTCCTGCTGAGCAGAGAGCCCGATGAGGGGCTCGATCCCAGGACCCTGAGATCATGACCCAAGCTGAAGGCAGAGGCTTAACCCACTGAGGCACCCAGGCACCCCACTGGCATAATTTTTTTGATATGAAAAGGAGAGATGTAAGTATCTTTCTCTGAATAATGAGGTTTGGCTTTTTTTTTTTTTTTTAAGGATTTTATTTATTTGAGAGAGAGAACACAAGCAGGCAGAGGGGCCGAGGGAGAGGGAGAAGCAGACTCCCTACTGAGCAGGGAGCCCAACTCAGGGCTTGATTCCAGGACCCTGAAACCACAACCCAAGTCAAAAGCAGACGCCCCAACAACTGAGCCTCCCAGACACTCCTGAAAAAGGAGTTCTAATGTGAGTGTGCGACTTTAAATAAAGTTTATTGTCACAGGAGTTAGTCAAAGATTTCTATTCTGTGAGGAAGTAAGTAGAATAATGTAGAATGATAGTACATTGGCTTTCTATATCATTCCTCAACCGTACCCCCTTGAACAGTTTTTATTAAGGTGTTCAAAATGGCCTGATCACTTTCAATTTTCTTATTACCCTATTTCTTTATGACATACAAATCACTCTGAAATAGAGGGAAAAAGTATAAAATTTGAACGTAAAGTATAAAACCTCTTTCTAAAATGTATAAAGTTAGATAAAATTGACAAAACCAATCATTTTAACACTCTGAAAATCGACCAAAGGCATACAACAATCTGAGAAGTGTTGAGGCTTGAAAAACTGTTGAATTTTGAGTAAGAATAAAGAGACTGTGGCATTCTGGCCTGCAGCCGCTCTCCACTCCTGTTGCCTCTTTAGTAAGGACAGAGATTTGGTAGAGGTAGGGTGGGCTAGGAAAACTGGCAGCTTCTCTGCATGGTAAGCGTGAGCTCACTCAGTTTGGAGTGGTAGGAGACAACCACTCCCACCATTTTTAGTTGAAGTAATGGGTTCTTAGGTGGGTGAACAGAGAGAGCCAACAGCTCTACCAGTCGGAGGCTGTGGTCATGGTGGAGGCATATTCCTGTCTGTGCCTATGTGGAGATGAGAGGGAGCCAAAGCTAGTCACCCATTCCAGGCCAACCCCGGAGCTATGTGCATGCATAGAGGAAATAGAAAAGGCCCGCTGGAAAGTAAAAGGTGAAGATGGAAAAAAAAGAAAGAAAATAGATAAATAAAAAAACTTTTTTTTAAAAAGGTGAAGATGAAACACACTTAAAAATATCCTGAACTTTCAATGAGCTCCCCTGTTCACACAGAGATTCACTGGCAGAGGACAGAGACTTTACTGGCTCAATGTGTTGAGCACAACCTATCAAATCACCAAGTCATGCAGACACAGGGAAACAAAATAAAAATAACCATGTATGTGTGTATGTTGTGTGTAGATATAATAGATATACATGTATGTGTGTGTATATATATAGATATACATGTATATATGTATATTAATAAAAGTCTGCTTAGTTAAAAACTAGAGATAAACATACATATGACATATATAATATATAGATACATATTGATCTATATGTATATCTAGAGACATTTGCACATGCAAGTGGCAGGGGAGAAAAACTTCACAATTATAGTTCAGGCAAGTTACCAAAGTAACAAACAAGAATCAACAGCAACAATAACCTTCAAAAGTAAAAATGAATGAATGCATGAATGAATGAATAAATCTAGACTCATTACAATATGTTATCTAGTACGTCTAATCAGTTTTCAACTAAATAATTATAGGTAGGCAAAGAAACAAGAATGTGTGACCCATATTCAGAAAACAAAGCAGTCAATAAAAATAGTCTCTGATTAAAAAAAAAAAAGTCTCTGGTTGTCCCTAAATCCCAAAAGTTGGATTTTGTAGACAAAAATTACAAAGCACTTATTTAAAAATTGGCTATTTAGTTCAAAAAACTAAAGTAAGCCACGTTTTCTTTTTTAAAGATTTTATTTATTTACTTGTCAGAGAGAGAGAGAGAGATTGAGCACAAGCAGGGGGAGCAGCAGGCAGAGGGAGAAGCAGGCTCCCTACTGAGCAAGGAACCAGATGCGTACTCCATCCCAGGACCCTAGGATCACAAGCAGAAGGCAGATGCTCAACCCACTGAGCCACCCAGGTGTCCCAAAAGTAAACCATGTTTTAAGAATTAAAGAAAAGTATTATAGCAATGAATCAAGAAACAGAAATTCTCTGGGCGCCTGGGTGGCTCAGTGGGTTAAAGCCTCTGCCTTCGGCTCAGGTCATGATCCCAGGGTCCTGGGATTGAGCCCTGCATCAGGCTATCCCCTTAGCAGGGAGCCTGCTTCCTCCTCTCTCTCTGCCTGCCTCTCTCCCTACTTGTGATCTCTGTCTGTCAAATAAATAAATAAAATCTTAAAAAATAAAACAAACAGAAATTCTGAGTAAGGTGGTAGAAATTAGAAAAAGGAAACAAATGCATATTCTGGATTTAAAATGAAAAATTCACTAGAAGGGCTCAAAATCAGATTCAAAATAACAGAACTAAAAATCAGGACCTTGACAAATCAATAGAAATGATTCAAGCTGAAGAAAAGAGACCAGTAAAACAACATTGAATGTACCAATATCAATTTAATGGGAGTTACCCAAAAAAAGAATAAGAAGGCAGAAAAAATATATGAAAAAATAGTGACTGAAAACATGCCCAATTTGATTAAAAACATTAATCGGCTTATCCAAGAGATTCAATGAATCCCACATAATAAACATGCATGAAACTCTCCTTCCTGCCTTTCTGTGATTGTGTACTCTCCTGTGTGCTCTCACACTTCCCTGACTGGTCCTTCCTTGTATACTTTTCTTTCTCAATCCCTTTTTTCCAGTGAGTATTTTTTCCCCTGGTGAGTATGTTTTGAAGTCCCATGGAACTCTATACCACATACTCTCACATAAAAATTCCATCCATTTCCACAGACTATCAGTAAAAAGACTTTCAAGTCTTATAACTAGGCTGTCTGGTTAAATACCTCCTCTTGGATATTTCACTAGCCCACTAACTGCAGAAGAGCAATTCTTCTTTTCCACATTTCTGTAATAGCATTAGCACTAAGAGTAGGAAACAGGGAAATAGGCAACCTGAAACCTCAGTTGCCTTTGACTTTCCTTCTACTCTAACTTTACTTGGTTGCTGAGTCCTGCTAATTCCACTGACAATTTTCTTCTTACTTTTCATTTCCACTACTACTTTCCCAGTCCAGGATTTCATTACTTTCTCACCCAGATCGATCTTAGAGCAATAACTTGTTGTCATGACCTTGTCCTCTTCTCTCTTTAATCCATCCAAAGCACAGTATTCAGATTAATATTCTTAAAGCTTAGCTCTGATCATTAGTGACCCTGTTAAAACAATAACAAAATGATAGTTTCCCATGCCTCAAAAAATAAAATCTGAGTTTGTTAGCAGAACATTGCTTTTTAAACTGTATTTAGCACTTCCCTTCACCAACCTAAAATTCCAGTCATGAAAAAAATTTGGAGACTTTCAACTGAAATAAGTTTCAAAAAGAAGAAAGAAAAGGGAAAAAATGGGGGGAAAAAAGATAATTACTTGTGGGCGGGTACATGTTCCCTGACAACTTGTAAATGTTCTAGGATTTAAGATTATGTAAGTTCTTGGAAGTGTAGAGTGGCCACATCAGCTACGGGAGATGAAAAATTCAGGACACGTGGCCACGGAATATGGTAAGCAGATGGACAGCACTGGGGTGGAGGAGAACCCGCTCTGGACTTTTTCAGCCAGTTAAAGACAAGAAGACAAACTAATTTATCTACTGAGAAAAAAACATGTTACTAGTAAATGGATACAGATGAATAGAGAGTCTAGCACAGGGTACATGAGAAAAATAAAACAAAGATTATAGCAAACATTTCTGAAATACTATTTTGTTATCTGGAACCACGGATGAACTTGTAGTTCCAGATGGACCTGAGCAAGGATGTCTGGGCAAGCCGTCAGAAGTCCAGAGACGCTTGAAAATGGGAAGCTGGAGAATCTTGAACTGGCATGAAGCTGCTTGGTTTTCATAAACATGTTGCTGCCTGTGCAGTATTTTGCTGGAAAGTGGAAAAAGCTTTCTATCATTCTACAGCTTTGTGTGTGGAATATGCTACACAGATTTTGCAAATTAGGTAACAAAAACTCTGCACATGCTGTTTGGGTGTGGGTTGAATTGTTTAGCTAAGCTTTCCACTCTCTCTGAACTTATGCCAAAGGTAATCTTTGGTTCAGTCTATGAATTATAATGGCTTCTAAATTCATATGATCCAAATTTAAAACATTTCTCTATGAAATTTCACATATTAATTAAAGATAAGGAGAGCCAAGGGGTGCCTGGGTGGTTCAGTGGGTTAAGCCTCAGCCTTCTGCTCAGGTCATGATCTTAGGGTCCTGGGATCGAGTCCCACATCAGGCTCTCTGCTCAGCGGGGAGCCTGCTTCCCCTCTCTCTCTGCCTGCCTCTCTGCCTACTTGTGATCTGTCTGTCAAATAAATAAATAAATCTATCTTTAAAAAAAAGATAAGGAGATCCAAAAAAGTAAGGTTAATTGGACACCAAACGGAATTGTGAAGAATAACAAAGCTCTTGTTATGGGAAAGAACTGATGAAGTTTATTCTTCATGGTTTTTGTTGTTTCTCTTACCTGACAGAATCAAGGTAATTGCAAAATTTCTGCTGGAGTTTCTGAAGGTGTAAGCTTCATAGTTACACCAAATTTCATAATGTCCTACAAAACTGTCAAAAGTTAGTTATTGAATGCGGGAGTAAAAAGTCTACATAAATCAGAGCAGACCTAACTTATACTCAGTGTTCTCAAAGTCATTTCTAAAAAACAAATCACACAGGTCATTTTTGCTAATAGTTATTAAGAAGTATGTTAAACCATTTTATTCTACATATATCTGAAATCTCACACTTCATCAGAATATAATTTTTCTAAATCTCTGATCTTTTTTTTACTTCAGGACCCTCTGTAATCATCAGTCATACTGATGCTTTTCAATACTAAGGCAGAGTAATTCTGCAGTTAGACATTTTCTAATGATGAATGATGGTGAATTGATGATGAATACCATTGCAAAATTAAGCTAAAGGAAATCTTGCACAAAGCAACTTTTTTTTTTTTTAATGTGTTTTCCTCATATGTACGTAGGTACTATGGCATGGCAGTGAGGAGTAAGGGTTCTAAGCCAGATCATTTGGGTTTATGAACTAGCTCTACTACTTACCAGCTGTGTCACATTGAGCAAATATGTATTCCCTGTGTCTCAGTTTCCTTATCTGTAAAACAGGGGTAATGGCAGTATTTATAACTTACAAGGTTATTGTTTTTAAAAAGATGAAATGTAAACATGCGCATTATCAGTATATCACTATTATTAGCTATTCTCCTTACAGTCATAAATATTAATACATATGAATCAGTCGTTAATATTTGCAACAGAGACTATGAACTTAGTCTAACACCGATAGTCAGATATTTTGGACACGATATAATTATATTAATGTAATTTAATATTATTCTTTTTCTTCAAAACATGGAAACAAATACAACAGACCACATGTCATTCAGGTAGGTGACATTCTGTATTAGTTTTAAAATCATGTGTATTTTTTAAAAGGGGTTTTAGAAATTATAACTAATATTCAGATGAACAAGTCTGTAGCTAAAATTAACTCCAAAACATTATTTAGCAGGCTTGTATATCTTGTATATCATTATTTCAGGCTTGTATATCTTTCTTTCATACAACTTTTTAGATTCTGTCTAGGTCATCATGATCTCTTCAACAGGGTGCATTTTCTCTTAATTATTGCAAGATGTGTATTTTTAGATTTTCCTTCTATAAAACAGATTTATTATTAAATACAATTACCCTTGGATTCCAAAGAAGTTGGTATCTAAATACAAATGTACAGCAGCGATGTTCATATCCTGAACATAGTTCTGAGAGGGATGTTTATGATTAAGTGCACACCAAGAAAACAATACCATCAGCAAAGAGAGCCTTGTTCTCTGGATATAGTTTGTGAAACTTGGGCAGTGTGCACATTAAGAGAGCCACAGGAAGTGAAATTATGAATTACTTCAAATGGAAAAACGAAGTAGAATCCTTTATTTTTCAGAATGTGATTTGGCAGGACACCTGGGTGACTCAGTTGGTCAAGCGTCTGCCTTCAGCTCAGGTCATGATTTCAGGGTCCAGGGTTGGAGCCTAACACTGGGCTCTCCCTGCTCAGTGGGAAGTCTGCTTCTCCCTCTCTCTCTCTGCTGCCCCCACTCCCCTCACTTGTGCACGCTCTCTCTATCTTTCTCTCTCAACTAAACAGATAAAATCTTAAAAAAAAAAAAAAAAAGAATGTGATTTGGCTCTAATTCTGCTGGCAGAGTGATTTCAAGCTTTCTCTAGAAAGGTTAAAATGGGAACTTACCACTGAGTCAAGATGTTGAGTAGAAAGGCTCATTCATTCACTCAACAGACATGTGTGATACACTGGGAATAATATAGACACAAATATAAGATCTTGCCCTCAAAAACACTGGAATCTAATAGTGAGAGACAAATGTTGTAAACAGATTTGTACACCAGTGTTCACTAAAGTAAAACAAACTAAAATCAACCATCTGGGATGGAGAGCAACATGGCAAAGAAGTGAATTTGAAAATATTATGTGTCTGTGTATGTATTACATATATTTCATAATTTCTGTTTGTTCATGTCAGGCTTCTTTCAAGTTTCTTTCTCTCTCATACACAGATACTTACAAATACACACACACATACAAACCCGGTAGGATTTTGACTGTAATTTTATTGAATCTAAAGCTCGGTTTCAAAAAAATGAACATTTTTAAATGCTAAGTCTTCCAATGTATAGGAATGTGGAGTCGGCCTGCATTAATTTATGTTTCTTAATGTCTCTCAGAAATGTTTTTATGTTTTTATAATTTTTATATATTTGTTCCTTGGTTTTAAATATTTTTTAAACTACTGTAAATTTTTTTCAGTTTTATTTCCTGTTGTTACCTATCATAGAAATGCAATTTAAAAAATACATAGTTTTAAAAATCATCCAATTCTTTTTTTAAAAAACCCTTTTATTTATTTATTTTATAGAGAGAGAGAGAGAAAGAGAGACAGATGAGAAGGGGGAGGGTCAGAGGGAGAAGAAGACTCCCCGCCAAGCAGGGAGCCCAATTCAGGACTCAGTCCCAGGAGTCCAGGATCATGACCTGAGCCGAAGGCAGCTGTTCAACCAACTGAGCCACCCAGGTGCCCAAACTCATCCATTTCTTAACTGACTGAGCCACCCAGGTGCCCCATAACTTGTCTAATTCTAATATCTATCTGTAGAATCTTTGGGATTTTCGACATAGATAAGCCACATTAAATAATATCAGTTTTATGTGGTTTTTTAAAATTCTTTTTCATGTGCTCGCTTTGGCAGCACATATACTAAAATTCTTTTTCATGGGGCGCCTGGGTGGCTCAGTGGGTTAAGGTCTCTGTCTTCGGCTCAGGTCATGATCCCAGGGTCCTGGGATCGAGCACCGCGTTGGGCTCTCTGCTCCGAGGGGAGCCTGCTTCCTCCTCTATCTCTCTGCCTGCCTCTCTGCCTACTTGTGATCTCTGTCTGTCAAATAAATAAATAAATAAATAAAATCTTAAAATTCTTTCTCTTTCCTTATCACATTGACTAGGACCTCCAGGATAAGGCTGACTAGAAATGGTGATAATTCTCATATGTGTCTTATTCCTAATCTCAGAAGGAAAGCTTTCAGTAAGTATATGGTGACTGTTATGGGTATTTTGTAGCTATCCTCTATGAAGGAAATTATTTCCTATTCTTAGTTTACCAAAAGATGTATTTTAATCAAGAACAAATGCTGACTGGAATCAACTGCTTTTCCAGAAAGATTCTGACAAAACTTCTTCTCTTTATTCTGTTTATGTGGTAAATTCTGATTTGGCTTTCTAATGTTAACATTTTACCATTACAACAAACTCAACTTATGTGTGACATACTATCATTTGTACATATTCTTTAGTCAGCTGAAATTAAGAATTTTGTTATTTGTGTTCATGATTGAGGTTGCCCCCTAATTTTTTCCTCATAATTTCCTATTCTTATTTTGATATCAAAGTAATGCTGGCCTTGTAAGTTAAGTTGGAGAGCCTTCCCTCTTTTTCTGTTTTTTGAAGTCAATAAAGATATTTATTCCTTAAACATTTTCTAGAGTTAAACAGTGAAACTATTACATATAATGGAAGGTTTAAAATTAGAGATTGATCTTTTTGGCTATTATGAGATCTTCGTAATGTCTTTGTTCATGTCTAAATTTCAGCAGGCTTTATTTTTTGTGTGTGCTTTTTTTTTATCCTACTAAGCTTATTCAAACCAGTTAAGACACAAAGCATATATTTATTATTGGCATATATTTTGGCAATATATAGCATATATAATATGTAATTAACAATAATTATTAAGAATTAATAATTATATATCACTAAATCTATGGTAGATGAGAGCTGTATTTAAGGATAGTTCTTCTACTTCTTGATTATTAAGAACCTGCCTTATTAAAATGAGTTGCTATTTGGCATAATTTTTAAAAATGCAGTTGAACTAAAAAGAATGTGCTTTATTTGTTTTTAGTTAAACTGAAAAGATGGATACAGGGGCATACCTAGTGACTTGACACCTGAAAGGGACCATTTGAATCTCTTTCTCTTGCAGACAAAAGTATTTTCAACAACAATCATGACGTGCAACAAATAAGAATTATTTTGTCCAGAAAAGCAATTCAGTGACAATTTTCCTTTAATAAATTTTGCATATAGTGCAAATAGTGTTAGTAAAATATTAGTAAAAGTGGGGCACCTGGGGGGCTCAGTTGGTTAAGCATCTGTTTTGCTCAGGTCATGATCCTAGGGTCCTGGGATAGAGTTCCAAGTCAGGTTCCTTGATCAGCAGGAAGCCTGCTTCTCCCTCTGTCCCTCCCCCTGCTCATGCTCTCTCTCTCATTCTCAAGTAAAGAAAATCTTTAAAAAATAATAAAATAAAGAAATAAAGTCCTAATTCTTTTTAGAGTACATTAATTTTTTTTTAAAGGAGAGAAGTATTTATGCCTACATATTGGTCTGTCACGGTGATGAATAATTCCAATGCAGTTTCTGGCTTTGAAATTTCACTTGTGCAAATCTGTCAATGGCTTGGTCAAACTGATATGCATACATTCATGGTCAACAGAATCAATATATAGTATATATCAGATTTGTCAATCTGTCCTCACTCATAATTGACTAAAGAACACTTTTTAACTTCAAATGTTTCTCTCACATTAAGAAACAGATATACAAATAGAAAGCTTTAAAATAAGGATATTTATCAGAGATTCATAAAAAATCCCATTTCATAGCAAATTTAAGAAATTACAACACTGTCCATTTCTTTGTTCTCTGGGATTCATTTTAGCAGCTTTCAGATGTTTTTGCAGTTGAATACCTTCACCAGAAAATTCCTCATAAATTTCTATTTTATTTGGTAAAATTCTCCAAAGCTGAGAATGGTTGCAAATTATTTGAGCTTGCTTCAGGCTCAGTTCATATCTTTAGCCCCTGAGGTACTACGTAATCCTGTGTTTAAACCCAGATTCAAAATAATTATACCAGAGTGATTATGAAAACAAAAAAACAGAAGTCAGTTGCTTATTCTTAAAATAAATATGTGTAGCTGAGTCCACCTGTAGGGCAGTTGGAATCACTTCCACGGGGAGTATAATGTTTATTAAAGCGTAAGTGATAGGAAAACATGGTGATTTTCAGCTTACATGCATATTATCCCATTTCAGTAACTGCAGCAGTTGTTCAGAACTTAGACCAAAAAAAGATTGTTTTTTTGTTCAGAGAGCAGTAGCGTCATTGGCATTGCTTAGAACTGTCCGTGCACAGTGATAATAAAAAGCCGACTGGGGGCGCCTGGCTGGTTCAGTGGGTTAAGCCTCTGCCTTCAGCTCAGGTCATGATCCCAGGGTCCTGGGTGGCTCAGTGGGGTAAGCCTCTCCCTTCTGCTGGGGTCATGATCCCAGGGTCCTGAGCCTCCTTCCCCCTCTCTCTCTGCCTGCCTCTCTGCCTACTTGTGATCTCTGTCTGTCAAATAAATAAATAAAATCTTTAAATTAAAAAAAAAAAAGCAGACTGACTTTTACTATTATTTTATTTTATTCCTTTTAAATCTTCTATGCAGAAAGCCCTCCCCTGCTGCCTGTACCACCCCATCCTTGGTACACCACTGGCTGGATGAGAAAAGGAACGAGGACAGGTAAAAAGAAACACCCATTTCCCTTCAACCAGCAGGCCAGAAAGTCTTCTGGAATCAAGAGATTCTGAGTAATTACGAGAATAATGAAGTGGTTTGTTGATTTATTTCTGGAAATATTCATTTAAAATACAAATTACATTCTCTTTTGCTCCTTCACCAGGCGTGTTCGAATCATGACAACATGCTCTATTTTTGCTTATCTACTGTCACCAGCAGTGAAGTAACAGAACTTGCTCTGAAGTAATGGAGTGGATAACCAACTGAGATACCAAGACTAAAACTTTTGGTAAGGCAAACAGACCTCTGCAGTACCACTGGAGGTATTTCCTGGCCTTATCTGACACATTTAGCACCTTATCACAAACTGAAGGGAGGCAGAGTTATCTGTTTAATAAACATGCATCCTCCTGGATCTGGAAAGAAAGTATCTGAGAAATTTAACTAAGGTCTAAGTGAATCATGATGTGAATCTCAATAGGTTGCAGCAAATGTTAAGTTTCTGGTTCACAGTTTAAAAAAGAAAAAAATGACCCCAGACATGGTAAAATTCCAACATCCTAAGAATGTAGTATTGCATAAATGGTGGTAAGTAAAATACCAGCCTTACATCTTCTTGAAGTTAGAGTTTAAACTAACTAAAATGACGACATCTTATATATTTTCTGTGCTTTTTTGACAAATATGGTTGGAAAACATAAACTTCATCCTTCCTAACAGGCGCAAAATAAATAGAAGAAATGCCCATTTGGTGTTTCCTGTTTGGTTCTGTTGATGGACTAATGTTCCCTCCTGCTGTAGCAATTGAGGATGTTTGTATTCTTGGCCCCTCCACAGGGAAGCAGGAAAAAATCTGAACTCTGATGACTTTGTGTACTTCTGGCTTTGATGTCTTGCTCTGGGCACTGTGCAGAGGAGCTGAGCTGAACTTGTATTAAAAGCAGTGAAAATACCAATTAAGAGTCTGACATTTAGCAGTTTCATCTGTAAGTTTACTTGGGTAAGAACAAAATTTCTGTAGTAACACACATAATAGCTTTGACTGCTTTCAAAATTAGGCAGATAAAATATACAAGAAGTCATTTTCTAAAAGATATGTAAAACAGCCAATGAAGAAGGAAACATACAGCAATACTGGGCCCATTGATAATAAAAAGAATATTTCCAGGGAACATTTTGGAGTTGACTATTACTATAATGTTTTAAAGTTTTGACCTTTAAATACCCTACAATCCCAATGATTTTTATCCCTTGGATGTCAGCTTTGGTTCCAGCAAATCATTTGCCTGAGATCTTGACAAGAAAATCCATCCTCCTTAACTCTACCTTTTCTGGAATCCCAGGATAATAAGATGCAGTCCAGAGGCAGTTATGACCTCCCTAGGTCACATCTAAAAGCTCAAAAGCTCATTTCAACCTTGTCCCTTAACCTAACCCTCCTCATCCCTTATGTATTTGTTCACTTTATGATGGAAGAGAGGGAGAAATCCATAAAACATTTATTCAAATTTTCTACTAGGAAATAATCCTATAAAGTCTCTGACTCACCCCTTTTTGTACCTAAGGGCCAACAGATTACCCTTTGTGATGTGCTGGGTAGCTAAGTACTGAGAAAAATGGAGTCTGTTCTGGAGAAGGACAGCCCTATATGGGCTAAAGAGACTTCCCTGTTTTTTCCTTTCCTTACAATCCACACTGTAAACCCCTTTAGAATCCACTAATTTCCCTTTTGGGGAAATCTATCCATTTTTCTGGGAGTTATAAGGCCTATGCAGAAGGCCTGCATATTTGAAGATCATGCAAATGAACCTCAACATCAGTCTCAAGGCTGCCGTTCAGTAAATGTGAAATGTCATGAAAACCTAACTGCTTGACTGTAATCATTTTGCAAAGTTTACTTATAGTAATAATTTGGGCCTTCCGTCTTTATAGACTATTCCAATGGAATGAATTTAAGAAATTATATTTATTTTCTCATCTTAGAGATTTTTCTGCTTCATTTTGCTCTTATACATTGTGTTCATCGTCTAGATTTCGATGTATTTTACTTTTCTTTCCATGAAGTGCTCATCATAATTTATGCTCTGTGGCTCAGCAGTAAGTTTTAGGGAGGACCCAATATCTTTACATTTGACAAATGAAAAGAGAATGTAACAGTTTTCTTGGCCAAGTAAAAGAGACATGCAGTATGACTGTTATGAGTCAGGATTTGGCCCCCTCTGCATCAGCTGGAAGACAGCAAGTGCCACAGCCCTGGATGAAAATACATGGCAATGAAGAGGAACAGTGAGTGGTCGGACGGTGTTATGTTGGCATCATTTACGTATTATCAGCAAGATCTAAATAGGTGACCTGGCATGAAGATCACAGTAACTGCCAAAAGATTTCATCACTCTTGGCACAAGCTGTCCCTACGATATTTCAAACATTAAGGTCTTTCTTTCAGAGAAAAAGCTGAAGGGAGCCCTTACCTCAGATTTTCCTTTTTACCCCCCATAGGCTCTTATGCCTCAGGCTTCAGCCTTCATCTCCTCCAGGAGGAGGGCTCTTTCCTGGTTACTATAGTGATGGGTCAGGAAAATATCTGAATGCATGCTGCAAAATTAGTCAGTAAATTATAAATGGGCTATTCATGTAGAAAGGCCAAATTATAAACCAGAGAATAGTGGTCTTTACATAGAAAGCAAAAGAAAATTACACAACATATATCAAAGCATTACAATGTGACAAACAAAAGTTCTATAAACATCCTAACTTTGCAGGAGACCATCTAGCTACCCCTGTAGCTACATAGGGTACTAGGTTCTATGAAACGGACAAAAGGTACCAGACCTCTGGGGATAAAGGCAAGATGAAATGCACAAATTATTGTATACAATATACCCAATAAAAGAAGACAGAAAACCCCTATGTTGACAATTCAGCCTGCCTCTTGAATTAAAAAGCTACTGGAACTTTGGAGAGGGCTTATTTCAGCAATCCTTATCTAGGGATACACATCACAATTTGTGAGTGACATTTTCACAAACACGCCTGGCCTTACTGCAGACCTGGTAAAATAATGTCTAAGAGTGAGGCCTTGGGACTTAGCAAAAGTCAGGCAACTAGTGTCCAGTCTTCTGGGTTTTCTTTTTGCAGAAAATTCACCTCTTTCCAGTAACTAGTGAGTTTGGGAGCTTTGGTGTCTGAAGGATTCCTCTGATGCCACCAGACATGACCCTGAGCTAGCAACACATGGCCCCAGACTGTCAGGTGACTGGCCCCCCAAAGAAGGCTGTTTCCCATCCTAGGTGGGCCAGTTAAATCCTGCTGCTTCCAAAACCACACAACACTGGAGTAGGTGATATGTGTCCCTACTTAGTCTCCAACTGTCATTCAAAGAGGTCATGAGCATTCATTATTATTGCTTCATGGTGAAAATACGATGAGAATGAATTCTGATAAAATTTAAAAGGATACAAGTAGGAGAGCACACACAATTGCCTGAGCCTTCACTACCCACAATTTAGGTGAGGCAGACCAGGACTGCCTGCCCCCTCAGAAGGATGGCACTGGTCCCTATTATCCACTACCCACTGATAGGGAACATCTACGTTATGTACATAGTTGAATTACCAATCTATTATTTACTTGAGCTCAGGATGACTTAAATACAAATTTGCAGGTGTCCAACAAAGCCAGATTCTTTTTGTGCTTTCCATACGTTTATGTCACTGCATGTAATCCTCAATCCTCACAATCTCATGAAAGATCAAAAGATCAAAAGCTACAGACCCTGCAACCACCCTGTTCTTCCATGTCTGCCATGAAATCCCTACCTTTCGGCTGATGAGATCTATTTTATTTTTTGATTTGAGAGAATGAGAGAGAATAAAAGCACAGAGTAAAAGTGAGAGGGAGAAGCAGACTCCCCAATAAGCAGAGAGCCTGATGTGGGAACCCCAGGATCATGACCTGAGCCAAAGATAGACGCTTAACCAACTGAGCCACCCAGGAGCCCCTTGCAGATGAAATCTTGAGACTCACAGAATCAAGTCAGATAGCTATGAGGGGTTGTTAGGATTACAACCTGAGCTTGACTCCCAAACTCACATTCTTACCACAAATCCAAACCAACGCCTAGCACGTTACTTATTCTGAGCTATTAAAGCTGTCTGGGGAAAACAGGCAAAATATCTTTATTTCCCTGATTTTGCCTACTGTTGTATCTTGGAATCAGGCCAAAAACTAAGGAAAATCTGCCCATTTACCACTGGCAAGATGACTAAGTAAGCCATAAATAAAGTCACATCGAAATGATGGTGGAATTGGTTGGGAAGGCCAACAGCAGACATGGCTTTAGGATCATGACCTGAGCTGAAGGCAGAGACTTAATGGACTGAGCCACCCAGGTGCCCCTAGTCAGAAAGTCTTTATAGAAAGATCCATGAACTCATCCATGAAGCCAACCATGAGCCAGTTCATGAACCTCACTCAGAAGCAGGCTTTGGTTCTATTGCCTTCCATGTGTCCTTTCATTTTTCGGCTTCAGTTTGAACTCCTTTCACAAGATTTATAAAATTAAGGTATTTTTTGAAAGAAACTTTAAGCATTGATTCTCCACTTTAGATACAAATTTAGCTCACTTGGGAATTTGGGGACAAAATGTAGTGACTCCAGAATCACTAAGGAAGAATCAAATTATTTAATAGGGGACAGTGAGGAGCAGTAGGCATCTGTAACCTGCATTATGACCCATAGCTTTGGAAACTCTTGCCTAATTTTATGCAGTATAACACACTGCTTTGGAGCATGGCTTGTGGAGATTAGCTGCCTTGGATCAATTCCTAAGACTGCCCCTTTACTAGATTCATGAGAATCAGTAAATTACTTACTCTTTCTGTACCTTATTTATTCAAGATTCTATGTCTATTTGTTGAGTGCCAGGCCCTCTTCTAGAGGCATATCAGTGAATAAAGCAAGTGGAAATTCCCGCACTGGGGGTATTTACCTTCTAGAACAAAGACACCGACAAAACGACATAATATACTAGTATTATATTATTAATATATCAACATATTATATAATTAGTTATTAATGATTAATCAATGATATTGAATATTTCTATAGATATGAAGACTATAAGACAACAGGGAGACAAGCAGGGTGGGAGGGCTGAGAGCACGTGTGTGTTGGATCTTTTACCCTCACAGGGTTCTTGTGATGGTTAAAATGATTTTACATTAAAAGTAGGTGCTTAACATGGGGGCTTAAGTGGGTAGGAGAAGAATCAATGAAACAAGATGGAATTGGGAGGGAGACAAACCATAAGTGACTCTTAATCTCACAAAACAAACTGAGGGTTGCTGGGGGGAGAGGGGTTGGGAGAAGGGGAGTGGGGTTATGGACACTGGGGAGGGTATGTGCTTTGGTGAGTGCTGTGAAGTGTGTAAACCTGGCGATTCACAGAACTGTACCCCTAGGGATAAAAATATATGTTTATAAAAAAAAAAAAAAAAGTAGGTGCTTATAACAGAGCCTGGCACGTAATGTTTAAAAGTATTATCTGCCATTCCCTTGTTTCACCAATGAGGAAACTGATAATCCAGAAAAGTAGAAGAATCTGCCCAAGTAACTGAGAAAGGAAGCATACCAGGGACTTCACCCATCTCAACTCAGTCCTAGATGAATTTCAGTCTGGGGCTCCTCGAAGACAGATGATAAAACAATGGGCCCAGAGCCTACATTTTGATACCGATTCTTGTTCTTGAATGTGGCTCTTGCTGGTGCCACACATCAGAAGCAAATATTGCTACATGCAACTTTTACTTGGCACCCCTGAAGACATGGATGAGAGAGATATCTAAAGGAACACATCCTGTCTGTAACTCCAGCCAATTTCTTAAGCATCTTTATGGTGTAACAGTCATATAAGGGGTACCTACCGGTCTCCATATACATCATGAACAGGTAAACAATGGCTAAGGAAAAAGGTAAAATGAAACTATAAAACTCATTTTTATATGATATGATAATAATTATTAAAAATTTATTTTATTGGATGCCTGGATGGCTCAGTTGGTTAGGCATCTGCCTTCAGCTCGGGTCATAATCCCAGGGTCCTGGGATTAAGTCCTGCATCCCCTTCTCCCTCTGCCTGCTGCTCTCCCTCCTTGTGTGTGCTCTCTCTCTGACAAATAAATAATATCTTAAGAAGAATAAAGTGCCTAAAAAATTCCAAATAAGTAAATAAATGAAAATTTATGTTATGATGAAAGAAAATATGGTAACTCCCCCAAATATGTTAGCCCTAAGCATTATTTTAAAGCATTTCTGGAGTCTGATGGAACTTAGATAACTTATAGGATATAAATCAGGAAAACAATAATTAAAGCCATTCTTCTTTTTAAAGATTTTTATTTTATTTAAAAAAATTTTTTTAAAGATTATACTTATTTATTTGAAGAAAAAGAGAGCAAGAGCAGGGGAAGAGGCAGAGTGAGAAGCAGACTCCCTGCTAAGCAGAGAGCCTGATGTGGAGCTCAGTCTCAGGACCCTGGGATCATGACCCGCACCAAAGGTAGATGCCTAACTGACTGAGCCTATTTATTTATTTTAAAGAAAGCAAGTGAGGGGAGGTGCAAAGGCAGAGTAAGAGAGAGTATTTCAAGCCGACTCCAGGCTAAGCATGGAGCCCAGTGCAGGGCCGATGCAGCGCTGATGCAGGGCTCAAATGCAGGGCTCAATCTCACCTTAGCCAAAATCAAGAGCTGAGCCTCTCAGGTGATCCTAATTAAAGCCATTCTTTGGGTAAAATATATTATTGGATTAACTTATCTGAACCAAAGTCCTATGAAATGTCCAAACAATTCTAACCCTTTCTTAGAATGACTGATATTTGGGTTACAAGATAACTATGAAGATTAAAACCCATATGAGTGACTAAGCTCAAACGTGTTCTCATGACCCTTGTGGCTTGAAAAAGAAAGAAAGAAGAAAAGGAAAAAAGTGAATTTACATTTAATTAAAAAATTAAATCTGAAAAAGTAATCATTTTAAATATGTTGCAATCCGTACTAGAACCTATTTGAAAAATGTAATTTGCTCTGTTAGAGTCTTGCCTTGTGATAACACAGCAAAATCTTCTTTTATCTGTATTGTGAAAGTATATGGACCAGAAAAGGGAAAGATAAAACAGTAAACATTGGTTTAGTAGAAGAGATTAAATTGACAGAAAAAAAATGGAAAAGGAAATCATTAAGGCAGTGGTTGAGAGCTTGAAAGCAAAGATAAGGAGAGTGAAAACTGATGTAAACAGCAGAGAAAACTGTTCTGTGCAAAGGAGGGTTTAAGTTTATGTATAATCAATTTCTCTATGGATTTTCTCCCTGATTCACGATATGAGTTAGCAAGATTATTGGGATAGTGAGTTTTAAATCTCTTGTTACAGTCAAGATAATAAGCACAGTAATGACAGAGGACAGTCATGTTTTTCACCCTAAAAGCGAAGAGTTAAAATCTGTACTTTATAAGAAAGTGATGACTAAGACATTTGATTAAAAATCTAATAGTTGGGGCGCCTGGGTGGCTCAGTGGGTTAAAGCCTCTGCTTTCGGCTCAGGTCATGATCCCAGGGTCCTGGGATCGAGCCCCACATCGGGCTCTCTGCTCAGCGGGGAGCCTGCTTCCTCCTCTCTCTGCCTGCCTCTCTGCCTACTTGTGATCTCTGTCTGTCAAATAAATAAATAAAATATATAAAAAAAAAATCTAATAGTTGAGGGACGCCTGGGTGGCTCCGTCAGTTAAGCCATCACCTTCGGATCAGGTCATGAACCCCGGGCTCCTGGGATGGAGTCCCACATTGGGCTCCTTGCTCGGCAGGGAGCCTGCTTCTCTCTCTGCCTCTGCCTGCCATTCTGCCTGCTTGTGCGCACTCTCTCTCCCTCTCTCTCTCTGACAAATAAATAAATAAAATCTTTTAAAAACTAAAACTAAAAATCTAATAGTTGAGAAAATTTAGAATGTCCCTTATAGGTATGATTATTGAACTACTTTCATATTTGAGTTTAGATCAGCAAATGGAATGTGTTCATTTTTATCGTTATCTAAAACCATAAAGAATGGCAATAGTAGGACTCATATAAGATGACAGATAGGATCAATAGTTGACTGACCCTTATTTTAGTGTGTGTATGTATGTGTACTCCAAATTACATAGATCATGACTAATAGAAAAAGTTATTTTTTAGGTCATTCCTTAAAAAAGAGTTATGCGTGGAGGTTGGGGAGGTGAGAATAAAGTAAATATTTATTGAGTGCTTATATATAGTCATGTGATATAATAGATGATTCTAACTTTACTTAGACTTAATAAAACATTATGAAATAATATTATTATGCTCAAATTACTAATGGATATTCTAAACAAAATTAAACATTTTAGTAAATGCAATAATAAAGAGTTGAATTATTTATGTTTCCTATTTTGTCCTCCTGATACAAAAAGTATTAATCATAAGACCTACTATTTATTGAGTATCTGCTATGTGCAAGGTAATAGAACTCTTAATTTACATACATTTTTTTTCAATTTCAACACGATCTCATAGCAAGATATGTATTATTATTACCAATTCATAGAAGATATACTTGAGGTCTAATGGATTTACGTGAATTGCTTCAAAAACATACTTAGTTAAGTCACAAAACAAAAATGCAGACTCTGATTTTTCTGATTAAAAAGCTCTTATTCCATCCATTATACCATGCCATCATCATAACATTTTGACATTTAGTCTTTAAGTTCAACATTCCATATGTTTTTATTTATATTCATAAATATTTTCTGTCTAAAAAGCTCCTTTCAAAATATATGAGGGCAAGGAAGGACATATATCAAATTCTCTGTTACTTTACATATTAACAAGATTTATAAATCACTTAGAAGATTTAAAACATCGGGCATCTGGCTGGCTCAGTGGTACGGCATGTGACTCTTGATATCAGGGTCATAAGTTTGAGCCCCATGTTAAATAAAGATTTAATCCAAGCTCAAAACAAAACAAAAACAAGGGCCTGTATAGAAAAAAATATATATTCTTTTTTTTTAAAGATTTTATTTATTTATTTGACAGAGAGAGATCACAATTAGGCAGAGAGGCAGACAGAGAGAGAGGAAGGGAAGCAGACTCCCTGCCGAGCAGAGAGCCCGATGCGGGGCTTGATCCCAGGACCCCAGGACCCCAGGATCATGATCTCAGCCGAAGGCAGAGGCTTTAACCCACTGAGCCACCCAGGTGCCCCCCCAAAAAAATATTCTTTAAAGGAGGCTCCACACCCAACATGGGGCTTGAACTCACGACCCTGACATCAAGAATTGCATGCTCTACTGACTGAGCCAGTCAGGCACCCAGAGAAAAAATATTATAATAAAAGATAAACTGGAGGAAAGGTAACAAATGGAGGGCAAGATTCTTACTGCTGTTTAGGTTTGCACAACCTAAAGAAAAAGAATTATTCATGATTTATTAATAACAATACTTTGGAGTGCCTGGCTGGCTCACTCAGTTAAGTGTCCAACTCTTGGTTTCAGCTCGGGTCATGATCTCAGGGTCCTGGGATCGAGTCCCGAGCTGAGCACTGTACTCAGCACAGAGTCTGCTTATCCCTCTCGCTCCGTTCCTCCCCCCACTCTCTCTCTCTCATAAAAAAATAAAATAAAATAAAGATCTTTTTAAAAAAATTAACAATACTTCATTAAAAAAAACTCTCCATTGTGTAAGTATGCATTATCATCTAGTTCATGTTCATCTAGTATATGAAGGAAAGTTTATTTTTTCCAGAGTAACAGTTTTCAATTAAATGCTTTCAACATTCTTCAGTAAGATATTCTTTTGAGGCCACTGAAATCCATCACTGATAATACAGGAACAGGCAGGCAGGCTATTCGCAATGCCTCTGCTAGATTAGCAACTGTGGCTCTTTCTGTTAAATACTAAAATCAACTTGTCACAAATTCAAGTAAAGTAGCAACGAATCCACACCCAAACAGTAAGGTCTGCGAATGACTTAAGTGGTCAGGTTCAGATTCTGTTTCACTCATTGAACAAGACTGGAATCCAGTGGGTCTCAGGCATTGTGTTAAAGACAGGAGGATAAGCACACAGATGTTCCCTCAGGGTTCTCTCACCCATGGGTGAGAGAGACCCGCGAGCAATCCAATATACGAGAGTTCTAACGAGGACATGCATTAGTCTGTTCACACTGCCAGGACAAAATAGCGTAGTCTGCATGGCTTAAAAGACAGAAATATACATTCTCACAGTTCTGGAAGCTGTGAAGTCCAAGATAAAGGTGCTAGTAGATTGGATTCCTGACTTGCCAATGGTTACCTTCTTGTTATGTCCTCACATGGCAGAGAGAGCAAGCTGTCTGGTGTCTCTTCTTATAAGGGCACTAATCACATCATGTGGGTTCCACCCTTGTGAACTCATCTTACTCTATTTACCTCCCAAAGGCCCTGTCTCCAAATAGTATTACACTGGGAACTAGGGATTTAATATATGAATTTTATGGAACACAGATATTTAGTTCGAACCAGGAGGGAAGTATTAACTCTGCCCAGCTTTGTAGAGGAGGCCGTTGCAGAGGAAGTGACTCTTGAGCTTGGTATCAAAGCAATCATAGGAGGTGACTGGCAGAAGGTACACAGCATAGATAGGACAGCAGAAACAAAACTCAGGAGAAGGAACAAATGGTGATCATTTCAGGGAAAGGAAGGAATAAGGCAGAAAAATTAAATTGGGACCAGATTATAGAAGGTCCCTGCATCTGAAGCTGAGGAGCTTAAAATTTCTTTATATGGCAGTGGGAAGCTGATGAAATTATTATGTGAGTGTGCCTGTGTGTTATGTGTGTGTTATAATAAAGTTTGTTGTTTGGATAACAATAATGCAAGTTAATATTTAAAAACTGAATTGGGGGGTGCGGTGCACCTGAGTGGCTCAGTTGGTTATATAAATAGCTATAAATAGCTCAGGTCATGATCTCAGGGTCCTGGAATTGAGCCCAGTGTGGGGCTCCCTGCTCAGCTGAGAGCCTGCTTCTCCTTTTCCCTCTGTTTCTCCCCACTGCTTGTGTGCATACTCTCTCTCTCAAATAAGTAAATAAATAAAATCTTTAAAACAAATAAAAATAAAAACTGAATTTTTTTAAAGTTTTAATTTTTTTTTTTTTTACAAACGTATAATGTACTATTAGCCCCAGGGGTACAGGTCTGTGAATCGCCAGGTTAAAAACTGAATTTTTATTTTTTTTTTATTTTTTTTAAAGATTTTATTTATTTATTTGACAGAGAGAAATTACAAGTACACTGAGAGGCAGGCAGAGAGAGAGAGAAGGAAGCAGGCTCCCTGCTGAGCAGAGAGCCCGATGCGGGACTCGATCCCAGGATCCTGAGATCATGACCTGAGCCGAAGGCAGCGGCTTAACCCACTGAGCCACCCAGGCGCCCCTAAAAACTGAATTTTTAAAAGCTTTTATTTTGAAACAATTTCAAACTTACAAAAATGTTACAAGAATAATACAAAGAACTCCTATATATTCTTTATCCAGATTTACGCATTGTTACTCTTGTGGCACATTTGCTTAATGTTCTCTCTCTATATATGGCATATATATTTTTTAAATAGACATGCAAACAGACATACAGATATGGATATGCATGTGTATTTACACACACATAGACATACTCATATGTACACACTTATTTCTTTCTGAACTAGGTGAGAATAGGTTCACGCATTAATGCCTTTACTCTTTAATAATTCAGTGTGTCTATAAAGTTTCTCAGCCTTTATTTTCATGACATGGAGATTTTTTAAATACAGAGAATTTTTAAAGCAAATGGTATGTTAAAAAATACACTGTTATCGAAAAATGACTGAGGTCAGCAAGAAGGAGATTAATGGATAAGAAAGAGCATAAAATAAGCGAACGAGAGAAGACCAGACTGAACCAGCTGAGATGACAAAGTCCTCACAGGATGGGAATATCTCCATGTGGGAGACTCAACGGCATTTCATGCACATTGTGTGTGAAACATAAAGGAAATGAAGACTTCATTCTAGCTTGGGACATTTAATGGATGGTGATAAAGATTATAAGATAAATAGATACCGATTTTGTTTGATTATAGGTTGAAGGAGGAGAACCAGTTTGTTTTTGAATGCTGAGCAGGCACGTAATGTTAGAAACAAGATACAGAGTTCAGGTGAAACATCTAAAACACAGAAGGATTACCTAAAGAAGATAAACCTAAACAACCCATCTTCTGCTTGTTTCTATTTCCCAACTGAATGTTGAACACAGCAGATACATTTTTTTTTTAAGATTTTATTTATTTATTTGACAGAGATCACAAGTAGGCAGAGAGGCAGGCAGAGATAGAGGAGGAAGCAGGCTCCCTGCTGAGCAGAGAGCCCGATGCGGGACTCAATCCCAGAATCCTGGGATCATGACCCGAGTCGAAGGCAGAGGCTTAACCCACTGAGCCACCCAGGTGCCCCAAACACAGCAGATACTTAATAAGGATTGTAGACTGACAACCATCTCCCTTTCTTTTTTTAAAAGATTTTTATTTGACAGAGAAAGAGAAATCACAAGTAGTCAGAGAGGCAGGTGGGGGTGAGGGGGCAGGCTCCCTGCTGAGCAGAGAACCTAATGCAGGGCTCAATCCCAAGACCCTGAGATCATGACCTGAGCCGAAGACAGAAGCTTAACCCAGTGAGCCACCCAGGCGCCCCTGACGTCCATCTCTTAATAGCCTAAGGAAAAGGCAAATGATGGTCAAGTTTCCTTCTAGGCAAAGGAAGGATAGGAAGATGTGGGGGATTTCTCTGTAGAATAGAGGAACCCCTGGCTGGCTCAGTCAGTAGAGCATGCAGCTCTTCATTTCTGGAGTCTGTGAGTCTGAGCCTTTAAGTAATGGAGATTACTTAAAAATATTTTAAAAAAAAGGAATTGAGGAATCTGAGTCAGCAGGTCAGGACAACTTCTCCCCCACTGCTGAGAATTGGTCAAACAGGAATTAAGAGGGTGTCAGAAGCACACAATGCTTTGTACCAAGTCCACAATCACCCATCCAGAATTTCCAGACCCTCGAAATCTCTGAAAAGTATTTCTGTGTCTCATCTGGCAGCAAAACCTGAACCGAATAGATCTGAAGCTCTTGGGGGTGTTTCTTTCTCCTACTTACTGTGCATATTCGTACTTTTCTCTGCATGACTATTAATATGTTTCCTTATAAGTGTTGTTTTAGGGGCGCCTGGGTGGCTAAGTTGTGAGGCATCTGCCTTCACCTCAGATCATGGTCCCAGGGTTCTGGGATCAAGCCCCACTGGGCTTCCGCCCAGTTGGAAGCCTGCATTCCCTCTCCCACTCCACCTGCTAGTGTTCCTGCTTTCACTGTTTCTCTCTCTGTCAAATAAATAAATAAAATCTTTTTTTTAAAAAAGTGTTGTTTTCGAACTCACTGGGAGTAGTACTTAATATGCACCCCAACGATCTCCTTTCTAAAATCCCAAAACTTCTAAATTTCAAATTCATGGGAGTATAGAGATTTCAGATAAGGAAATATGGAAGTATATTTGAAAAGTTGGGTAAATATTACCTTTGCCACCTAGACTGGCACCTTTAAATGAACATTTCACTCATGAAAATATGAGTGGAAATCACGGAAGTCTCCCTAGGCTTCAGCATCTTATACCTGGAACTACAGAGAGGGTCTTCGTTTTGCCTGTTCTGACTCACCATCCATTTCAGCATTTTTGGCTCTCTGCTTTATTCTGCCCCTCAGCATCCATTACAGGGCTTGCGCACCATTGGATCCAAAGCCCTCGCTCTTGTGCAGGATGTGGTTTTGCTATTTGATCTCTGAACCTCCTGAACCACAACTGACTCTAAGAAAAGAGCTTATCAACCTCCTCTCCCCTACGGGTCCTCCCTCACTGTCACTATGCTGTGTCCTGTGGAACTCATTACCTGCATCTGTCTCCTGCTGCCTGCCCCACACCCTGGGGGGTGGGGAAGTGTGCAAAAAGGAATCAGACCAATCAGCCATTCAAGCTTGGAGTTAATCATTTGTTGGCTAATTATTTATGTATTCATTCATTCAAGAAATGTATATTGAAAATCTACAGTGTGCCAAATGCTATGCTAGGTACTTAAAGTATAGCAATTCAGACATAGTTGATGTCATTATTGAGTTTACAATCTAGCAAGGGAAAACAGGTGTTAAATGAATAATTAACTACAATTGCAGTAAGTGCAGTAAGTGCTACAAATGGGGATGCAGAGTGCAGTGAGAGTGTACAAGAGCAGTTAGGAGAGAAGGGGCCAAACTGGATGTAGAGCTTCAAGAAGGAATGACTTCCTGGAGGAAGTGACTTTTGAGTTGAGAGGAAAAGGATAAGTAGGACGCAGCCAGGTAAAAAGGGTGACGGGGGCAGGAAGGATGGAGACGGAGAGAACACCGAATACCGGGCAAATCAATCTGCCTGTGAGGGAGGAAAGACACGAAGGAGCTTGGCCTACATGTGAATGTGGAAGCCATAACCGTGGCCAGTGAGGAGAAAGAGAGCGAGGCAGCGTGAAGTAAAAGATTTTAGTCTTTTTGGGAAGAGATGATCCACCACTGAGGGATTTTAAGTCAGGATGTGACCTACTCAGATACTACTTCGCAAACCAGTCTGGTTGTGGGGTAGAGAAGGCGAGAGATCAGGAATGAGTGTATGAGGAATGGAATAAAATTGTTCTCCTCATGACCCTGAGTAGGACTTCACCTCGGTGTTCCTGAAACCGTGGGTTACACAGTCCAGCTCCTCCTGGAAGGCCTGGCCATATTCAAAGAGGAAGAGGTACAGGATTCCCTCTCCAGGTGTTTTTCGCCTGGAGACTGTTTTTCACAGCCCAAAGTGAAGCCTATTCCAGAAAAGGTCGCCGGCTCTCTCTGTGTGTGCTTCCACATACACCCACTCTAAACATTTCAGTCTGACCACCTCAGTAGTTACTGTTCCGCAACTAAAGAACACTCTCTCTTAGCACCTTGCTCTATTTCGTGTTTGAATAGTATATAAAAACCACACTTGGGATGATTTCTCCTTTAAATGTGTTGTTCATCAATGCTATTTAAACTCTTGAGGAAAGATGGCCGTGAAGTTTGCATGAAGAATCATAATCATATGTTATCATGATTCTTCACTAAAATAGAGTACGATTGACTCTGGCATCCTTCCATACTCCAAGACTTTTATGCCGTGTGCTGGCATGAGGAACACTGCTGGAATTCATTCTTGAACAGAACTTTTCCTGAACTGAAACTCTACACTAAAAAGCAGTGAAGGAAACTTGTTACCATTCATTTATTTTGGACTTAGATTCAAAGGGTGGGAGGAATAGGGGAAGGACAATAGTTCTTTGAGACCAGTTAGTAGAAGGCCAAAAATCCCTCATTAGACTTGATAGCCTGAGGCAGAATAGTCAGGAAAGCAATTATGCAAAGTATATCTTTAGCAGGAGGGGAAAGATAAGATAAATTTATGTCATGAAGCACATTAAGCCATCGCCAAATATTATACATGGTCTCTCTGAATTCTAAAATTTCCCTGGTCTTCATCATTCTGAAATTTTACCAAGAGTGATAAAATTATATATTCAGAAGTTAAAGGAACTTGTACATTTGAAGTTGGGCTTTTTTTTCATTTTTGTATTTGTATGAAAATAATATACAAATATGGAAGGAAATGAGTATTGTCCTATTAAGGACTATTTAGTATTCCAAAAATAGTAACAGTCACATAAAATGTACCACTTGGAGTATTTAAATTCAAACATGACTCTATTATTTCCACTTGTTCCACTTGTGACTTTGGATCCCAAAGGATCCCAGGAACCTCTCAAAGTACAAATTTAACAGTTCAGTGCTGAATAAAGTCTCTTTCTAGAAGATGTGAAGATCTGAAGATCTGTCTTTTCTTTATTCTCCAAATACTGTACACATCTTCCTAAGAAAAATTTGTACTTCTTTTCTGGACTAGGATTTATGAATAACTGCCAAATTTAAAAGAGTTTGAACAAAAGCATATTATTAGCAGACTGGCAGTTTATTAAAATTCCACAACTGTATTTCCATCTAATGTTCCACATTATCCTCGCCCACAGCCAACCATCACCAAAAACCACCAATCTCAGAAAATAGCAAAGCGTGTTAAGTAACTTTCTTTCAGACCATACTCATTTAACTGGGTCAACTTCAGTTTATAATATACTGTGGAATTATCCATTTCAACATTAATCACTTAAAGATGTGCCCTGAAAGATTATCTTGGACCTCTTAAATGAGAAAAAATAAGTTGTGAATAGTTTCGTTCAAGTTTTGAAAATCCTATTTGGTTAGAGTTGAGTGAGAGGAAACTCCCTCGTCTCTCTCTCTGTGTTTCTGTCTCTACACGTATACCTAGTCCATATCTACCTAGATCTATCCTCTCTGCTTCAAATGCCTGACTCATTTAAGAGAGAGGAAGCAACCCACCCGTATTCTGAAGTAACTTAAACACATACAGTGAGGCTACTGCATTAGCTTAAAGACTTAATACCACACTGGAGAAAAGTGCTGAGTAAAAATGATAACATCCCCAGACGGTGAAAACAGTTTAGAATTTTGTGTTTATTTCTTCTTCCTAAAAAACCTTGATGGTCTAACCAGTGAGACATCAAAAATCCATCCAGAGCTTGAGTTGGTATACATTTGTAACTACACTCAGAACTCTGTGTGTTTACCCTCCCTTCCATGCCCCACAAACGTGGCACATGTTTCTTTTGCTTTTTTTCTTCACTCTGTTTCCATTAAAGCCAGGAATTTAAAAATGAGGAAGTTCTGAAGGGCAGACTCTACAAAACTGACCTAACTTGGCTTACACTCTTCAAAGCTTTGGCTCACGATAGCCAAATATATTCTAGTTATTATAGTTGTAAGATTTATGAGTTCAAATTCTATGAAACTCAAAATCAAGGAATTATTTTTTTTCTTTCCTTTTCTAAGAAATGATTTTTTTTAATTCAAGCAGACTTTCAGGATGAGAAAATTTACAATATTTTTAGTTTACCATGCCTTTGGAGTATTTTATTCCTTAGCAGCTTTCTTTTCTTTCTTTCTTCCTTTCTCTTTCTTTCTTTCTTTCTTTCTTTCTTTCTTTCTTTCTTTCTTTCTTTCTAAGATCTTATTTATTTATTTGATAGAGAGCACAAGTAGGCAAAGTGGCAGGAAGAGGGAGAAGCAGGCTCCCTCTGGGGATCTTGATGTAAGTCTCGATTCCAGGACCCTGGGATCATGACCTGAACTGAAGGCAGCAGCTTAATCAAGTGAGCCACCCAGGTGCCCCTCACCGCCCCCGGCAGCTTTCTAAACCCATAATTATAGATTTCTTTTAATTGTCTCTAATTATTCTTAAATCGAGTAGAGGGAGAAACTGCTAATTGTTCCTCAATATTCAGTCTTTTCTTCCTCTTGAGGTGAGCACAAAACCACATTAGCTAGAGACTAATTTCTCTCTGTCTCCCTTGCAAATTAAGTTTTGCCACTGGCGTGTGAATATATATAACTGAACTTTACAGGTCACATTAGAAAACTGCTTGCTTTCATTTCCCCTTTCTCCATATTTATCACTTAATTAAACTTAATAATCATTACCTATTTTATGAAAATCGATACTGTCCTGGGTACAGAAAAGCGAGTAAAAATTGTTCTCATATTCAACTTGTTTCCAAACTAAGAGGGATTAGTAAAAAAAAAAAAAAAACACCTCACAAATAACTAAAAGTAAAATAAAACAAGTAATCATTATAGATGTACAAACAATGCTAAGGGTTCAAAGGAAAGAGATAATGTATCTGACCTGAGGCATCTAAAAAAATAATTTATTCAGGAGTTAATGATGGAGAAGGGTGGTAACGAATAAAGTAGGAGAGAATGGCTCCCCTGCCCTGGGCCGTCCTGAAAAATGCAGAAAAGCCAACTGCTTCCTGTAAATCTTGACACTGGCCCTGAGTTAGCCTTAAGAGTAGTTTAAAACAACACAACTTTAATATCTTAGCATTCTGGAGATCAGAAGTCCAAAATGGGTTTCATAGGGCCAAACCCAAGGTGTGGGCAAGGCAGCATTTCTTTCTGCAGCCTCTGAATGGATACATTTCCTTGACCTTTCCAGCTTCTAGAGTTTGCTCACGTTCTTTGGCTAGTGGCTTCTTCTTCCATCTTCAGAGCATGTTAAATGCTGATAGAAGTCTTCTCATATTGCATCACTCTGACCTCCAGTTCTGCCCCCCTTTTCCACTTTAAGGAGACTTGTGTTAACATTAACATTGGGCCCACCCAGATAATCCAGAAAAATCTCCCTATCTCAGGTCAACTGATTAGCAATCTTAATTCCTTCTTGCCATGTAATATAATACTATGTATAACTACCAGGATTAGGATGTGGATATCTTTGGGAGGACATTATTTGCCTATCCCATATAATTTCATCAAATCTTTATCACAGATCTCTGATTTTGGTACTAGTGTTAACTCTATAGATAAGAAATGAAGACATATAAAGACTAGAAAGATTTGCCCATGATTACCAAGCCAATAAGTGGCAGAGCAGAATTGAGAACTCAAAATATTTCTTACTCCAGGGCCTGAACTTGGATAAAGTGACCAAAGTCCAGGTCACTTTAAACTGACCAATAATTCAGTATTAAAAAATGGTCAGTGACCAGTTTTAACACTGAGTTTCCCAGGCCAGGAAAACCCCTTGGTCCCAAGAAAACCACAAAGGTTAGTCACCATGTCTGAACACTTAACCCAAATCCCTATTACAGTAGTTTAGTGAGAATTTATTAAGGTCCTAGTGATCAGAGATCACAGCTAAATTCTAGAGGGCTCCATTGTGGTGGGATATGGTGCTTTATAAGGCACAGGGATGGCAGAGAAACTCTACCTCTTCCTACAAATTAACTTTTCCCTGGGCTTGAAAGAGGACTTCAACTACACCCATTTTGACCTCAGTCTGTACTTTCTAATTGATTAAGAAGAACTTAATTTTCACTCAGGCAAAAGATCTGCAGGCAAAGCATCCCCTGATGGGAACTGAAACTATCTGCTCAAGCAACAGGAACTTCCCTGCACCATCAGGATCTACCCATGAAAATCATGACCTGATTTTGACTGCCCATCTGCAAGTACCCACCAACCTTTGTCCCATTTTCCTTACATAAACTTGCATTTTTGGCTAGTCTTTTGAGAGGCTAGTCCATTGGCCTCACTGAAATAAATTCCTTTATTGTTTCACTACCACTCATGTTCCTGGCTTTGGATTTTGTCAGTAGTGAGTGGCCAAACCTGATCTGCTGGGACCCCTGTAGCCAGATGCGCTCACACCCCTGCAATCCAATTAGTTTGATAAAAAGATGAATTTGCTAAAGATGGTCCAGATAATTTACTCTAAGAAATTCATAAGCAGGACATTGAACATAGATGGGAAAATACACTTGAAATAGAAGATTTATAATTTACTAAAATTAGTGTCATAAACTGTGTTTCCCCAGAAACCCGCTCTGGGACAGGGACTGGGGTGCGCTTTGTTTTTTAGGAGGCGATTCCAGGAGGCATTTGTGGGGGGTTAGGAAAGAGGAGGAAGGAAGGAGGACAATATAGGATGATGATGAGCAAGTTACTGATAAGGACAGCTGGATTACTGATAATGGACAAGGTTACTGACAATGGACAGATCCCACTGAGACCTTTGAGAAGATGGCATAGAACATGCATCAGAGTTGTTCTCCACTGCAGAGGTGAGGAAGTTGGCATTCTGGCCAGGCAGTAGGAAGCCTTCATCATGCATTAAAATAGTGAATGCCAACGGGATATGGGCAGAGCACCAATAGTTCTAATTTGCCTATCCAAATTATTTTCTGAGACTTACCACTTCTCATAATTTCTACAGTGACAATTCTAGTTCAAACCACTGCAGCAGCTTCCTCATTGGCTTTCTTGCCTCCACTCTTGCTCCCCACCCAATCCCCACAAAATAGCCAAATGTCTTTTCCAAAGCATCAGTCCAATTATGTCACCCCCACCCTAGCAATGACTCAAGACAGATCTAGCTTCCTCATAGCCTTCAAAGCCTTACATTGTCTATCTCATCTCTGATATTACCTCCTAAGCAAAGCTTGTAAATCAATAATAAACAGGTATACTAGAGTTATGTTTACAATATTCAGTATTACTCTTTTTTGTTGTTGTTGAGTAGACTTGTCTCAGTTTTTGCTCTTTGGTTCTTCTATTTACAATGCTTTTCCCAGTGGATCACCTTCTCACCATTCAGGTTTAACTCTAACATCCCCTCCACACAAAGGCCTTTTCTTATTTATTACCTTAGACCTAGTCATTCTTTTCACTGACTTTTTTAGAGCAATTATTGGTCTCCCAAGTACTTCTTTGTGTGTTTTCATATTTACTGTTTCTGCACACTATCATATAAACCCCTAATGGGCAGTGATTTGGAATGTCTTGTTCAAAGTTATGTTCCCAGTACCTAGAATGGTTCCTTGTACATACTAGGGATTTCAGAAATATTTTTTATGAAAAAATGTTTCCAAGGATGAGGTTGATTGGAAGGACTTATCTGTCTTGAATATTGTAAACATAACTCCAATATACCATGTTATTATTGGTTTACAATAATCATGAGGAGATGATTTGCTAAGCAAAAGCAAAACTGACGAGATTATGAAAAATTTTCATCAGTGGAGTCCCATTTAATGAAGTTCTATTTTCAAAGAGGGTTCTAGATAATGTTCTATTTTTAGAATGGAAATAAAATGACAACTTGCAATTTTCTTTTTCCCTTTAAGTAAATGGATTTATAGCTTTGTATTAAAATTGTTCTCCTCCAAGTTTTAGTCAATATGTTAAAAAAATAACTGAAATTAACAGCATTGAAAAATATTATCAATCAACTTCCAGGAAGTATATTGTTACTTTCTGAAAATATAGACAGCTCCACCACCTCTAAACCTTTAAGGCTGTTTTTCTGTTTTCTTGTTTTTTTTGTTTTCCTGTATGGTGGATCCTGCCTTCCTGTTCTACTGTTGACTAATTAGGATGTTGCATTTCATTCATTTTATATAAAGACCCAATTAAAAATTTGGAATGAAGTCAGCTAATTTTAAATAGAAACAAAATTAATGCACACTGTCAGAGTTTAACAGGATGCTGATTGCAGATAGTGAATCTCAAAGCCCTTCAAATACAGCCCAACCCACGTTCCAGCCTTCTGCCCTGCCCCTTCCTCCCCCTACTCCCAACCATCCACCCCATTTTGTCTACGCTTGTTACACAAACAGATTTCCGCCCTCCTGTCTGCCTTTGTCTGGGCTGTTCTCCAGCCTATCTCCCATTCTGTCAGCATCCTCTACTCACACCTTTCTTCTTCTTTCAAGTCCTAGGTCAAGTTTCCTTCTTCTAGGAAGCTCTCTCCAAACCCCCAGGCACTTGCTGGGTCTTTATTCCTGCACTCAGTATTCATATTATACTTGGTAAAATAAGCCTAACATACCCCTTTTCAAACTGCAGTGTACTGATTTACGTCTAAATCAACCCCATCCTGATGCACAATCTCTCAGGGCAAGAAGAGCATCTACTCTGGAATCCTCAATACTTACCATACTCACTACAGGAAGTGCCCCCTAAGTAGCTGGTGAATATCCTACTCACTTCAACATATGGTTCTAAGAGGGTATGTCCTGTACATGTTATTTTGCTCTGCAATGCTAATTGGTAATGAAGATGGGGTGCGGTGGGGAAGGGACGTGTTATGCTCATGTCTCCTCCTTTCCCTATATTTTCCCTTCTGGTTTCAAGATGGGTCAGTGACCAGATGAAGAGACTGGACTGAGGTTCGGATTCCTTATACTACCTCAGACACCAGGACTCAGGAATCAGCTTACAGGGCTTTTCTGTGGCTTATCTCCTTTTACAAATACTTCCTCCATCTGCTCCCCCTTCCCATGTCCTGGCAGCCTCAGGCTTTTCAAGTTTCCTACCTAGGGCTTTCCCAATTTCCTTGACCCTTCTATCAATACATCTAGACTCTAAAATTACATAAATATATGAATATAGAAGCTTTTCTACTTTATTCTTTTTTAAGATTTTATTCATTTATTTGAGAAAGGAAGACAGAGAATGAGTGAGGGTGGGCACGGGTAGAGGGAGAGAGAGAAGCAGACTCCCTACTGAGCAGGGAGCCCTAGGTAGGACTCCATCCCAGGACCCTGAGATCCTGACCTGAGCCCAAGGCAGATGCTTAACTGACTAAGCCACCCAGGTGCCAGGAGGAGCCTTTCTATTTTATAGGTTTTTTTTTTTTATTTGACAGAGAGAGATCACAAGTAGGCAGAGAGGCAGGCAGAGAGAGAGAGGAAGGGAAGCAGGCTCCCTGCTGAGCAAAGAGCCCGATGCAGGGCTCGATCCCAGGACCCCGGGATCTCCACCTGAGCTGAAGGCAGAGGCTTAACCCACTGAGCCACCCAGGCGCCCCGAGCCTTCCTATTTTAAAAGGCAGAGGTTAACTCCAATGAAATTCTAATAAAAGTAAGCTATTTTTAACTTGGAAACTGCGTTTTACTGACTCTACCCTATATCTGAGCCTTCTATACAAAATAACCTTTTATAAAAAATAGACATTCGCTAATTACTAACTTGTATATTGTGACCTTTATTTATAAATGTCAACTGGACTATGGTGTCCAGATCAAATGTTCTGGGTGTGTCTGGGAAGGCTGTTTCCAGAAGGAACTCGCATCTGAATCACTGGACTCAACAGACTGCCTCCCCCACGTAGTTGGACCTTATCAGTCCAATGGGGGCCTGAATAGAACTACTGGCAGAAAAAATAGATATTTACTACCTTTATTCTGCCTCACTAAGTGAACTGGGATATCTCATACCCTCTCCAGTCTTGAGACTGAGATTTATACCATCTGGTCCCTGGTTCTTAGGCCTTCAGACACAGACTGAATCATACCATTGACTTTCCCAGGTTTCCAGCTTATTGTTGGTAGATCATGGGATTTCTCAGCCTCCATAATCACATAAACCAATTCCTCATAATAAATCTCCAAATGTATTTCTATATCTACATCTATATCTACCTCCTATTAGTTTTATTTCTCTGAAGAACACTAACAGATAGATTTAAAATATATACTTTATATAAAAGAAATACAAAAAATCCCAAAGGTCACTTCTAGCTCATTTTCTAAAGCAACCAATACTCTAAAATACAGAAGTTCACCTCAATAAATTAAATTTCTGACTGAATTTCAGCTGTTTTAAATACATCATTAACCTAATATTGGCCTTAGCCCACAGGTTTAAGGGGGAAAAAAGCCTTAATTCACCTTGAATTAAATATCACATTTTGCTTCAGCCTTTAAATACCAACCCAAAAAGTGTTCAAAGCAAATTTGTTGGATTGTGTTGTTTTCTTCTTTTGAGTGAATACTAAACTTTATATTTGATCAAGTTCAATGATTTCATCATTGTATGAAAAGGTTTTCTTTGGTGTTTTAAAAAAATTAAATTCAAAGTGTGAAAGTAATTTTAATGTCACTAACTCTCTTTAAAATTGTAAGATGCAAGAAGTTAAAGCCCTCTTCCCCCTTCCCCATCCTCATTCCCCTGGAGACCACTTCTGATGGCAATTGGGTACACGTTTTTCCCAACAATTAGGACTTCCTTCAACCCTACTTTCTCACAAACAAACTCAACATCTCCTTAAATACATCCCCTATTTGCTTTCCTTTTCTGAACTGCCAATTATGAAAGAACTGTCCTCACAAGTTATTTATACTTTCATCATTTCTCATTCATTCTTTAACTCTGTAATCCTCTGTTCTTCTACTCTTCTGAAACTGCTCTCACTAAAGACACCCATGCCCACACAGCTACCCAATTCAGGAACTTTCCTTCTCAGTTTTTGTCAAACTTGACATGGCTGCACCCCCCGAACCCTAGCATCCTGAAGTCCATTCCTCCCTTGCCTTCTAGGACAACACTCTTCTGATTCTTCTCCTATCACTAACGGCTACTCTTCAGTTCCTCTGCCCCACCTCACCTGTCTTTCTCATGTCCGTGTTCCACAGACTTCTACTCCTGCTTCTGCTTTCTTCTCTTCTACATGTCTTTTTGTGTTCTTATCCACTCTGCTAGTTTCAACTATCACCTATGTTACAGGATTTCTTTTCCTTAGGTGGACACAGTTCTTGGTCACTCCCCTTTGAAGAAAGAGGAGGACAAGATGAAAAGTGGTGGGCAGCAAAGCAAAGCTCATTGAGCTACAGTAAAGCAAAGTTTACTGAGCAATAGTACAAAGCTCCCAAAGAGGGAGGGGAACCGAGAGGGTTGGGTTGCCAATTTGGTCTTTAAATCTATGGGTTTTTCCAAGCTTTTCAGTATGTGCTGTTTTAATCTTTTTTTTTTTTTTTAAGATTTTATTTATTTGCCAGAGAGAGAGAGAGAGTGTACAAGCAGGAGCAGCAGCAGGGAGAGGGAGAAGCAGGTTCCCTGCAGAAAGCCCAATGTGGGGCTCGATCCCAAAGACCTTGGGATCATGACCTGAGTCAAAAGCAGATGCGTAATTGACTGAGCCACCCAGGTGTCCCTGGGTTGTTTTAATCTCATTAACCCCCAGACACCTGTCATCCAATCAGGTTTTTGTCCACACACTCATCTACCTATCTAGCAGTTGTTCACCTGGGAAAGGGTGGAAGGCTCCTTCCAGGGTGGTGTTCTGCAGCTTAGAAGACCAAGAGAGCAGCAGCCACCACTGCCCTAAGGCATGTTAGCCAGCTATAGGGCAACAGATCAAGCACTTCATTTAAATATCCCACTGGCTGTTGAGTGGGCCCCTAGGCCTGGATTAGGACGTCCAAGGCCATTCCCTTCCTTTCTGTCACATACAAGTTGTGTAAGTCCTCTCAGTTGGATGACTTAAAGCTAGGGCACTGCGTAAAGCCGAGAATAACAGGATGGGGTCTTTTTCCTTTTAAGAGTAGTTTTCCTCCTAGGACAGAGATGGGAGGCCTTGTTCCTGCCTGCCTTTCTTCCAATTATCCTTTATTACCTATATATAATGACTTCCATATCTGGAATCAGACTAATGCCATCTTAGACAAACCTGCCATCTTAGACAAAACTTCCATATCTGGAATCAGACTAATGCCATCTTAGACAAACCTGCCAGTTTGTGACAGAAACCTTCTTCTTCTTCTTTTTTTTTTTTTTTTAAGATTTTATTTATTTATTTGACAGAGAGAGATCACAAGTAGGCAGAGAGGCAGATAGAGAGAGAGGGGGAAGAAGGCTCCCCGCCGAGCAGAGAGCCCGATGCAGGGCTCAACCCTAGGACCCTGAGATCATGACCTGAGCTGAAGGCGGAGGTTTAACTGAGCCACCCAGGCACCCTGTCCTGAAACCTTCTGCAGCATGTAACCCCACTCCCACCGTTCTTTTGTTCAGCAGCACACTTAAGTACACCTTCAGAGCAGAACACCCTTGATCTGCCCTAGTGATATGTCTATTCTTAAATATTCTCTGCTTGGGTGGTCCCTCAACACATACTCTTAGTCTCTAGGGCTATAAAAGCAGGTCTTAAGGGAGATTGGGTTATGGAGATCTGCTTGTCTTGTGGAAGCCCAAGACATCCTTCTATCCATAAGTTCCCTTAATAAAAACCATTTCCTGTCTAGCTGGACAAGCTGGACATGTCAAGACTTTTTCTTTGGTCATCTGGCTCCTTTGGCCTCTGGAAGTCATTTGCATTATCTTTCTTTCCAGGAACAACCCTACTCTTCTCCTGATCTACAAATGCTGAAATCTATTTTCCAGTATCTCTAGTGGGCTGCCCCAGATTCACAATGAAACTCCCTTGTCTGTAATTGAACTTGTGATGTCTTCCCTCCCATTATAACCTGATAATAACCTGGTCCTCTTCCTATATTCTAAAGCTCACTCACATTTCCACTCATTCCTGTTGTCCAAACTGAAACAAACTCCTTGCCCATCTTCATATCTAGTTTCAGTCAATTCTTTTATTATTTCTCTTAAATATTCTGTTCTGTCACTACCACATTTCTAAAGACACTTTCAACAATCTTTGCCTGAGTTATTATAACACTGAGCTATTGTAACACTTTAAAACCAGTTTCCCAGCCTTTAATCATACAACCTTCAAGTCATTTTCCCTATAGCAGTTAATGTTATTTTCTATGATCCTGCAGCACCCCCTGGAACAAGGCCCCCAGGTTGGGCCCTGAGCCCAGTATGTGAGCTCCCCTATGGGAAGAGCTGTGCCCATGACCACCAAGCAGAACCTGGAGGAGAAGCAGGAACCCTTGGGCAGTTCCTTTCGGAAGAGAACATGGCCTCCCATTTCTCTTGACTCAGCCTGCACAATGACCACCCTTACTGCAGCACCCCCTACGGATTTCCCCCCCATCTCTGCCCCGATTCAGGAGCCCTTGCTCTGAGCTGCTTCTCTGCAGCTACCCTGGGAACCTGATCCTCGAGTTCCTCTGGCTGCTGAGGCTAGGGGACACCCCCACCCCTCATTACCCTGAAACCCAAGCCGGGGAGATAATGGAGCTCTGAGTGCTCGTGGGCAGTATTTCTGCCCATCTTCCTTCTTCCCCACAACAGAGAAGACCAGCATCCCCACTAAGGGACCAGCTGTCCTGAATATTCTCCAGACCAGGCCTCCGGCCCTGGACCTACTCTCAACAGAGGACACTGAATCCCACAGCGCCCTGGTGTGGTGGGGCAGCAGGGACAGGAGCATGGGAAGTGAGACATTCCCCCAAGAACTGAGTAAAGATTGCTGAGAAAAAAAAAAAAAAAGTTATTTTCTGACACATCCATGTCAGTTCCCTGTTTAAAAACCTCCAATATTCTTTAATGTTCATGGGACTTTGAAACACCTATCTAAATATTAACAAGTCAGAAAACAACAAATGTTGGTGAGGGTGCTGAAAAAGGGAATCCTCTTACATTATTGGTGGGAATGCAAGCCATTGCAGCTACTCTGGAAAACAGTATGGAGGTTCCCCAAGAAGTTAAAAATTGCGCTACCCTATGACGCAGTAATGGCACTACCAGGTGTTTACCCAAAGGATATCCAGTAATTGCACTACTAGGTTTTACCCGAAGGATATGTTGTGATTCAAAGGGGCACCTGTACCCCAATGTTTATAGCAGCAATGTCCACAACAGCCAAACTATGGAAAGAGCCCAGATGTCCATCAACAGATGAATGGATAAAGAAGACGTGCCATATATACACAATGGAATATGACTCAGCCATCAAAAAGGATAAAATCTTACCTTTTGCAACAATGTGGATGGAATTGGAAGGTATTATGCTAAGCGAAATAAGTGAATCAGAGAAAAATAATTACATGGTTTTACTTACATGCGGAATTTAGGAAACAAAACAGACAATCATAGGGGAAGGGAAGGAGAAATAAAGTAAGATGAAATCAGAGAGGGAGACACACCATAAGAGACTCTTAATCACAGGAAACAAACTGAGGGTTGCTGGGGGGGGGGCAGGTAGGGGGATGGGGTAACTGTGTGATGGGCATTAAGGAAGGCAGGTGATGTCATAAGCACTGGGTGTTATATGCAACTAATGAATAACTGAACTCTACATCTGAAACTAACGATACACTACATGTTAATTAATTCAATTTAAATAAAATAAAAAATAAGACACATGTACTGTAATTATATATTATGTACATAAAATAATAACTCTCACACAGAAACAAGGTGCTTAGCCATCAGATTCCATTCTACCTAACTATCCCCGCCCACAAATAGCCCTATCTTTCAGCCATTCCTCCAGCTGTCTGGGCTCTTGCTTGCACCTGGGTTCTTGCTGAGCGTGTGTCATCAGCACTGAATCAGCAATTTCAGTGTGGCTGAACTGTGAAAATGTTCTCTCTTTGGGAGAGAAGTAAGAAGTTAAGACAATCCTCTGTTTTTTAAATAATGGAAAGGTTTCCAACATGGGTAGATATCTTAAGTAGGAAGGATGCAGATTTCCTCTCTCTTCTTAGGATGAATGAAAAAGAATCTTTTCCGAATTGGACTTAATGTACTTCCTAATAACAAACTTATATTTTTAAAACTTCCTCCTGAGTATAGAATAGTAAAAGCCAGTGAAATCTTTTTTGGTTAGAGCTCTTTTATCCTTGAGTTCATTCATCAGCAATTGAAATCTCTGAGTCCCATGTGTAAGAATATGGAAATGCTGTTAAGTTAGAAATATCAGTGGTAGCAGGAAGCATTTTTTCTTAATTCTGTCCTGAATTTAATAAATGCTTCCACTGAGAGTACCTGTCTCCTAAAAGCTATAGTTCTGTTTAGATTAAGATACTGAAGTTCCCATTGCTGTATAAGATAGCCTTCAATGTGGGATTGTTCAGTGTAGCCAACATTGCATAAAAATCCTCTGGGTGCTATAGAAGACACAAACCCTAGGAAAAAGTTATCAGAAAACAGGCAACAGTCTTTGAGTTCCCTGATTACTGTTAAAGATTTCGAGAAATCAGAAAAGCAACATGGCACAGTAGAAAGTGCTTTGAAGTTAGGCAAACTGGATTTACATCCATACCCCATTACTTGAGCAAGCTAAGCAACTTTAGGCAAGTCACTTGACCTCTCTGAGATTACCTAATCTGTATAGTAAGGTGAATTCTACCTATGTCATAGAGGGGATGAGAACATTTCTATTAGTGGCCAAACGAATGAATGATGGTCTCTTTCCAAATCAACTCTTCACATATGAAAAACAGATGAGCATAGTATGGCTTACAAACATAGTATGCTTGCAACCAGAGGAAGTTGCAATATAGTATTAGAGCCAAAGAATTCACAAGTCGGAGTTCTCAGCTAACAGATGACATGTTATAACAACAAAAGTATCAAGTTAGATACCATACTATGAACTTCTCATATTGAATTAATTTTTATGTGGAAAGTAGTAAGTAATTTAGATGAAACTTTTTTTAAAACAAGAGGACTGTTATTTTTCTTTTTTTAATATAATGATGGAAGTCTGACTGTTGTAAAAAAGGTTTTTGACCTTGGGACTCTACAAAAACAAAATTATACTATTTTTGTAAGATTATATATGAGACTCTGGAGTTTTAATGAACAGGGCAAATTCATGGGAATAATATTTAAAGGGTTTAGCTACTTATCTAAACTTCATACTATCTAGAAAATGTATAGAAATATTTTCCCTTGGATGAAATTTTTCTTTCTTTCTTTCTTTCTTTCTTTCTTTCTTTCTTTCTTTTTTTTAAGATTTTGTTTATTTATTTGACAGAGATCACAAGTAGGCAGAGAGGCAGGCACAGAGACAGGAGGAAGCCGGCTCCCCGCCGAGCAGAGAGCCCAATGTGGGGCTCAATCCCAGGACCCTGAGATCACGACCTGAGCCGAAGGCAGAGGCCTAACCCACTGAGCCACCCAGGTGCCCCTCATTGGATGAAATTTCTTAACCTTAGGATTTTGAATTGTTTTCAAATATAAAAGTCACATTTATTAATGTCTACTTTTGGTATTGTGTCAAGCAAATTATCATGACTCACATTGACATAAAATTCCATGTAATGATTTTTATTAATTGTTTCACATTCATTATTTTCTTTTCATTTTACTTTAAATTATTTCACTTTACTAAAAGTAATGTGGGGGACTGTCCCACTAAGCATATATTTTGTTGTTTATTTAAATGATTAACCTAATTATACAAGTTTTTCAACTAATGATTCCTGAATTTGATTTGTTTAGCTTCCTTATTCCCTCTGAATTAATCGCTCATTTTTGTAAATTATTTTAAATCTGCAAGTTTTATAGTGAAGGAGCATAATAGTTAGGTATCTTTTTCATATAACATGAGCCAGTAGATAAATACTTCTAGTGAAAATACTTACACCTACTAAAAACAGGTAATTTGGGTTCAAATAAATGCCAACCGAAAGGATTAATTTTAATAAATGAGTTTTTACTTAAAGGCTTTTATAAAGTATAGGCCTGCTATAACTGTGGAATGGCATTTTAGCAGCAGCAAGCCTCCTTTCCCCCCACAACCCAAAGATACTATGTGCCTAAAATGGGGTTGTTTAGCAGAACTTTCCACCATGCAAGCTTTTCAAGAGTGGCCACTAGTCAGATGTTGCTCTGGAGTTCTTACAATGTGGTCATTGTGACTGATGAACTGAATTTTTAATTTTAATAATTTAAACTTAAATAGGCACACATGGCTAGTGGCTACTGTAATGGACAGTGCAGGTCTAGAATGCATGTTGAAATAGCTGGAGAAGTAAACAAGTGTGATTACCATGCCCTCAACCCCACCTCTTTTTCATGTTGTTCAGTTCTTACCTATAGCAGAGTCCAATTTAGTCTCATTTCCTGGATGAAATTTTCGCTGACCACTCTAATACACATGGATGTCTTTCTTGTCTGAACCCTAAACACAATTTTTATAATGGAATTTAGTGTCTGATTGTACTTTGCACAATAGTTTAATTTTAATACATGTAAGTTTTATTAGCATAAAACAATACAGGTAATATTATTAGCGTTTATTCATTGAAAGCTTACAGTGCTAAACTTTACACATATCTTATTTCATCTTCTTAACAGTCTGGTAAAGTATACATTCTGATCTCCACTTAGGGGGACATGGGTGGCTTAGTCGGTTAGCTGGTTAACCGCCTGCTTTTGGCTCAGGTCATGATCTCAGAGTTCTGGGCTCCTTGCTCAGTGGGGAGTCTGTTTCTCCCTCTCGCTCTCTGCCTCTCCCCACTGCTCGTGATCTCTCTCTCACTCTCTCTCAAATAAATAAATAAAATGTTTTTAAAAAATCTCTCTATTTAAATAGAGATTAACCCGCTCAGAGAGATGAAGTAACTTGCCTGGGTTAAACAGATAGTGAATGGCAGAGCTGGAACTTGAAATCAGGTCCATGACTATCCTACACAGGTAGGGATCTTGTTGGAGTAGGTAGGGTTTTATGAGATATTTTGACCTGATTTGATTATTGGAAGCCATCATAACAAATCTAAGCCCCATTTTAGAAGACCATTTTTTAACAATTACAGCATAATGGTAGTAAATGATCATGATTCAGTTTAAATTACCAGAGTATTTCATTTATACTGAAAGACCATTCCAAAGTTCACATCACTTTCTTAAAGACCAGTTGCTCCCTCTAGTGAAAAATCAATGTGAATACCATGCCCACTAAGTAAGAGATTCTTAGTAGACCTACCTTCCTTTGGCATGTCTTTGAAATTTGTGGAGGTGTATTCTGGCTATTAAAAAGAATGCTATTGGTAGTGTCAGAAATGCTATATACCAATAGTAAGTCCTCACTCAACAACAACAAAATTGTCCCATTTCTGAGAGGGAAAACCACCTGTATTTATGTCAGCCTGGAATTTAACTTCATTTTACTTGTAAAAACGAAATATGTTGCGCTGTTTTACTGTGCAGTGAATATTCCAGGAATGAAGCTATGTATTTCATCTAATTGAGGACATTATCAAGTGTAAAATATAGCATTACTTAAATATCACCAAGAAAAGAGGAAAAAAAGAAAAATATTGTCAATTAAACTATGACACAATGGATTTTTTAAAATAATTTTTACTTTGTCTTTCAAAAGCTCTTTCAGACACTAGTTAGATGTAAATCAAATATCACACTTAGACACATATAAAAGGAAAAACAGAAGCAAAGTAAACTGTTACGGTACTTCTAGAACTTCTTCAGATTCAGAAAATTTTCTGCAACAGTTTTGACTCAGAGTTGTCAGTATCCATGTTTTCCCAAACAATATTATCCTCTCTGCTCTCAACTAGTTTGGTGATGCTATATTCCTTAAAATGGTGCTCAACTCTTATATCTATGATTTTCTTCAAAGACATAGACACCAATTATATAAGTTTTTATGTTAGCACTTTTTTGAGCCCGCCAAGGAGACTGATAGAAAGTTTTCAAACTATGGGTCGTAACCCTTCCTCAGATGGTCTTTAATGTTTGTCCAGAATGAAAACAGTAACCACGACCAAGTTCTCACGTACTCAGGCAATGACAACAAAAATATCCTGACTAAAACCTGGTTGATAGTGGTTATACATTTTGATTACAGAAATGTGAACATGTTTCTTTCCTTCTTTTTTTTTTTTTTTTTGGTGAAAATGTATTTCTTACAGGGAAGAAATAAGGAGCCATGGTAATCTAGGGGAACTCTTCCTTTTTCTTTTCTAGAACTTCACCAAGATTTGGTCACCAAGAGGAATTCTACTCTGGCTTAAAGTAAAACCTACCTGTATCAATCTCCAACCACAGTGACTATACCAACAGGTGTAACTTTCTTTTTCTTTTTTAAAAATGATTTATTTATTTATTCATTTGACAGAAACATAGTGAGAGAGGGAACACAAGCAGGGGGAGTGGGTGAGGGAGAGGGAGAAGCAGGCTTCCAATTAAGCAGGGAGCCCAATGCAGGGCTCGATCCCAGCACCCTGGGATCATAACCTGGAGCCAAAGGCAGACACCCAATGACAGAGCCACCCAGGTGCCCCAACAGGTATAACTTTCTAACTACTTTGTCATTTCTTATAATGTGGGCATGTTAATGCCTTTGTCTATTGAAACAGACACTATTATAAATTACTTTTACTTCTCTTTTTATATCAGAGTCAAGTCATTATATTTATGTTTTTCTATTAATGTGTGTAGTTGGGGTTATATTATCCATGAATTTCATGTCAAGAAAGTAAAAACTTGCTAAAAAAGATGATAGAGGGTCTGATGGGGTTTACAAAATACTGAATTTAGGTATTATCAATAACTACTCTTCTTCTAAACAGAAAGCAAATCCTGGCGTACTTTCCTAACAAACTAATACGCTTGTGGATAGGGGAATGGGTGTGTATTAATTCAACATTTGTTGAACTGAATAAACAAATGTGTATTAATTCAACATTAAGTGACGATAGTTTTATGCTTTTATTTTAGGGAGTAACTTCACATTTTGTACAGAGAGCAGTTCTTGAGTTAAACTCCCTAGATCCAAATCATGGGTCTACCATTTTTTTAAAGATTCCATTTATGGGGCGCCTGGGTGGCTCAGTGGGTTAAGCTGCTGCCTTCGGCTCGGGTCATGATCGCAGGGTCCTGGGATTGAGCCCCGCATCGGGCTCTCTGCTCAGCCGGGAGCCTGCTTCCTTCTCTCTCTCTGCCTGCCTCTCTGCCTGCTTCTGATCTCTCTTTAAAAAAAAAAAAAAAAGGAAAGATTCCTTTTTATTTATTTATTTTTAAGTTTTTAAAAAAGATTTTATTTATCTGAGAGACAGAGAGAGAGAGGATCACACGTGGGGGTAGGGGAGGAGGGAGAAGCAGACTCCCTACTGAGCAGGCAGTTCTTCACAGGACTTGAGCCCAGGACTCTGGGATCATAACCTGAGCCAAAGGCAGATGCTTAACCGACTGAGCCACCTAGGTGCCCCTTATTTATTTATTTAGAGAGCACAAGGAGGGAAAAAGGGAGAAGGAGAGAGAATCTCAAGTAAACTTCTAGTTGGGCCTGGAGCCCAACACAAGGGCTCCATGACCCTGAGATCATGACCTTAGAAAAGTCAAGAGTTGGTTGCTTAACTGATGGAGCTACCCAGGTGCCCCGGGTCTATCTTTTTTTTTTTAAGGGAAACTGACAGCTTATTATTTATATTATTTATAACATTATTTTTTATTTATAAAAATAGCTAACATATGTAATGTTTAATATATGGCAGGCCCAGCTTAATTTAATTTACACTAACGCATTTAATCCTCACAAAGGATCCACCATTTTTTATGTCATTTTTGAATGAGTAACTCAGTCTCTCTTTGTGTCAGTTCCCTAGTGAGTAAAATAAAGGTCATAATAGCACTGCCTCACAGGGTTCTTCATAAGAACTAAAGGATACAATACACAGGGTAGTGTTTACAACAGTGGTCAGTACATCAGAAGCAGTAAACACATGAAAGCTATCATTAGTTATAACCACAAAACGTATCTTGCTGCAAAACAAAAATGTCTGAACTTCTGCTAAACTCTTTATCTCCTGAGAAATCATTCCTGAAGAATCTGTGATTCTTTGATATGATGCAAAATAGTTTTTGTCAATGTTTCTCCCAGAACCATATTAAAAAAGACTAGACTACCTTTGAGTAGTGAATTTATTGCAAATTGCCACAGAAATGCTCTGTAAAGTAAAAATATATCTTATATTTAAAAATGCCAAAAGGGCACTAGGCATTATATAAGACTGATGAAACTAATACCTCTGAAACTACTAATACACTATATGATAATTAACTGAATTAAAATTTTAAAAATGCAAAAAGGTAATATATGGAGCAGAGCTAAAATATACTCCCCCATAAAATAAAATATAATGCCAGTACGGACACACTGTTAGTTTTTGTAACATGATTTAAGGTTTTGTTTATTCAAATCAGCAAATATCATTAAGGATCTATTAAAATCTTAGCTCCGTGCTATGCTGAGTAAATGCAAAAGAAGAAGCA